>NC_087066.1:60902088-61403853 GCF_963678635.1 Symsagittifera roscoffensis
GTTTTTTTTTCGAGATGCTCACCCTCGTTAATTTACAGCTTTAAATTGTTCAAAAATTGTTATCATTAATGTTCATTAATGTTCATCAAAAAAAGATCATTAATGTTGTTACGTTAGTAATTCAAAGTTTTTCACTTGTAGAAAAGTATACTTGTTTTAGACATGTTTTAAGTATGATTTCGGTTCTTTTCCAATTTCCCACCCCCCTGGTAAAATTACAAAATTAGGCTGCTCAAAAATTGTTCACACGGCATTTTGCACGTAAAAAATGTTGTCAAAATTTGTTCACCTGTTCACGCTGACACATTTTGATGCAGTTTTTAACATGAAAAACAATTTTAAATAGGCTTTCACATATTGAATTTCAGAAAAATCAAAAGGGGGGTGGGAAACTGGAAAAGATCCGAAATGAAGGGGGAGCCAGAAAAGAGTCCTAAAAATCATAGCCCCCGCGATAGAATTTTTTAATACGTGGAGGGCTAATTTGCCCGGGGTTATAATGATGCGTTAGAGCCCAAAATGTGGCAGAAATTGTGTTTCGTAAAATAGGGATCTTTTGGATGGTGAAAGAGCGGGCTCTTTTCCACCCCTCTCCCCCCCACATTTGAATTTCAGTTTTATAAAACTAATTTAAAGTTATTATAATGTAATGAAATTGAGCATGCTGAACAAACTTACTATTGTGAACACATTTATTCCTCAAACTTCACACCGTAACATCACGCATTCAGTCATAATAACACGTAAGACAATTGAGAAAATGGAAATTTTGAAATATAGGGAGGAAAGTGCAGAAGAGCCAAAGGGTGCAACTCAGATAAGAGAGTTTCCACTTTGGTGAGGGGGAGAAGTTTTAGCGTTTTACGAAGTGTATGCTTTTGAACCCTCCTCGCTGGGACAGAATAGAATAGTAAAAATACAAGAAGCGGTTGGATTGATTAAAATTTCAAAAAATAATCTTTCCAAAACTAGAATGCACGTGTTGCTTTTTCGTACAATTTTGAGGGTTCTTGGTTCATAAATTTCTGAATCATGGTCGCTTAGATTTATTTAGTTTCATTGTTTTCGAATACTTGACTATGTCCGATTAATTTTTAGTTTACTTGTAACAGAAGTAAGTTTAAATTGCTTTTAGATAAGGATCGAAAGGTGGATTGAAGTGGCTTACCATTGAGCTTTTGGAAATCTCGGAAATATGCACGCGAGATGTTAAATTGCAATCAGATATAAGTTTTAATCAAAATAGTTAGTTAAATTTCTTGGCTGGAATGACAACAAAAAAATTCTCATCTGCGTGAATTTTACACGTGTTTGTAATGAATCTAACAGATTTCCTTTAAGGTCATTGGTGTCGAAATTGTTATTCCTTCCATGTTGATAATCTTTTCTACCGTTTACAAGCACATTTTCTTCATATAAAATCTCGTTAAATCGAAAGATAAAATCGTCAAACGAATGTTTATATTTGGATGGGCGCGGGTGGGGCTAGATTAGAAGAGCCGCATAATTTTAGGCATAGAAAACGGGACAAACCGTCCACCATCAACAGGTGCGAATTGGCACAAAAACTTCATTTTTAAAACAATGGCTCTTTTTCCTTCCCCCCCCCCCACCTCACACAAACATGAATTTTATAGTCTAACGAGTGGTTTTACAAGGTTATTTACGAAGACCAAATATGTTTGTTATGGCCTAATCAGTCTGCATGTCAATTTTCATGACAATCGGACAAAGTGAACAGTAATTTCAAATTGAAAAATTTGCAGGTGGGTGGGAAAAGGAAAAAGAGCCAAAACAATCAATTAACAACGAGTTTCCACTCCAACACCCCCCCCCCCCAAAAAAACGTTTGAATTTCAATTTTATATTTAGAAAAATGAATCAACGTTGTCATTGTGCCAATAAATTTCAAATGATGATTTTTTTCCATCTTTTTAAGTTTACTTTTGTTCAACTTTCGTTCAAACTTTGAACTTCAATATCGACAAGCCACTCTTTTTTTCCGCTTCCTCCAGGCCCATTTTTCTAACTAAATTTTTAGAAACAACTTTAACGTTGTCATAAATCTATAGAAATTGGCAGGGTGAACGCGCCATCAATTGCGAAAAAATGTGTTCTTCTTACCTTACTTGGAAACATCATAATTAATTGGTTGTCATTGATCCATTCCATGAACTAGGTATGTTAAGTACAAACTGATATATTTCTCATTTAGCAAAATTTTAAGTCAGCCAAATAGCATGCCTCTAGTCAAATTGGAACAATTTCTAGGTCGGATTAAATCTCCGCTTCAATAATAGCACGTAATTTTTCAAATATTATTATCTCAAATTGGCCAAATTGACAATATTTAAACCCCCATAACTTTTCGATAAACTATCACACGCGAAATTTCATCACAGTGCAATGAAAATTGGCAAAAAGAAACAAATAACTACTGAGAGCAACTTTGTGTTTCAAATTTCACATGATAACTTCGCGTGTTTAGCCATATTTAACACGTAAATTCACCTAAGAAGTGGAAAACTTGGAAGATGGCGGAAAGCGGAAAAAATTCCACTAAGCTAAGAATCCCCGCAATTTAGTTTTTTATACTGAACGAATTAACTGTCTTCAACAGAATTGTAAAAAGACCTACTATTAATTGTAATCATTACTGATCTAAAAAGAGGCAAAATATTTTGGCTCATCCCCCACCTCAAATTGCGCCTTTTCAAATTTCTATGTTACTTTGCAGGCAATTATGGCTAGATATGAGGTTTCTTGATTCGAAGTATGCAAAACGTGTGAGTTCATACCATTCTAATTGTTCGCTTGCAATATTTTTATACATAATAACCATTTTGAATTTTTTTTACAAAAAAATTTAATATTAGGAAACTAAGGAAAAATAACGAATTTTCTTGTGTAATTTAATAGCAGATGAATTTCCGAAGAAAACTCATCTGTTATTAATTTTCCAAAATCCTAGAAAAGGTTGAATTTCGAATTGTTTTGACAAATCTAGGATAAAAAACGCTCTTTTTACCAGTTTTGAACCAATGCTTTACGTAAGAAATAAAAAAGCCGACTCAGAAAAAAGTTATATTGAAAAGAGACAACTAAATGATACAAAGAATTGGTTAGTCGACCGAAATCAAGTCAGTTAGTCCTGTGCATTGCTTTTGGGCGTTTTAATTTTTTATTTTGACTTCAAAGAAAGTGAGGGAATATTTGTGCTCGGGTGGTTTTTCTCCAGACAATTTTCGAATCTATTTAACTAGTCTATTTTGACAGAAATTTTTATATATCAGAAAAACATTGCTGTCCTAAGCTCAACTTCAAGAAGTGATGTTTCCCCTGTGATCATTTTTCTTAAAGTTACCGCGCTCTAAGTTTGTCGATTTGGCCATTTTGGGACAATGAAAGCGTGATATATTTCGCTCTATTAACGCATAAGTGGCAATTTAATTGTTCCGACTTTTTCGTCTTAGAAATCGTTCTTAAATAGTTGAACCAGGTATTTGTCATAATTGCTAAGTTAATTGGAGCGTAATCTATCATATTAAATTTTAGTTAGTATGGGGAGGAATGATTAAAAAATCTCAAAAACTTTTTTCGTTTCATTCTTTTTGAAAATTGCATCGTTTACTTTCGGTACAAGCCGCTCCATGGGGCTAAAAAGGCAGTCGAAACATTCGAGGTTTTGCCGGGACACGTACAGTTTTTATCAGTTTGTACTTAACATAACGTATTTGGTGATGACTTTTAAAAAATCAAAATTTTTAAATTTTTAAGTTTTTTGTTTAAAAATTTCATCCAATGTTTTACATTTACTCAATAGACCTCAAAGTGAAATCGAAACCTTCAGTGATTTGCCCTCATACAAACCATTTTATTCAATTTGTTTAATTTCAATCCAAATATTACTTCAGGCGTTTTACTGGACATTCGGTGCAATCAGTGCTTCGCCGTGATACGAGATCGAGCAGTATTATGAAACTCAAGATAATATCTACCGTGGCGTTCTGCATTTTTTTCTCCTTGTATTTTGAATACTCAGTTTATTTTCGCTTTTTTGAACCTGACCGAGTTCATTCCTAACGTAATGCCAAGGATGAATTCCAGTTTCGCTGTAATAGTTCCTTTACAACTGATGATATAATTTTTTAAGAAAAAATCAAGTGTTAAAAGATTTCAGAACAATTTAAACAATCTATTTTTGGTTTATGTGAGATAAAATATTTTGTTTGTAAGGATAAACGTTTTTGAAAAATCAAATCTCAGGGATTTTTGTCTCAAACAAATTATAACATAGATTATTCGAAAAAAAGTACAAACCGTTAAAACGACATCTATTTTTTTTCAAAGTGATGCGATGTTTCCAGATTTTTCAGAACTATTCAACATGGTTTTCTACAATGAAGTTTTCTGATGAACACTTACTTTGTTTCATGGACAATTTTATTTGAGTTAAAAACTAAACAAGACTGCTCGTATCAGGGCGAAGCCCTGAATGTTCCCACTGCCTTTTAAGGTTTATTGCCCGGGTTGACCAAAAACGCTAGTCATACAATTTCCATATATGGAAAAATGCTAGTCATACACTTTCCATGCAATTCCATACGTACAGAAAATTGCATGAAAGGTCTATGATTAGTATTTTTTTCATATATGGAAATTGTATGACTAGCATTTTTCCATAAACCAAAAAGATTGATTTTTTACATTTTAATTTCTTAAAATTTATTGGTTATGTTCGTAACCGATCACAAATGACATAAGCCTTGATTACTCAAATGTAGTAACCAAAGGTTTGGCCGTCACGCATTAAAAATGCTTTGGAAACAGCCTGCAATGTCTTATTTCTGTCTCACGCAAATAATATAACGAAAGTATCAAACTTTTAAATTTTGGCAAAAATTTTCAAAGAGGATTATTTCTAAAATTTGAATTTTCAAATTACCAAACATTGATCAAGGCATACAAAAACATGCCATACAAAAAAAAGAGGAGTCTTGAGCATTTTTGAAAAATTTTATCAAGAGAAATGGAAAAAAATTCAATATTAGTATATCCAGGACTACGTTATAAACACAAAAAAATAAAATTTTGCATGCAAAATTTTTTTTTTTCAAAAAAATGTTTGTTGGAGTACGAAAATCATTTTGCGGTTGAAAAAAAAACACAAAAAAATTTTTGGGGGCAATTTCAAAAATACTTAGAAAAATTTTTGTTGTCGCCATCAAAAAAATGCTAGTCATACAATTTCCATATATGGAAATTGTATGATTAGCATTTTTTTGACAAAAAATTTTTCTTTTTTATTTAGTACGATACACCAAAATTTATGCCAAAACAAGAGAAAAGTTCTTCGAAAATTCGATGACACCATTTTAGCAAAATGTATGAAAATTGTATGATTAGTATTTTTTCATAGACTTAGTTTATGGAATTGTATGATTAGCATTTTTGGTCTATGGAGGTCAACCCGGGTGAGCAGCAGTAATACATAAAAAAATAAATGAAATAAAAAAAATGAATTTTTTTTTCTAAAATTTAAATTTTTTTTTTATAAAAATCATCCCCCCACACGCCATATAAAGAACAAAAAGATAGATTTCGTTCCTTGTAACAAATCAATTATGGCAAATGAGCTTCGTTCAACCAATTTGGAAAGATTTATAAGACGGATTAAATCTCGCTTACGCGTTAATAGCCCAAATTGGCCAAAATGGCAATCTTTAAACTCTCATAACTTTACGAAAAATGATCACAGGTGAAATATCTTTTCAAATTTAAGCTCAGGACAACAATACATTTTGAATGATATAAGAAAATTCTATCAAAAATGGCTAGTTAAAAAGTCGAAATTTGTCTGAAGAAAAAAAAACCCACCCCGAGCACAAATATTCCGTTTCTTTCGTATCGAAAGTCGGAACAATGAGGCTTATTGGTACGAAAATCATTTTGCGGTTGAAAAAAAAAACACAAAAAATGTTCCGACTGCCTATTAAGGTTTATGGAGCAGTAATAACATTTAAAAAAATTTTAAAAAAATAAAATAAAATGAAAATTTTTTTTCTCTAAAATTTGAAATTTTTTATGAAAATCATCCCCCCACACGCCATATTAAGAACAAAAGGAAAAATTTCGCTACTTGTAACAAATCAATTATGGCAAATAAGCTTCGTTAAACCAATTTGGAACGATTTCTAAGATGGATTGTATCTTTCTTACGCGTTAATAGCGCGAAATATATCGCGCGTTAATGTCCCAAATTGGCCAAAATGGGTATTTGTAAACCCCCATAACTTTACGAAAAATGATCACAGGTGAAATATCTTTTCAAATTTGAGCTCAGGACAACAATACCTTTTGAATGATATAAAAACATTTCATCAAAAATGGCTAGTTAAATATTCCGTAATAATGTATCGAAAGTCGGAACAAAAAAATGACAATTTATTTCACAAAAATATCAATTCATGTTACAGTGACTCTCTGTGTGTCCTTTCTCTTCTCCATTTTTGTTTCCATTTTCGAAGAAAGGAAAGAAAATATATGCTATGGATTGGTTATCGATTCAGATCAATTTTACAAAGCTTTGACAGCATTGGGATTAATCGAGGAATCTTCGGACTTAATTGAACTGAGGTATATCTAATTGGTCATACCAATTCCACCTTCTTACGACTCATATTTTAGCCCTAAATTTTTGTAATGGCAATCCAAGTTTTCTGGTTTATTGGATTTTTCCACAACAAAATTATGCGAGGCCAGTTAAAGGACAGTCGGAACTTTCATGTTTGTGCCCTGTTATACAAGCAACCCTGTTTTAAACTAAACACCGGAACTATTGCATAATTTTATGCATTTGTTTAATTGTAACAGCACCGTTAAAATTCAAGTTGAAATTTACATTGTTGAGATGCAGTTGAAAGTAAGACAAGACTGCTCGTATCAGGGCGAAGCCCTGAATGTTCCGACTGCCTATTAAGGTTTATGGAGCAGTAATAACATTAAAAAAATTAAAAAAAAAAAATGAAATTTTTTTTTCTAAAATTTGAAATTTTTTATGAAAATCATCCCCCCACACGCCATATTAAGTACAAAAAGAAAAATTTTGCTACTTGTAACAAATCAATTATGGCAAATAAGCTTCGTTAAACCAATTTGGAACGATTTCTAAGACGGATTGTATCTCGCTTACGCGTTAATAGCGCGAAATATATCGCGCGTTAATTGTCCCAAATTGGCCAAAATGGCTATTTTTAAACCCCCATAACTTTACGAAAAATGATCACAGGTGAAATATCTTTTCAAATTTGAGCTCAGGACAACAATACTTTTTGAATGATATAAAAACATTTCATCAAAAATGGCTAGTTAAAAAGTCGAAATTTGTCTGAAGAAAAAAAAACCCACCCCGAGCACAAATATTCCGTTACTTTCGTATCGAAAGTCGGAACAATAAACGAGGCCAAACTGAAATATATGTTTTTAACAATACTGCTTGGGCCTAAGAAAAAAGACAAAAAGAAAACAACACTGCTCGTATCGGGGGGAAGTCCTGAATGTTTCGACTGCATTTCTACTTTGATAAAATTGTTCAAATTAATTCATCAGATTTTCAAAAAAAAGATAAAATTCAAAAAAATAATTTCGAGTTTATTTCGAAAGTCATCACGCTATGTAAAGTACAAAATGATAATTTTTGCGTTATCAAAGTATTAAATAGGTCAAAAAAACATGCATCAATTCAATTTGGAACAATTTCTAAGACAGATTAAATTTCCGCTTACGCGTTAATAGCAAGACATACATTGCATTATTTGTCAGTATTTGAATTGACAATATTTAAACCCTATAATTTTACGAAAAATGATCACAAGTGAAATATCTTTTTCAATTTGAACTAGGAACACAAATGCTATTTGAATGATAAAAAAGTTGTCAAAAGTGTTATTTAAAAACTCAAAGTTTGTCTGGAGAAAAAAAACACCATCGTAAAGCACAATTACTCTGTCATTTTTTTCGTAAATAGTCGGAACTATAAAGCGTCGCCAATTGGAAAGATTTGAGCTTTGTTTGCAAAGCAAAACTATAAATATGAGAAAATGGACCTATTTCTGCAAAAATCTGCAAAACGTGCAAATGCAGCATGTCACTCTTTTACAAATTAGGCCTATAAAAAATTTCGTTACAATCTCATATGTTTCATAAAAGCCTTTTGATCGGAAAAATTGAATTTTATTACTATTGTCTAATCTCCTACTCGTGTGATTTCTCAACCCAGTTTAAAATTTAATCTTAATACGTTTGATATGAATTGTTTGGAAATCTAATGTCATTTTTGAACATCGCCATATTTGCTTGTTGTGTTTTTTCTCAACCGTTATAGTGTTCAATACCCTAACAACTTGACCGCTCATTACTTTGTCTTTTCGAAGTTTCAATTTGGATTATTTCTATTGATATTTTGTTTTGTCAAAAACTTGCATTAAAAAACTTCGAAATCAACTTTATGAAAAAAAAAGAATCCAAACATAATAAGACTGCTCGCATCAAGGCGAACCCCTGAATGATCTGAATGCATTTCAAAGTTTATGAAGTAGTGTTCGCTAAGATAAGTGTTGAAATTTTCAAAAAACTAATTTTCAAAAACTGGATATTTTTCCCAGGTTTTTTATGTGAAACGCATCCCCTTACACAATGTTTAGTACAACGTGATATATTTCGCAGATAGCACAGTTTTAAATACACCAAATATCATACCTCAGTTCAATTTGGAACGATTTCTAAGACCTTAGAAATCTCCGCTTACACCTTAATAGCACGAAATTCAAACCGATTTTCTCGATAATAAAAAGAAAATTGGGAAAATTCTAATGCAAATCACAACTAAGAGGGTTTTAATATGATATATAACTCAACTCAGTCCGATGATTATTTGTGATACCTGATGTTGAGTGGAAAAAAACTGAAACACACCACAATACAAAGTTCCTCTCCATTTTCAATGGTCGGAACAAAAACTTTAGTGTCTGATAACGTTTTAAAGTTACCAAATTGCTTGCTGCATTTGAATTTTTTAAATTTTTTTGATCCGGATGATTCTTCCGCTTATGCGTTGATAGAATAATTCTTGTTTCCAAAATTGGTCGAAGTGGCAACTTGCAAAGCGCCATAAATTTCAGAAAAATTTTTCAGGAGAAAAGAATTGTTGACTGGGGCATCAATGTCCTTCATTTGATTTGAAATTTGCCTTGAAAACGTTTTGTTGAAAAATCTAAATTTGGTCGGGCGAAAATTAGCCCAAGCACAAATATTCCGCTTTTTTCTATCGAAAGTTCTACAAAAACTAACAAAAGTAAACCCCCAGTTTTAAACAAGTAAAGTTTGCCTTACCACGTATGGATGAGCCCTCTACGAAGCAATCAACAAATTGAAACCGTTAACCAATGGATTGAAGTTATTTTGTACAACACTACAAACTGCGAAAAACCTTTTAGAAAAAAGATCATAGCCAAGCCAATGATAGCTAAAACAGTAA
This sequence comes from Symsagittifera roscoffensis, assembly GCF_963678635.1. Classification (NCBI taxonomy): domain Eukaryota; kingdom Metazoa; phylum Xenacoelomorpha; order Acoela; family Convolutidae; genus Symsagittifera; species Symsagittifera roscoffensis. The sequence goes on from NC_087066.1 coordinate 60,911,624, forward strand.
ATCAGTAAATCAATATAAAAATGAAATTGAACAAGAATAGCTTCGACTAATTCATAGAAAAACTATGAAAACGTGTGACAGTTAATCTTAAAGGAGAAACGAAATCAAGAAGGCTAGTGAAGCAATCATAACGAATTCAGTTGTCAAAAAAAGGAAACAAAAAATGAAAAAAAAATCCAAAACTTTTTTTTTAAATTGTTCCTTACTTTTTTGTTTTTTCTTTTTTTTAAAAAGAAGTTTTCACTGCCGATGACGCACTAGCTAAAGAAAACAAGTATGAAACGATTGATTATTTAAAGCATAGCGTATATTCTGTTTAAAGTGCATTACGAACGGATATGAACTTTGTCAGTGTGCCTTTGAATGAAAAACATATACGACGGAGCAATTTTTAAATGGATGAGCCTACTACGATGTTAAAACATATGTTTAGCCAATGGTTTCAAGTTTTTTCTACAACACTACAAACTGCAAAAAACGTAATAGGAAAAAAATCATCGCTAAGCCAATGATAGCTAAGACAGTAAATCAGTAAAGCAATATAAAAACGAAATGGAACAAGAATAGTTCCGACCAATTCATAAAAAATAAAAGAAAACGTAGGACTTTTAAATTAACTGGGGAAAAGAAAACAAGAAGGCTAGTGAAGCAATCGTAACAAGTTTGGTCGTTAAGAAATAGTAAAACAAAAAGTTAAAAAGAATTCAAAATGTTTTTTTAACTGTGCCTTTTTTTGCTGTTTTTTTTCTTTTGTTTAAAATTCTTCATTGCCAATGACGCACTATATGAGGTTATTCAAGCCATAACGCATATTCTGGTCTCAACGAACGTATATGAACAATGTCAGTGTGCCTTTGAATGAAAAACATATACGATAGAGCAATTTTTTTAAAACCATCTCTTGTATCTTTTTATATTGGATTATCTGCTTCCAAGAATGAAAAAAGTATGTGCGGGCATTTTTATGAATATTTTACAAATGAAAACAAGACTGCTCGGATCAGGGCGAAGCCCTGAATGTTCCGACTGCCTTTTAAGGTTTATGGAGCAGTAATAATTTTAAAAAATTAATTGAAATAAAATAAAATAAATTTTTTTTTTAATTTGAATTTTTTAATAAAAATTATCTCCCCACACGCCATATAAAGTACAAAAGGATAGATTTCGTTCCTTGAAACAAACCAATAATGGCAAATAAGCTTGTTTCAACCAATTTGGAACAATTTCTAAGACGGATTAAATCTCCGCTTACGCGTTAATAGCTCGAATTATATAATTATATCGCGCGTTAATTGTCCCAAATTGATCAAAATGGCAACCTTTAAACCCTCATAACTTTACAAAAAATGATCACAGGTGAAATGTCTTTTCAAATTTAAGCTCAAGACAACAATACCTTTTGAATGATATTAAAAAAATTCGTCAAAAATGGCTAGTTAAAAAGTCGAAATTTGTCTGAAGAAAAAAAAACAACACGGAGCACAAATATTCCGTTACTTTCGTTACGAAGGTCGGAACAATTAGTACCGTTTTGACCAGTGAGATTGTGGCTGCGACTGTTGACACAAATACGGCTCTTATTTTCTTGCTGTGAACCAATTTAATGATACGATACGGAAATTTTGAGTCGCTGTTTTGTAATCAGATGTTTTATTATTGAATGTGAGAAAATGTGAAAAAAAATCAGTCTGTCAGGCCCAATTATACAGTGTTGACAAAAAAACTGAAAAAATGTCTTTCTTCATAGTTTCTGAAAGTTTAATTTGCAAATAAGAATCTAGTTGTCATCCATTTGCTATCTATTACTTTCCTTTTGATTTTGATAGCTGTCACAGATTTCAGCTATATTGTGCCCATAACCGCTAGGCGTTTTTATGAACAGCCGTACATTGAGACTGGCAAAACAGTGAAACACAGTTTCTGAGCAGTATTCCGAATTGATCACCTTTTGACTGAAAAATTAATAGAGTTTGCAAAAATGCACAAAAATAAATGTTTAAATGTTTGCTGAAAATTTTGATTCAAGAATTCTCTGACTGAATGATGATGATGTTAGTCGCTGATGTTAATCGATGAGTTTCTCTAAGTTTTGTCTCGTATCAATCATAAAATTCAGGTTGATGAACAAAATAAATTTATCATTCTGGATATGATTCAATTTTTTGGCTAGGATAATTAAACCGCTCCAAGCACCCATGAATTTTAGCAGAATTTATTGTTAAACCATGGGCAGTATCTATAAGATTACAAAATATTCCATTTGAGTTAGGATCGATGTGGTTAACTCATATAGTAATTTCGGATAGGGTACACCGTCTGCTCGTCACGCTATCTTATTTTCCGTCGGATAGATTCGTGCAACTTCTTAGTCTAATACCGATCCTAATCTTACTCTTATATCTACTAGTCTCAGGGTGTTTAAATAGTCTCTGCTAGGCTCAATAGATCTAGAGTATACTGGCTTATTGCAACTGCTGAAGTTCTCTTGGAGAGGTAACTAATTTCTAAGTTAAATTCAAATCTCTCTGGTGCTGAAATTACAAGTAATTTCAGCACTTACAAACAAGTGGGTTGTTAGTTGGATGGACTATGATTGGTTAATATTAAATATTTTACACTGGTAAAACATCTAATTTATCCAATAATAAAATGTAGTTTAGATCGGGTTCCACCCATCCGGGGTTTACAGAGTTTTTTAAAACTATCTTTCTTCTCTGCATTTTGAAGGATGGATGATGAACGTTGGTATTTGGCGAACATCATTTTCTTATCCGGTTCCGCTTGAAGAAGAACGTTCCAGGACGCTGGAATCAGGGACAGGAAATTGTTACTTCGTCATTCGACAACGACTGTGATCCCCAATGAAATCAATCCGATTTCAAAATGGTTTGCTATGTCAGGTTTTTCTGTATTAGTAGAGAATTGTTTTGTGTGCAGCCTCGTCTGGGAATGGCGTGAAGATCGTGTGTGGAAAGGATGCCTTGTAACTCGGATCTGTACGTATACTTGTACATCGAGGTGGTCATTGGTCTAGTTCAATGAAGTCATTATCTGCGAAGTCAAGTCGTACTCTAAATCCTTTGAGTTGTGATTGTGGACGGCATGTCGGTTGTGTTTGGCCATTCTGTAGGTCGAGTGTGATGGGATCATCTAGATTTTGGATGTTCGTATTTGTTGTTGTGTATGGTCTATATACTGCAGAGTATAATTTATATTCTATAAATTTATGTTAATTTGGTTTTTTAGTCATGAACTTAGTTAGTCGTTTTCACAAAAGCGTTTTGTTTTAGTTCAGTTATTTGGAAGAGTTACTCACCCTTGAGTACCTCTTATTAAAAATAGAAGTGTGGTCACAAAGCGTGGATGTAGCGCGGTGGGTAATGCCGGCTATTGAGCATGCTCAGGACGTCCTCTCTGGTGGTTTAGGCCAGGAGTGGGAGTATGATTGCATGCTGTTTCTTTGAGAGGTCCTGTTATGTGCTAACGTTTTATGTTGGGTTTATGTTGGTCTTTCTTATGTCACTTTGGTTGTGTCCTTTTTTCAAAAATCAAATTGTTTTTGGTTTGGGTTTGTCTTGCGGTTTTTTTGTGTTTTATTATTTCTCTCTTAGACTTTATAATAGTCTTCAAAAGAATAAATTATCCAGTTTTAAACTGGGTTAATCCGGTTTGGGTACCGTTTGTTTTCTTTTCTTAGTCATGCTGTTATTTTATGATTTGTGGTGTTTAGTAAGCTGCGTTGGTTAGTTTGGTTTAGTGTATAATTCCTTTCCAACCGGGTTAAAGGAAAATTTGAAACTTGTTATCGTGTGCTAGAGTTGTTGATAGTGAAAGCTTGAAGCTTAAAATCATTATTTAAACAATTCTTCGTGGGCGAGCTGTGCGAGTTTGGATAGAATTTTTGTGCGAGTGAATGAAAATATTTGAAAAGGTTAGTACTGCTTTCTCATTTTATCAATTTATTGCATAGAATTTGAATTTTACTGCGTTTAGGGGAAATTTAAAATTATAAATTTTCATCGTGATTAAGTTTACTGCTTCATGGGGAAAAAATTTATAAAAAAATTTTACTTCATTTGGTATAAATTTTACTACATTATTTAGTGCAAGAAATTAACGAATTTTAAGAGAATTTAACAAGTTTGTATTTTTTTTCTTTTCTGTTTTGTAGATGATCGTGGTGTGAAGACTAGAAATACAAATCAAACATTGATAGAAAATGGTTAGTACTAATTTAAATTTATTAGTTAAGACTATTTCAAATTATACTTACCTTAATCTTCCGGAAAAAAGCCGTAGGGTAAGATGTCTTGAATCATGTCTGATATTGTTAATATTTGGCTAGTATGCGTATGATGTTTTTAGTTTGTAGCAGTGGCCAAAGCAATTGAAGTGCCTTGATGTTGTTAGTTCTTCTGTGCCTACTGCAATTTCATAAGGTGTGTTTTGGATGAGGTTATATATTTTATGATTATTTTTAGTATTGTGAATGAATTCTAATATGGGTATTTCAATAGGCTGGATAAATTCATGCGGGATAAGGAAGGGTCTGGATTCTTCGGCATTGAAGGTCTTTGTGATGTGACAGAATATATACATTTGGGTAAATGGGTCGTAGTTGCGGAGGATGTCGTGGAGGTTAGTATCTTTAATGCAATATGTAAAATTAAGAAAAAATGGTGACGTGTATTTTGAGTTAAGAAACTGAAAACGATGGTGAGGTTGTCTTGATGGGGTGTGTAATTCAAAATGATTTTGTATAAAAAAATAATATGTATATGTGTGCGTTTGTTTAGTGCGTAACATAACATCGTGGGAACAGTGCAAATCGCGTTCCTGTGGTGAAAGAAAGTGAAAGGTTAGTGAAAATAACTGAAATTGATCATAGAAGCTCTCGTATGCTTGAATATCAACTGGTGATTCTGAAATAAGGTGACCATGCTTTCGATCAAAAATATTAAGTGTGAATACGTATGATGTCTTAATGAAAAATTTTTCTGTTAGTTGCGGGTTTGCGAAGCGGTCTTCATCTAAAAATTGATCTTGATTAGGGTGGATGATATTATGATCGTAGTATTCTATTGCAAAATCGTTAGCTCGGGGTGCGGTGAATGTTTTTAATAATTTTTTTATATCCAACGTAAGTAAATTGTCGAGGTGTTAGTGTTGTGGTGTGTCTATGTAACATGTTTTTGTTCTTTTCGATAATGTCATGAGTATTAGCTAATGGTAGGCAAAGGGGGTTAGTAAAATTATAATAAGCTGTCCAATGAAGTGTTGGCATTAAAATGTGCTCATCAACAAAATTGCGTGTATTGTTAGTATTGTTAGGTGTATTTAATGTATAATGCAGAAATGAGGGTAAGGTGATTTTTATGAAAATTTTTAGTGTTGGTGTGTTCCGGGTGATTGATATATTCGCGGGCTGTTCCGGGTTTGGTTGGAAATGGGTGATTTGGAAACTTTCGTTTATAAGTGCGATAAGCTCGGTGAGTGCTGGTAGGTGTTTCGGTGGATGTGGATGATTGTGCTAATGATGGAGTGTAAGCTGAGGAAGGTGTGGGGGTAGGTGGATTTGAGGATGTTATTGTGGATGATAGTTGATGTATTGTGAGGGTGTTGGAGGTGTATTAATTTTTGTTGTAAAATAATAAAATTATCAAGCTCCTGGGAAATTTGGGGGTATCTGGGGAATTATTATATGATCTGTCGGAATGAAGTGGATAATAGGTTGGGGTTACCTGGGAAGCATAAGAAGGAGTGGAAACGGATGGGAGTGGATGACTGGATGGGATTGGTTGAAAAGGGGGTTTTGAAAAAACTGAGGAGTTGGTATGGGTATAGGTAGAGGGAGATGGTTAGGAGTCTGCAAATTCGTCGGGGGTTTCTACATTAGAGTTATTAAATTGTGAGATAGTATGAAAAACTGAAATATCCGAGTTAGTATCAGAATTCGTGCTTGAGGGTATATTAATAATTGGAAAATCGGGTGGTGGCAAATCAAAAAGTGGGATTATTGGGATTGTGAGATAGGTTTAGTGTATATTGCGGAAATGACGGTAAGGTGATTTCAAGAAAATTTTTCGTGTTGGTGTGTTGCGGGTGATCAATATATTCACGGGCTGTTCCGGGTTTGGTTGGGAATGGGTGATTTGGAAAATTTTGTTTAAAAGTGCGATAAGCTCTGTGAGTGCTAGTAGGTGTTTCGGTGTATGTGGATGATTGTGCTAATGATGGAGTGTAAGCTGAGGAGGGTGTGGGGGTAGGTGGATTTGAGGATGTTGTTGTGGATAATAGTTGATGTATTGTTAGGTTGTTTGTGGTGTATTAATTGTTGTTGTAAAGTAATAAAATTATCAAGCTCCTGGGAAATTTGGGGGGTATCTGGGGAATTATTATATGATCTGTCGGAATGAAGTGAAGAATAGGTTGGGGTTACTTGGGAAGCATAAGAAGGAGTGGAAGCGGATGGGAATGGATGACTGGATGGGGTTGGTTGAAAAGGGGGTTTTGAAAAGGAGGTAGAGGGAGATGGTTCGGAGTCTGCAAATTCGTCGGGGGTTTCTACATTAGAGATATTAAATTGTGAGATAGCATGAAAAACTGAAATATCTGAGTTAGTATCAGATTTCGTGCTTGATGGTATATTAATAATTGGAAAATCGGGTGGTGGGAAAGCAAAAAGTGGGATTATTGGTATTTGAGTTTGGAGGTTGGCTGGGTGGGAATTTGAGCGATGGAGGCATCTAAGTTGTCGGCTCATCGTGGGCTAAAAAAAATGACTATGTTGAGATTGAAAAGTGGTGGTGTGGGTTTATTCTATAATTTGTTTGTATGTATTATCATTTTGTGATTGATGTGTCATTATGTGTTGGATGGGACTTTGTGTTATATTTGGTCTAGAGTTTGGATTATTTGTGATTGCTAGGTTTTGGAAGTTACGGGGAACTAATGATAATGGATGGTTTTGTGGTAAGGGTGGCAACTGTGGTGCGGTAGGTGTTATTTCTATATTATTGTGTTCTTCGTCGTATGTGTTTTGTCTTGTGGATATTTTTGTGTTATGTTCCTTTATTTGTGCATCTAGAAGTATTTGTTAATTGATGATGAAAAAGTTCCAAAAAAATCCTTCAAATAGTATACGTGCTACACTTGCTCGTCGGTTTACTTGTGTATGTATAGCGCATGTGTTATAGATTCCTTTTAACAGTGAGAAAAGAAATCCTATAAAATTAAACATGGCGTATAAGATAGTTAATTTTTCTAAGATGTAATAGGGCCATCCTAGAAAAGCTAGAGTTTCGTTCTTTAAGGTGACAAATATTTATAGGTGAAATATCTTGTGGTCTGTTCTTTTCACCGTTTAAATATATTTAGTCTTTAATATCTTGAAAATATCCGCTATAGTCTCGTGTATAAATGTCTGCAAATTCTTCGGTTTCGGGAATTTTTCTTAAATTCTGGTCAATTGATTGTCTTTGTATTGTGTCCATTTGTGTTATTAATTCCTGAAACTGTTGTGTTCTAATGTGATGTTGGATATCTGATTTAGAATATATTCCAATTGATTGTAAATCAATATTTGGATTACGAGCAATAGCTCTGATGCTTTCGGGTGAAAATTTTTTGAGTGATTGCATTAATGTAGGGTATGGTGTAAGTAGATAGTATTTGTCTTTATCAGGATTTAATTGTACTACATTGTGGCTATTTTTTGATCCACATGGGACTGCGGTATCCCAAAAATTTGTTCGTCTTGAAAGTGTATCGACAAAATGTCTTCAAAAACATATAATGGTGATACTGTTTTGGTGCAAGTATAAAACCATAAAACATTTCCTTCGTATTCAAGAAAATTTGATCTGTTTCCTGATAATAAGTATCCTTCGTAAGGTATTTTTAGTACTGCTAGTGCGAGTGATTTTAGGATCTGTGTTCTTTCCAATTCGTATAGTTGATCAAGTGTTTCTAATTCAGAAAGTGACCTTTCTTGAAAAGTTCTACTAATTGTGTAGTCTTATTTCATGTCTAAGTGGATATCATAATGAATATTACCAAAATAAGTGCTATTCATTAGTGATAGTTCTTGTAAACGTGTGCTTTTACTGTCATATGGTTTTATTTTTCCACCAGGTTGAACTTTGCTTTTCAGAAAGTTAACTGGGGCGTATGATGTTCCTTCATTTATAGGATGACTTGTGGCTTGAGGGTTAAATTTTATTTTTCCAGTGGTCATGTCGAAACCTTTTTCGTATTCGACAAGTATTTCAGAGTATTGTGTCTTATAAAGTGGATTTCTGTATTTACATGCAAATTCTGTTTCTTGATAGATTTGAAAACGTGTTAATTTATTTTCTATATCATGGATATTTCTAAAATCATTGCTTTGTTTACGAGATGGGTTTACTTGTTCGTATGGAATTGATTCTACAAAATATTTTTCATGAAATTTTATCATTCGAGCGTGTATTTTTGCTACTTGAAATGTTGTGCATGTATCTTCGGGAAACCAAACAATTGTTGCTTGGGTCCTTGTTGTAGGGTCACAATAACCTTGATCATTTTTGCAAGGTTATCTAATTCCTTGATAGATCATTGTGTTATCAGATAAATCTCGTGTGAGTTGTATTTTTTCAAATTGTATTTTTCAATTAAAAAACATTATTTCTTGATATCCTCTATTTTTTGTGTCTGCTTTGCAGTTTGAAAGGTCATTTATTCCAATGTGTGGTATCCAGTGTTTATCGTGTATGTCATAAGTTAATATTCCGTGTGCGCCGTTATATGGGTATTTTTCGTCTAAATTTATATGTCCTTGATATCGTTCAAGTTCTGCTTGATGTACAGAATCGGCAAAGACTTGGAAATTTTTACTATTTTTCTATCTGTGTTTTTTTCTTGTGAAATTCAGTCTGAGTAAATTGTTTTCATAATCATCGGGATTTAGATGCAAAAGTCGTTCTATATTACTTTGGTAAAATGATTCGTGATCAAGTCGGTTCTTATTTCCGTTGGAAACTTGTGAACAGTGTAGTTTATTTTCGGAAAATGTTGCTGTAAATTTGTTGCTCGTGCTTTTGAATATAATGTTGCGATTACATTTGTAGTTTCTATAGCTTATGCTTCTGTTTCGCATTGCGATACTTGATTTATTGCATATTTGTGTAGTGTTTTTTGTTCGTTTTCTTCCCAATCATAGTGTGTTACTAATAAATCTTGGGGTCCTGTGCGAGGAGAAGGATTTGTGTATGATAATCCTGAGTATGGGTTATAAAATGTTATGTATCCAATCGTGTTTTTTGTATATCTATCGTATTTAAATATTACTTAAGTTGTTATAAATGGTGGTGGTAGCGATTGAGTATTAGACTATTTTGTTGAAGTATTTGAAAATTGTGTTCACGAATATCTTCGTGGATACCTTGTCTATATTGTAGTCTATTGAGTGCCCAACTGTGGAGTCGGTTACTTTCTTGATGTTGTCCAAATAATGGTGGAGGTGCTACGAATGTGTTCCAATCTAGTCGTAAAGGGATATTTGATGATGATTGTTCTCGATATCTAGCGTCGAGGTTATTTGGAAAATTTAAGGGAAAAGCGTCGGTAAAATTTGACTTAATGATAGTGTTGATTGTAGTGATAATGTTTCTGGTAGTGATGATAGTGTTGTATCTGTAGAAATATTTATTGGTTCATTTGCTATGTTTGGTTGACCTTGTGTATATGAGTGTGTTGCCCAATATGGTAGTCGTGCGGTGGGATTGGGTGGGTTAAAGGGATTTTCACGAATTTGTTTAGATGTTTGTGTTGAACCTAAGTAATCTGAGGGTATACTTGAGGTGCTATGTTGTGAAAGGAGTGTGGGAGTTTCTGGCAATGTACTACTTGAATTTTCTGAAGTAGTTGGTATTGGTGATTGGGGTATATCAAAATGAACTCTAGGGATTTGAAAATTTCTATTTCTTCGTGGATGTATAATCTGTCTATTTATTTCAACTGTATTTTGGTTTTGACTAATGTGTCTTATTCTAATTAAATCTTGTGGTAAAGTGGGGTACAATTTATATGTTGGTTCACTTAGGGGTGCCTGTCACTGAACTGGTTCTAATGGTTCGGATAAGCGAGCGTGTCGTTCTTCAAAAGTGTAAGGATTATCTTGAAAAGAAATTTGTGTGGATGTTTGGGGGTTTTGGGTAGTTGGTATTGTTGGGTTTTCTTGGGATGATGTCGGTGAAAACTGATTTTGTGATTGTTGGTTAGCAATTTTTGAAAGGTGTCCGATTGATTTTTTCTAGTAGGAAGATTTATGTTTATTGTTGTATTCTTGGATGAAAAGAATTAAAAGAATTGTTGCTAAGGCGAATGTGACTATTGCCTTTTTTACACATTTGCACATTGTCATTATTAGGGATGATAAAAATGTGATGAAAATTACAAATAGTAAAAAAAATATCTGTTCTACTAAAAATTATTCGTATCATTTAAATAGACTTTGAATTATCGTACCTGTGAATGTGGGCAATGATTTGGGATAGTTGGAGATATATTTCAAATAGAGAATAGAAAATTTAAAAAATTTTGCAAAAAATTATTAAAATGATTATGAAAGCTTCAAAAGTATCGATAAAAAATATGAACAAAAGTTTAAATAGTATGAAAATTTTTATGAAAAGATATAAGATTGTATTTTTTAAAATATTGACTGATTGAGAGAAGAGCATTTAAGAAATGATTTCTTCGTCGAATATTTTTTGTTGTTTGGAGTGAGATTCAAGTGTGGTCGGATTATTTATTGGTTTTTTGACATGTGGGTTGAGTTTTGTGAAAAATTGTTGGGGGCTAATTTTATGGTGTTCGGGAGGTCTTCTTTGCTTTATTTTTGTTTGTCGGGTGATCTGGGATTTTTTTTGAATTATTTGTACTTTAGGACAAATGATCATGGTCCTTTTTTTACTTTAGGCTAATTCGCCATTTTTGGTTGGAGGTTTTTTGAGGTCTGAGTTGGGAAAGTATTGTTGATCTTTGCGTTATTAGATAAGGGAGGGTTGTAATATTATGGTGGTATTCATTTTAGTTGTCAAGTTTTAGCGAGTTGCTTATTTTTGACCTGGGGGTTGTAAAGTTATAGTTATAAATATGCCTAGAATTTAATATCTATCGGCTAATAGGTTGGTGTTAGAGATATAGAAGGTGACGGATCTGAGTGAGTCCTATTGGCTGAATCTGAACTAGCGTCTCGTATCCAAACAATATGATCAAATTGCTTTTTTGCCATTTAGAAGTGATTTAGTTTACCGCTGATGCCTATTATAAGAACGCTGTTTATAGCGCGTTAGTTGCGTCAATTTAATTATCCAAAAATAAACAAAACGCTGTGTAACGCACCTTAATTATCCCAAATTAAAAAATTAGTTTGTGATGAACTTCGTTTTTATAATCTCCATTCCTTCAATTACCCATAACACTTTAAGAAAATGATCACAGGTAGTACATTTTTTTTACTCTTGCGACTAGCAAGGGTGTTGTAACCGGGTACTAGACTTTTCTCCCGTATATGAATTGTTCACAGAATGGTTAGTTTAGTATGAATGTTAAATTTCGCTTTGGATTTTTTAAATATTTTTTGTTCTGCTTTCCGCCGGTTTATTTTCCAGTTTTAAAAAAAAAAACTATAACTTCTCAGTTTTTTATTGCTAGATTCACGAAAGCATGTAATTGTTTTTGGTTTAAAAAGCTTTCACAATTTTTTTTTGGATAAAATGACTTCCGTCTTTTTTTTCAATTCACTGCCTTATAAAGCTTTTTTTTGCATCGTAAGTCGATTTTCAGCTCATGACGTTATAAAAAATAAGATATTTGAAAACATTTTCAAAAATCCCTCGATAAGAAGTCAAAGTTTGTCTAGAGATAAAAGTTCCGACTCGAGCACCAAAATTTTGTCAGTTTCTTTGAATGCGAGGTTGAATTGAAGAGGTTAAACTTCAGCTTAGTTTTGATTAAGACGAACATAAAATTCTGAGAAAACAATTTGTGTGGCCGTTGTTGGAGTGAGTTTACATGGAAAAATCTGTATTTTGTAGTCTGTTTCTCGTTTTGTTGTTTGAATGGGCAAATTCCTCAATTTTTTAAAGCAATGAGAAAAAATCTCTTTTGAAAACCATTTTATCTATAAAAGCACGAAACTGACATATGAGCTAAGTAGTACATAGAAATGCTTATTTTGTTTTATGAAAAACCTGGACCCTATGAAAGCTTGCTTCTTCAACTAAGCCCTCCATATCAAGTGCTAAAAAATTTTCAGATGAACTTGATATGGAGGCCTTGAATATTCCGACTGCCTTTTAAAGTCTGTTGTGTAGTGCTCGATTTTGAAAATAATGACGAACTTTTCAATAAACAAAATAAACTAATTTTTCAAAACTTTTTTAGTCATCCTCTCCCAGTTATTTGGAACAAAAATTAGTATTTAATAATATATTTTCTGCTCGGCATATTTTAATATAATAATTAGAACAACTGGCAACTCTCAGTTCAATTTGGAACATTTTCTGATCCAGATTACAGTGCTATTGAAGCGTTCATGGCATGAAGTATAACGCGCGGTATTTGTCACCAAATTTTCTGGCTATTTTCAAACCCGTATAATTGTGCAAAAACCAATCAGAGGTTAAAATATCTTTTTAAATTTGCAATCAATAGCTTTCAGATTAGGTATAAAAAATAATCAGCAAAACAGCTAGGTATATAGTTAACAACATAGCAATTAAAAACAGAAAACTGTCTATAGAAAAAAACTACACAATGATATTTTGTCTATTTCTTTAAAAGTTGATGTATAGCATATAATAAATTGCAGAAATTGCATCAAGAGATAACATATAAGTGTGCGCGTAAATATCCACATTTGCGTTTTTGTACTTTTAAAAATTATCTTAGTTTTGCAGAAAACTACATGAGACACGATAATAGACAGTAGAAATCTCAAGTTCTTTTTAAAGTAAAAAATCTTGTAGTTATTAATACTAAAATTAATACTACCATATCAACAAAAAACAAGCAGAACAAGTTAGATAAAATTCAGACAAACTGTGGAAAATTTAAAAAATTTAAAACTTGGAATTTCAATGTAGTATCAAAAAGTTATCAAATTTTTATGTCGTTTTTTTTTTTAGTCAATCCTTGCTGTTGCATATAAGAAACGATGGCATATAAGAACCGATGGCCGAGCGGACTAAGCTAACGTACCGTCGTTTAAACAGACTTGTCAGGTGGTGTGGGTTTGAAACCCTTATACTCTAACCTTTAAACATATAAGCCCGAGATGCTATAGCCCCGCTTGACCTTTTTAACCGTTTTTTCGATCTAATTCGGGTCAGCTTTGATTAAGGCAGACCGAAAAGCAAGTTGTTTCAAGGACAAAGATTGGCCATTTGGCAGCTTGCTTTGAGTTATTCATATGATTATGGCCTTTTATACCAATGTTAAAGTACGTAAAAAGCCTTTTTGTTACAAATTTTCCTACTCGCTAAGTCAATTGTTCAAAAACTGATATTTTTACAATTTGTGGAGATCAGCGCGCATATTTTGATGCCCCTAAGGGACCGAATTAGCCTAATTATTCTGATAATTGTAATAAAAAAGCCATGTGGTGCCTGTGCAATATAATGTGATTCGGTGGTGGAAATGGGATATTGAAGTTGAAGATCAGCTATACTCTCCTGAAATTTTGAATATTGAAAGATACCGATCAATATAAAATTAATTGCGCGGCTTGATCGATCACTGGATGTTTGAGTTTAAGTAGTTACGGAATAAACCTTAATAGTACATTTCGATAGAGTTTATTGAAATCATTTTTGGTGGCAAAAAGGCCGGTCAAATCATTCTCCAACTTTTATTCAGGTTTTAATTGGAGTGGGAAGGTGGGCAGTTAGAGGAATGTATGAAACAGATTTCCGACTATTTGCAGTTTGCACATGTTGTATGAAATTTCGCGGGCATCCCAGAGTCTAGTTGTGATCGAGGCTACCTTCTTTCGACTCGAATGAAAGCCTCGTGCCAGCTGCTCAAGAAGACTCAAAGAGATAGCACATTTCGACAGGTTCTATAAGTAATTACCCTAATTTCATAAGTGGCATCGTGCGACAACTGCGGCGCTCTACTAAACGCCGCCCCCTCCAGACCAGGACTTCAAACTTGGTTAAAATGGAGAACTTTTTACACTCGTTAGCACAATTGAGTCTAGGAGTTGGGATTAGTGAGTGCGTCTGTGCAGATTCGTGAGACTACCAAAAATCTTCAAATTGTCAGAAACTGTAAGACTTGTCTAGTTTCTTATAACCATTCTTTACAATAAAAATACATACAATGAATTTTCGCGGGCATCCCAGAGTCTAGTTGTGATCGAGGCTACCTTCTTTCGACTCGAATGAAAGCCTCGTGCCAGCTGCTCAACAAGACTCAAAGAGATAGCACATTTCGACAGGTTCTATAAGTAATTACCCTAATTTCATAAGTGGCATCGTGCGACAACTGCGGCGCTCTACTAAACGCCGCCCCCTCCAGACCAGGACTTCAAACTTGGTTAAAATGGAGAACTTTTTACACTCGTTAGCACAATTGAGTCTAGGAGTTGGGATTAGTGAGTGCGTCTGTGCAGATTCGTGAGACTACCAAAAATCTTCAAATTGTCAGAAACTGTAAGACTTGTCTAGTTTCTTATAACCATTCTTTACAATAAAAATACATACAATGTGTTATTGTGTAACCCGACTCAGAACAATCTCCGAGTGGTAATTTTGTCTCGATACCATAATTTTTTGGGATAATTGTAAACGGCTTGAAATTCCAGAAAAACGGAACATAGACAAGGGTACTAGATCAATTTTTCGGATAATTTTTCGAAAAAATTTTCGGATAAACTTTTACGGTTCGAACTTTCGAGTCAAAAGTTTTGTCAGAATTTTTCGCTAGTCGTTACTTTTACATTGTAAATATCATCCAAAAAGTGAAAAAAAATTAAAATATCGGCGGCCTGAAATCACATAAATCCGTTGTTAAACCGATTACAACTTATGATAAGCGGTCTGGTAAGGTAATTTCAGGCAAGTTAAGTTGAATTTCTTCATCATCAGGTTTGCTCCGCGTGGTTGTTAGAGTTCAACCAACCTATTTAATTCCCATCCCCATTGGTATAACCGTCGCGAATAAGGGCTCCTAGCGTATAGTATTCATACTCGGAGCCAGTTCTCTAGATCACGCCCTTGGTAAACTATCCGCACCGTCTCAAAAGCGTGTGAAAGAGACTTGTTTCACTATGCCTAGTTTGAGTTTTAATTTTAACGCCAGGATTCTCATAAAATTACTAAAAGCTATCTGCGTCAGTTTTTGTTGAAATGCAATGATCTAGTTATTTGGCACGGCGCCATAAATAATCCCATTAGTAGGCACCGCAGTAACAACAACAGTAGTTTGAGTAGTGACTATTTGGTACAAGGGAAGTGTTACCGCCTTTGTATACTGTTGCCGCAACGGTACTGAGAATATAGAAAAAGAGTTTAAAAAGACAGGTTCTCTCGTTCTTAACGTAGTTGAGGTATTTATATCAAAGCGAAAGGCCAAAAACCAAATACTTTTCGGAAAGTATAAAGAGCTACACCAGCCCCCTTCCCTTGAGTTGAAGACTCTGTTGTTACTCAGTCGATACAGCGCTTACCTAAGTACAATTGAAATTATAAAAAAAGCGGAGCCGTTTGTTGCCTGGAAACTTCGGGTGATTCAAAATAGACTGAAGGCTTTAAAACTTCAAAATACCCCCCCTTGTAAGTTATTGAACCATTAAAATTTTTTTGCTGGATTTATTTGTCTAAAAATTAAGTTTTTTTGTGAGTTATTTTTTCTGAGCTTATTAGGCTTGGAAGTTAATTTTGAGAAAAAAAATTGGAAGTTGTTTCAGAAACGTAGCAATCTCAAGAAAGACCTTTATCAATGCCAAGAAATTATTTTGCAAAACATGGAGAGTCAGAGTCATTGCTCGAAAATTTAAAGAATGATACTTGAAATTGATACGTTGAAGTTGATAGACTGGTAAATGTAGGAACTATATAGAACAAGCAGTCGATGTAAATAATGAGTTAAAAAATTTGGTTGCAAAAAGTGCTGATCCCGACGAATTGATACCGGCACAGAATATATGGCTTCCTAAATTGACACAAAGTAACGATAAAATTTTGCAGGAAGCTATCACACCGGGTCTGTGAATTCCAGAAAGTATTTGGTCTTTGGCCTTTCGTTTTGATATAAAAATCTCAACTACGTTAAGAACGAGAGAACGAGAGAAGTTTTGAGGCAGTAACAGAGCAAGATTGAAACTCAAAAACTTCTTGTCATTCGGAAAAGAGTTAGAAACATCAGTCGCATAAATCAGAGACCCGCTCTAAGTTGTGACATCAAAGCAGCTGACATCAGCAGTCGGGTTCTCCAAAATCAAGTCCTTATACCGTCGAAAACCCTTCTGAGAAAAAGCGCGTTCTTATGCTTTTGAAGAAACAATAAGAGGAGCTTGAGAGGCAGGCTTCCGTTAACAATCCAGTAAGCTTACAGCAGTTCATTCCGCCAGTTTCTATGGATTTGCCTCAGCAAAGTGTTTGTCTACTCTTCCAGTTCTGGGCAATCCAAACACAGGCTCAATAGTCCCGGTAACTTCTGAAAACTATTTTGCTCCGACAACATCTGCAAAAGTCCTTTGTGGTGTCGAAATATTTTTTCTGCGTCAGCAGCAATTAACCAGTTTTCTTTTGAGTCAACAAACTACAGGGTTAGTAGCAGCTGGCTACTAGGTACCTGTAATCCCATCACAACAACATATAAATTTTCCCGTTAGTAGTTATAATTTTTCAAGTGAGCACTATAATCCTTATAGTAATTTAGGGAGGCCAAATGTTACTTACCCCTTAGTATCAGCTAACACTACGTTTCATCCACAAATGTTTGTTCCACAATAGCTCCGATTACTCCTCAGAATAGTTTGGTTCCTTATACAAGTGGATGGACTGTGTTCTTTGCGCAGCCTGGAAAGTTTTGCAAGCTACTCAAATTTTGGTTCCTGAATGTCACTGTAATTCCTCTAGTTACCCAGTGCCAACTCCCGTTAATTCACATTGTACACACGTCCAGCGTCCTTTTTTTGGCACGAGAATTGGTCTATATAATCATGCATAGCCAAAATGATCATCTTCCTGAGTGAAAACTGACACAGTTCGATGTCAACCCACTTAATTGACATGAGTGGTTTGCTCAGTTCATATCGACCGTTAGTTCAACCTTACTCAGTGAGGTTGAACCCACTCGTAGTTGGTAAAGGAAGATCCACAATCGCTGAGTATAGCTATAGCGAAGTACTTCATAAGGACGCATATGCAACTCTGCAGAGAAAGTTTGGGCAGTCAAATGCCGCAGTAGGGGCTCAACTGGATAAATTGAAAATTCCCCGCCTCTGAAAATGCACAATTTGAAATAGTTGGTTTTTCCTCAACAATTTCTGGACTCGATGCCGTATTCAAGCCTCTGTTTTTTAAGAACGACCTGAAACATTTCAACCAACTGAATCAAGCTGTGAGTAAGCTTCCCCGGAACCTTAAAGAGGCATGGTTTTTGCATCGACCAACTCCGCTAGAATTATATGAACGGCTTGAAGAAAAAGCGGAGGGTCATGAGAGGTCAGGAGAAGTCAATTAATTCTAAGCGTAAGATTGCAGAACCAGTGAAGCAAAAAGTAGGTACTAAAGTGTTTGCTAGTAACGCAAAAGTAAGAGATAAAACTCAGAAAAATCAAAAAATTTCTCCATAATCTGTCTGTAAATGTCAACAAACTCTTTGAAACTGCGCCGTATTCAAAGAGAAAAAAGCTACACAACGAGCAAAGTATGTAGCCGAACAAAAACTTTGCTTTGCGTGTTTACAGAGCGATCACAATTTTCGTAATTTTAAGCCAGAAATCGCCCCAAGCCAGATGGTGAAAGCAATCACAATGTGCTTTTGCTTGGAGCTGAAAAAAATATTCCTCCATAGGATATTAAAATATAAAACTTACCGTTTTCAGGTAACTCAAATACTAAACTTGTTTTGACTTACCCTGCCGTGGGCGATATTCATAGCCTGGAGTCAACTAAAGTACTCCTGCCAGTTGCTTCACTCGCCGTTTCTTTGGTTGCGAAGAAAACTAATGGCCTAGTTCGTTGCGATAGTGCTTCCTCGCACTCATGGGTAACTGTCGATCTAGTAAAACTTCTCCATTTGGTTGATACTCCCGATAACCTCATCAGAAAGACATTCAATTCCACGAGCTTGATGAAAACTCATAAAGTAATATTTCAAGTGTCGCCGAAACGAGTAATAGTGAATTGTCGTTTTCTTTTCGAGCTTATGTTAAAGATCACACGCAAATGATCAGATAGCATAAGCGTTCCTGAACTACGGTAGAAGCACCCACAGTTGGATCCGATAGAACCTATACTTTATACGAACCGTTGATTACCTACTAGAGGAGGACTCTAACTCACCGTGCGCCGTACCCCTTCCGATAAGTTGGGTTCTAAGTGGTCCGTTACCGCCGTCCTTTAATTCGAACTCGTCTTGATTTAAATGTGTTGTCGAAGACACGTCTCTAGCTGACCAAATTAAAACTTGGTATGAGTTGGAGTCGTATGGAGCCTTCAAGCAAGTAGATGCCCGTTCCGCCGCTGACATACGCGCTCTGTCGATTTTGAAAAATGACACCTTTCATGATGGTGAGAGGTACATTGTTCCAATGATTTGGTGCAATCATGAAGTTAGTTTACCGAATAATTATTATTCATCCATAGCTAAGCTCAAGTCTTTAGAAAGAAGGTGAGATAGAGATCCGTCGCTCCATGAGAAGTATGCCGAAACAATGAGATATGATATAAGATATGCCATAACCGTTAAGGCGCACAATCCCAAATCATGAGCCAATCGTGAGTGGTATCTGCCGCATCATCCGGTGTTGAACCCGAACAAACCCGGCAAGGTTCGCCGAGTCCCCAATGAGGCATCGAAGTGTCATGGCGCCTCCTTGAACAAGTCTCTGTTGGCTGGCCCACATCTCCTTCAAAACCGCATTTCGGTACTTTTGAGATTCCATCAGCATCAAAACTCCGATTCAGCAGACATTCAACTGATGTTTTTTTAAGTTTGAAATCCGTGAAAAATATCACTATTTTGAGGAGGGAGGACCCCACATCAAATGTGGTAGCTCACCAATACATGCGTCACAGTTTCAACGCTCGTGAATTGCCGACATGTGCGAATTTTTCTCTGCAGAAGACTGCATCTGATCATCAAGCTGAGTACGCCGAAGCTGCTTCAGCTATTGTCCAGAAGTTAAATTTGGAAGACACTTAGATTCTTTACAAAACAGTGATGACGCCTTCAAAATAGATATGGATTTAGCCTCGTTGCTTAAGCTAGGTGGGTTTCATCTGCCAAAATTTGTCAACAACGTGTCCAGTGTGACAACTACTCTTGATCGGGACAACCGTGAGTCTAATTCATCTGTTAAAGATATTTGTAGGAGACCAGACCTATCATCGCATGTCATCGGTCTTAAGTGGGAGCACGTAAAAGTTATATAAGTCGTTAATAGAGGGTTGATCGTTCACTAGACAAAGCAACCAGTCAGCACACTGCGTTGAGTTTTGTTTCCTCTCTTTTTGATCGAATTGGATTAGTAGCTCCGTATACTGTGAGGGCTCGCCTTCTATTAAAAGATTTTTGGCAAATCAGTGGTCAAAACTGGGACGATGATCTCCCGGAGAAAATCAAAAAGCAGTTCCTTAAAAAAATTCAGTTCTTCCTTTGTTAGATTCTCTGACAATACCTCGTAGCTATTTCACTGAACTTTTCGACCAAATAGAACTTCAAATGTTCGGTGATAGTTCGCAGGATGTTTTCTGCGCCGTCTCTTTCCTTCGTGCGCGACTTACTAGTTCACATAAGACTGAATTAGCCTTTGTATTTGGCAAAGCCTGCGTGGCTCCTATGAAAGCGCTATCTCTTCCAAAGTTAGAGCTTCAAGCGGCTCTTCTTGCAACCCGTCTAAACGAAGACATTTTGAAAGGTCTGATGTTCGAAGTTTTAGAGATTTTTATGTGGATAGATATTACCAGTGTTCTTTAGTGGCTTAACTCATGTAATAAATTAGCCGTTTTTGTTAGCAATTGCACTGGTGAGATTCTGGAGTCTACCACCACTGATCAGTAGCATTACGTACTTAGCGGTGATAACCCAGCTGATACCGGTACATGAGGGATTCCTTCAGAAGCCCTCAAAGAAAGCAGCTGAGTTCATGGCCCTAGTATACTGAGGACAACTGATTGGCCAAGTGTGTTATCAATAAAATAAGAAACAAAGAATTTTCTAGTGATATCGAAATTTGTCTGCAAAGTTCGTCAAATTTTGTCGTCGACGTTTTGACAGAGAAAAATCTTCCATTCGGGAAATGGGAGAGATTCATTTTAATTATAAGACACAATTGGGCAATAGCCTTGTTGTTGAAATCATTGCCATTTCAGCCATTTCAATAACATATCCGGTCGAGTACATTAGAAATTGCCGACCCGTGTGCGTTGAACATTGCTGAGCAGAAACTCAATTGCCTGTCCCAGTGTGAGACATTCCCTAGCGAGTTAAAACTACTAAGCTCCCCTAAAGTTATAACAAGGAATAGTCGGATCGCCAAGTATTCGACGTCCATTGGACCAGCTGGCATCCATCGCTCGACTGGGCGCATCAGCCGTTTGGTTAGTACCGATATCGATAGCAAGCATCCAATTATACTTGATGCACGTCACCCGATTGTTTGGTTTTTGTCTAGACACTTGCACGGTAGAAACTTCCATCAAGGTTTGCATTACATGCGTGCGGTGGTTAATTTGAAAAAAATTGTGTTGAAATTGTGCTGGTTGCTGCGAAACTTTAAAAATACTTGCGTTACGCGCCGAAAATGCAAAGCGCAAACCGTAACACACCTATAATGTCTGATCTGCCAAATAAAAGGTTGCGTTATAAACAACATCCTATCTCTAACACAAGTTTCGACTACGTTGGGCCATTCCTAGTTCCGTTCCTCAGAAGTACGGAAAAACAGTGGGGTTTTTTGTTCGCCTACCTCACCACTAGAGCGGTACACATTGAAGTGGTCCCCTCTTTCGACACAAGTTCTTGTGTTACGGGCGTGGAGAGTTTTATTGCACGTCGCAGTGCTCCGACTACCATCATGTCCGACAACGGCACGAACTTTGTTGGCGCTCAAAAAGAGCTCTTAGCTTGCACTGAGAGTTGGAACAATCTGGTTCCCGCTGTTTTTGTTCAGAAAGGGATCGAGTGGAAATTCAATCCACTCAGCGCACCGCACCATGGTGGCTCATGGGAGGAATTAGTTACGAGTGTCAGGCGTGTTTTGAATGACATCCTAGGCAACAGAAGAGTAACTGAGGAGGTTTTATGAAACCACGCTGTGCCTTGTTGAGCAGTCACGTACCGCAAGACCGACAACAGCCCTTAGTTCCAGTCCGCTATAATTAGAGGCGTTGACCCCAAATTATTTTATACTTGGTCATCGCGCTGTGAATTTCCCGTTGCTAAACTTCGAAGAAAACTTCGACCATAAGATGCGGTACGCTAGAGCGAAATCAACCGCTAACTCAATATGAAAACGTTGGATGCGGGAAAACGTTGCTTCCCTCAACAGGAGTGCAAAGTTTCACAACCAATCAGATGTTAAGGTGAAAGCCAGCGACTTGGTTTGTGTCATAGAGCCGGACAGTCCACGTGGAACTTACCCACTCGCACGTATCGCTCGACTGCCTTACGGCAAGGGCGGATACGCGAGATCCGCCGACATAAAGGCCGTTACGAGCAAATTGAACCGCCTGACCGTTAGTTCGCTCCCATTCTTCCTTGTTTGGGGACAGAGGATGTTGCAAGGCAAACGTAACGAGATTATAAATGCATAAAAATAAATGCATACATTGACGTAATAAAATGAAAGAAAAAGAAACTGCATATAAGAACAGATAGCCAAGCAGCGCTAGCTAACGTACCGCCGACTATACAGACTTTTCAGGTGGCGAGGGTTCGAGTCCCCCCATACCCTAACCTTTAAACATGTAAGCCCGAGGCGCTCTAGCCCGACTTGAATTTTCTAATTTGGTTCATTCTTGATTGAAGCTGACTGTCAAAATGAGCAATTTGTCTCAAGGACAAAAACTGTCTATTTGGCAGCTTGCTTTGAGTTTTTCAGACAATTATGGCCGATGGTACCGATATTAAAGTATGTTAAAAGTCGTTTTGTTTCAAACTTTCCAGAGTTAGTTTGCCGAGAAAAAGCTCGTTAATTTAACCGTTCAAAATCAGATGTTTCACCATTTGTGGAGATTTGTGTGTACACTTGTTTTATCAGGGAAACCAATTATGTTTATCGCAAATTTGCCGAGAAGCTTTTGTTTCAGTCTGAATAAATTAATTATAAAATATGTTTTTCTTGAGTATTAGTTGTTTGTGCTTTGCGCTTAGGTTGAGTAGAAACTGTGCGTATAAATATGTCCTAGGGATATTAAATATGGTGATAATCTGGAAATGGACGCTACAAATCGGATTTTGTTCAAAATTTTTTTAGTTTTTTCGAAATTTGTTAAATATTTCTCCTGTTTTGCAATAGGAAGGAGGAGAGGTTCATTGCAAAAAAAAGTTGCGTATGCTAAATGAATTGGTTTATTTATTATGGGGGAATTTGTTACAAGGCATGAAAGGAGGGAAAGACTGGTTAACAAAATCCATTATTTGAAGATTATTTGCAACGGAGTAGAAACTTTTGTTAGGTTAAGCAAATCCATCTCAAGTTTATCAAATTGTTTGCTAGTTCAAAAGAAGTTTAACAAACCCATCTTAAGTTTATCAAATTGTTTGCTAGCTCAAAAAAAAATCAAAAATGTTAAAGGTATATAAGTAAACCTATAATTTTTCTATGATTTTTCCCTAATTTCGAGATTTAAGATTTATACTTTTCATTTTGTGAGGATATAGATTCAGGACATGAGGATAAAGATTCAGTGCTTTGAAAAACTCGAAAATTTTAGCACTGTGATAAATCCGAAGGTTTTTTGCTAGCTTTGCTGAATTTTCAAGAGTTTTAGAGGCCTTGACAAGGTTTTTAAGATGACTGGACCTGGGATTCTCTTGTGCGCTAAAAAATATCAAGTTCATTACTCTGTGTATCTTAATTGATATAACACAATTACATCTTTTGCCTAATAAAATCTATTGCAAATCTATTGCATCCAAAGTTGCACTCAAAGTTTGTTCAAAATGTGCAGATTTTTTTTTATTTTATTGAGTTTTTCTCTACAAATTGTTTGCTAGTTGTTATATATAATGCATTTGGCGCCGTCAAGAACGAAAAAACTCTGTGTATAACATATAATTTTTTAAATATTTTTACTGTGTTTACAGTTTATACTTTCTGTTTCATTGTAAAAACTAGCGGAGTAGAATAACTTTTTCGGTTTTCTTTGTCTGTCGAAACATTGCCTTTTTCCAACTTACCTCACAACATTTGAGTTTCGGTTTTAGAAAAACTATTTTAACTTGGTCATAATGCAATGCAAACCTGTGCGAGGAGCAAAAATAACTATTCTGAAAACATTTTTTTGTACTAACAACCAAAAATTACGCATTTAGTCATAATAGCTTTATATGGACTGTGAAAACGATCATTTTGTGACTGGGTAAGGAAGAGCCAAAACTTATTGTGTCTTTATTATTTACAATTGCTTGGCCTAATATCTAGGTCTGTTCATCTATAGGCTCTGATACAAATGCGTTTCTGCTATTCCTGTTATCATCTCGATTGACCTTTGACCTTTGCAACTGACCTTCTGACCACTTGGTTGTTTGCTTGAAATGAGATAGCAAATTGTAACCAATTTTGGTTAATTTAGAACGTGCTTTTGTATTTATACGTACCATTTTCAAATATGTTCGTTTAAATGAACTATATCTCACTTTGACCAAAGCGCATTTTTTTAAACATTGATTAGTATATATAATGATGCTATATTCAGTTGTTATTATTTTTTCAGTTATTTTCATAATAACTTGGAATCCAATTCTGTCGTTTTTTGCTTCATTTCTGGCTTTTAATGTGCTCGGAGGATGGAAATATAGCAAAACTTTACCGCGAGACCTCTCAACAATTCGAGTTTTTATACACCTAAAATTAATAATTTCACGATACGAAAAGGCCAACTTGACTATAATCGAGTGCTTTGAGAAGACTGCCAAGAAGTTTCCTACTAAGGCTATGTTCAACTTCGAAGGACAAACACAGACTTTTTCATTGGTCAACGAACAGGCTGAGAAGATTGCGAGTTTCTTCCAAAGTGTTGGCGTTAAAAAAGGAGATTGTGTTGCTCTTTTCATGGAAAATTCCCCGGACTTGGTGTCGTTCTGGCTGGGATGTGCCAAAATTGGAGCCGTGTCCTCCCTCATAAATTTCAATTTGAGGGAGAAATCTCTAACTCACTCTATAAACACATGTAAACCAAAATTATTGGTTGTTGCATCATCTTTTGCTCCAGATATTGCCCACATTTTAGAAAGTTTAGAAATTTCGGGCAAGAAAAATTCGATTTACGTTCACGATGAAGGATTTAAAAAACTGCAAGGTTCTGACTTAGGACCTCGAGGCGATGTTTTTTCAGACGAGTTTGAGGGTTTCGAAAACATTTCGGAGAAGTTAGTCTCTCAAACTGGAGGTTATATTAGACCGAAGCTTCATTTGAGCGATCTTTTGATGTACATTTACACATCAGGAACGACCGGATTGCCAAAAGCGGCGAAGATTACGAATTATCGGTTCATGAACATGGCTGTCGGCGTCGGCTATTTGAACAAAATAACCAAAGATGACGTTTTATGGACGCCTCTGCCATTATACCACAGTAACGCAGGTATACTTGCAGTCGGCCAGGCTATATACAACGGAGCAACTGTTGCGTTTCGCCGAAAGTTCTCAGCTAGCCGATTTTGGAACGATATCACTGAATCAAAAGCAACGTGTTTTAACTATTTGGGCGAGATTTTGAGGTACATTTACAAGCAGCCGTACAACCCATGCGAGGAAAAACATCAGTTGAGGACTATTTTTGGCAATGGGTTGAAACAGCAATTGTGGTTGGACATCAAATCGAGGTACAAAATCCCGCATATTTGTGAGATTTATGGGTCGACCGAGGGCAACTGCAACCTGGTGAACTTTGACGAGACGCCCGGAGCCTGTGGGTTCCTGTCAATCATTTTCCCCAAGGATTGGCTCTTTTCAAATTAAACCATCAAACAACAATCTAGCTTTTTATATGTCCAAGTACATGAAATGAATCAAAGAAGGGCTCTTTTCCAGTCCCCCCTTTCAAAATACCGAGTTTTATGTTTTTTTTACGTGTTATTACGGCTAAATGCGTGATGTTGCGCTGTTAAGTATGAAGAACAAATCTGTTCAGTTGTCGATTTGTTCACCACGCCAAGTTTCATTGCATTATGACAACGTTAAGTAAGCTTTTCAAAATTGAATTTGAAAGGGGGGGGTTCATCAAGGATTCGACCCCCTCAACAACCAAAGGGTCCCCCTTTTGGTATTATTCTGATATATCCATTTTATAGGCTGACCAACCCTAAAAGTTTTCTAACGGCGCCTTTGACGCCAATATATACTAATGTTGAAGGAGAGTGCGCGCCAAAAAAAACGCACTTTTTTGGTCAAAACTTTCCAAAAAATGTCCAAATACAGCTTTTTGACCTATTTTTTTTAAAAAGTTTTACCAATTTTTGTAATAATCGGACAGAAAAAGAGCTCTTTTCACTTATAATTCGGGGAAAAAACGTTTAATTTTTTTTCTGATGTGCTAATAAAAATTTTGGGCTCTTTTCCAGTCCCCCCCCCCCTTTCCAATTCAATTTTGAAAAGTCTATTTAACGTTGTCATAATGCAATGAAATTTGGCGTGGTGAACAAATCGACAATTCTGAACAGATTTGTTCTTCATACTTTGCAGCGTAAAATCACGCATTTAGCCGTAATAACACGTAAAACAAATATAAAACTCGGTACTTTGAAAGGGGGGGGGAACTGGAAAAGAGCCAAATTTTGGGTGTAAAAGTAAAAAGATCCGGCTCCAGTGAAAAAATGGGAAGTTCATACAATATATATAAAAAAGAGCCATGGAGTCAAGACAATATTTTCTGAAGGACATAGTCGGAATCTACCTAATGAAGTGCGACGATGAGGGAAACCTCATCAGGGACTGGAGGGGGTTGTGTGTGCAGTCGCAGCCTGGAGAACAGGGGCTGGTAGTGGGCTCCATTAAGGAGAGTGACCCAACTAGGCGGTTCGACGGATACTTGGGCGAAAATGAGACCAACAAAAAGGTTCGATTTACCACAATAACTGGTTGCTGTTCAAGTTTGACATATGCAGTTTTTTTCCACTTTCCACCGAATTTCAACATATTTCCGGGTTTTCCCACCAATATTTCAAAGTCTTTTGTAAGTTTCTAGCAAAATTATCCAAATAGTGTTCCGGTCACAATAAAAGCATTTTTACAGAGCATTTTTTGTTAAACATGTCGTTACACCATGAAGTTATTGCGTATGCGAGGTGGGGAAACGGAAAATAGTCAATCAGATTTGTCAGTATTTGTTTTTCAAAAAATGCTCAATTTTTTGACAACCCAGGAAACTCAAGCTCAAATGATCCAAACGGGTGATAACGAACCTCTAAACTCAAGTTAGAAAAAAATGATGGTTGGTGCGAGTTGGTACACGTAAAAATGAATTTAATGAAAATTGTTGAAAGCTGGGAATGAATTAAAGAAATGTAAGACAGACACTAAACGCTTCATAGGTGAAACAAAAATGCTCGTATCAGGCCGAAGCCTTGAATGGATCAAGACTGCTCGTAAAAGCGCAAAACCTACCTTGAATGTTCCGACTGCAGATTAATGGCTAAAGTTGGGATCAAATTTTCAAAAACAAAAATGTTTCGCATTTTTCAATTTTCTTGATTTTTTTTTAAATGATCCTCCTACACGCTGTATAAAAAACATTTTATTAGATTTTGCATTTGGAAAAGTGTTAAGTTGGCTAAAAAGCAGGCTTCAATTAAGTTTGGAACCATATCTAGGATGAATTAAATCTCCAATTACTCGTTTTTAGCACAAAAATATTATGCGTTTATGACTCCAAAATGGCTCAAATATCCCAAAAATGACAAACTTTAAAGCCCCATTGCTTTGGAAAAAATGATCACAAATGGACAATACCTTTCAAATAATATCAAAAAAATTCCGTCAAAACCTGCTACTTCACACCGAGCACAAATAAAAATCACACCGAGCCCAAATATTCCGCTTTTTCTTCAAAAATTGGAAAAAAAACAAGTTGAATGCCTTAATTCATTTCTGAACGATCTCTCAGGTAGATTTAATATTTGTCTACGCGTTAATAGCACAAAACATGTTGCGCGTTAATTATCACAAATTGGCGATTTGGCAACCTTTGAACACACATACTTTTACAACAAAAAAACGACCACAGTTGAATATCTTTTTAAATTTGAGCTCAGCACAGCCATAGTTTTTGTATGATAATTTTTCAAACCAAAAATGTCTAGTTGAAAAAGTCGAAAGGTGTTTGGGTAAAAATCTCTGAATTAGGTGAAAAATCTTGACTCTGGCTGCTTGTTGCTTTTCTCAGGGCGCGGCTCTTTTGTAGTATTTAACGGAATTGTTGTTTTTATACTTGAGAGGTTCCAAGTTTGCTCAGGACTATAACTAGAATGAATACTTTTAGTTATCTGCTCTAACTCATAATTTATTATTGCCAATCTACTGTATTTTAACCCATTTTAAATTCAAATATCTAACTTTTTGGATTTTATTTCAACTTTGTAAGGTAGCGCGTAACGTGAAGAAGAGGGGCGACCAGGCATTTGTGTCTGGGGACATTTTGTACATGGACCAGTTGGGCTATGTCTACTTCAAGGACAGAACCGGGGACACTTTCAGGTGGAAGGGGGAGAATGTGTCCACGTGTGAGGTGGAGAGTGCACTTGCGAGCTCCGTAGAACACAGGTACTATCCAAAGCCCCCCACTTCATGGCTGTCTCCCATTATAATCCCCCTCAGCATAGCATAGTAGCAAAAAAATTATAACCCCCCCCGCCCACAACGCCACAACAAGAGTGTTTTTGCATTTCGTGCATCATAATTTGCCGAGGGGATTATACTGGAAAAACAACCTAGTTTAAAGAGTCTAAATAAAATGATTAGAATTTTTTTGAATTAACCCTGGCTGGAATTAGCCATGGATGGTTTACGTTTACGTTTAGGAGAGAAACTTCAAAGTTGCAGGATGTTAGACCCGAGAAAATTCAGTCTTGATTTATTTGGAGGGGGAGAAATTGTGGACACGAGCAGAATCTTTAGCTCGTTGTTCAGCAACCGTTTTAAACTTTATTTAAATTTCGATTGCTCATCACTTTCGTAGTTTTTCATGTTGTTCATCTAGAGACGTGATCGTATATGGAGTGGAGATTCCCGGGACGGATGGGAGGGCGGGAATGGCTGCCATCGGGAATGAAGACGGTCACGTGGATATGTGTCGTGTATCACGTGCCGCACTCTCTCTTCCGTCATACGCGAGACCAATCTTCGTACGACTGCTGAGAACGAGTGCCGACAGCCACATGACAGGTCGTGTTATCTTGAAAAATTCCCTCATGGCAGAACAATCTAGTGACAAAAAGCTATTGCTGCTCATCAAAATTCAGTTTTTACGAGGGGGAGCCGAATACTGTGCAAGTAGCACAGAATAATCAGACCATAGTCTTACACATTAGAGTCGCTTCGTGGTGAGATGAAAACAGCTGAACAAAAAAAATAGGCATAATCGACATTCATAGTAAAAAGGCCAATTGAAAAATAGTTTTTCAAAAAAATGAAAGGAAAACACAAAAAAATTGTTAAAAATTGAAAAAAAGCTCCCAATTTTATTGCAGAAAATTTTTGCATTTTGAAGTTTTTGATCGCCAAACTGGCGCTAAAACACTCCAAAAATTAACTTCACTAAAGTAAACATAAGTTTTCACGGTTTAAACTAACCAATAATAAGCTTTTGGAAGCCTGCTTAACCTCGCCTTATTAGCCTGAAAATAGACTAAAAATCAAAAATTTCTAATTGATTTTTCTCGACACTGACATTTATAAATGTTGGTCAAATTACGACTGAAAGAACTTTAATATGATATCTTACTCGACCCATTCCGATCATTTTTTGTTGTACCTGATTTTGTGTGGAAAACAAAAAAAAAGAAAAAACTTAAATCACATACGAATAAAAGTTCCTCCACATGTTTTAAATGGCAGGAACAAAATCTTTAAAATAACGTGAAAATTCAGTTGGCGTTTTTTGCAAATACAAAAAAAAAGCCGTTGCGTCATGGGAAACTTTCGGTCTTACTGCTATAAGCTTAGTTCCTATCATTTTGATTGAAATCTAAGAGGAAAGCATTCGGTTGGTATACAACTAGAGGGTGGTCGCAAATACGTGCAATCCAATCCAAAAACATCTGCTGAAAACTTAGAGCCATAGTGCAGAATGTTTGAAATTGTGTTTAATTATGATTCTTCTATTTCATTCACCACCATCATTACTCAAATACGTTCGGGAAAATATCAAAAGAAAAACCCCGGGCATTTTCCTAGGTGTGTTCCAACCAAACATTGAATCAAAACAAACAAACAATTCAGTTATTGTTTGATAACATATTCCCTGGAAAAAAAAACACGCCTTAAATCGTTTTGAAATTGAGCTGACTTCAAGCTATTTGAAACAAACATCTCGTAGCCTCATGTAAATTGATTCAATGAGACATAATTTGAGGTTTTCATTCTTCTTTTCGATCGTTGAGAACGTGCCAGAGATTCTCGATCGGTGGAAAATTTCGGAGAATTTGAGCTGGACACTTTGAAGAACTGGAAAAGTTTCTCTTTCTCACTAATTGAGTGGCTTTGCGCCATCATTTTGTAGAAACCATGTGCCATAAAAAAACAATTTGCCAATGGTTTGCAGACAGATTTTTAGTGGCATATAAAATGGCCAAAGTATAAGCCAGCCGAAGTATCAACCAGCAAAAATTACGTATGTGTTTTTTTAAAGTTATTACAAAAGTTCCTTATTTTAAAGTTATTACAAAAGTTCCCAGGTTGACAAAAATGCTAGTCATACAATTTTCATATATGGAAAAATGCTAATCATACGCTTTTCATGCAATTCCATAAGTACAGAAAATTGCATGAAAGGTCTATGATTAGTATTTTTTCATATATGGAAATTGTATGACTAGCATTTTTCCATAAACCAAGAAAATTGATTTTTTACATTTTAATTTCCCAAAATTTTTTGGTTGTGTTCGTAACCGAACACAAATAACATAAGCCTTGGTTACTCAAACGTAATAACCAAAGATTTGGCCGTCTCGCTTTAAAAACGTATTGGAAACAGCCTGAAATGTCTCACACAAATGTATAACAAAAGTAACGAATATAACAAAAGTAACGAACTTTTAAATTTTGGCAAAAAGTTATGACAAAAGGAAAAAAATCCAATATTAGTATATCCAGGACTACGTTATACACACAAAAAAATTGAATTTTGCATGCAAAATTTTTTTTTCAAAAAAAGTTTTTTGTGTACGAAAATCAATTTGCATTTGAAAAAAAAACAAAAAAGTTTTGGGGCAATTTCATCAAAAAAAAAGCTAGTCATACATTTTCCATAAATGGCAATCGTATGATTAGCATTTTTTGACAGAAAGTTTTTCTTTTTTATTTATTACGATACACCGAATTTTATGCCAAAACAAGAGAAAAGTTTTTCGAAAATTCGACGACATCATTTTAGCAAAATGTATAAAATTTGTATGATTAGTATTTTTGCATAGATTTAGTTTATGGAATTGTATGATTAGCATTTTTGGTCTAGGGAGGTCAACCCGGGTTATGCGAATTTCATTGATGTGACGTAACGTTTCGGCTGAATTATATACTCCGCGCAATTTTGATTGGTTTATATTTCGGCTGGCAATGTGGAAAACAAAGTGATACAATTGATAGCTACTTAGGCTACCTATTTTGATTCAGTAATCGTGTTTTGGTTATTGCTGGTAACAAAAAAAGTACTTGCAAAATGAACTATATATAACAACAATAAATACGTTGAATTCCAGTAAAATCACAAAGCTCATAACAATTTTGGCATCAAATTTTTAATATATGAAAAACAGGTGCAACTGAAGCTAGAAACTTTGCCCGGGTTCAGCCACAGGCATTCAACCTGACGGTGTTGACTTTAATGTCTGGGTATTAAAAAAAATTTTCGAAGAAAAACCAAAGCAAATGGCGAATGAAAAGTTGAACTAATTTGATTTTAAATGTTAATTTCGATTTTTTCAACTTTTTCAAAGCGAAGTCCCATAATACCCACACTAGTAGCAGTAGTCAATTTGTTACCATGACATTGATATAAATTAGAAAAACTAACACGAGATTCTAATTGCTCCAAAAGTTTCCTACTAACTTATAATTTGTCTCAATATAGAAAAACCTCGTCGATCATAAAGTGACTCATGCATACATACGTTTTCGAAATTCAGCAAGTCATCCATACTTACAGCTAGCTAGTTATTTTTTGTAATTTCTTTCTGATTTTATTGCAAATTTGGCCATCGACCTCCAAAATCTCGAAGAAAAATGCCAAAAAATAAATAACACGAAATCTTAGTTAATCAAAAGATTTCATCATTGAAAGATTGAACGCAAAGGATGTTTTGCTTGACATCGACCTCATAAAAAGTATTAATGGACAGTTATTTTGATTGATTGCAACCTAGCCCGTTTCTTTTGGAATTGTATCTATATTACTCATAAATTCATATTTTCGTCAACACTGTATTAATAAGGAAGTTGTAAATTTGAATTTAGACGACCGCACCTTTTTTAAAACTCTTCTACGTTGATTCTAGCAAGAACGGGATATTTTCATCGATTTATATCATTGATATAGAAACTCATTTTAAACATATTTTGGATCCCAAAATACTTCATCTGCTCTGCCTGTGGCAATTAAAAATTGATTGGAAAAAAAAAAATGGGAGTGGTAATTGAGTATACAGATGAATGAAAATGAAGTTTTCTCGCCACGATCAATAAATCTGTCAATCAAATTTTTTTGTTGAAAAACCGCGGTCGTAATTCAAAACAATTTACAAGATTTTGTCATATGGAATATCGATATGCAAAAATCGATAGTAAGTTATTAATTACTTATTTTGAATCTACAATGTTTTGTTTATTTAGGTACGTTCAAACTCAGAAAGGTAGAGTTGCAGAAAGAAGGGTTTGACTTGGAGAAAGTTCACGATCCGATTTGGTTCTGGAAGGCGAAAGAGAGCAAATACGAGCTCATGTCTTTCGACACTTATACCAACATCATTCAAGCTAATACCTCTCTCTAAATGGACAGATAAACTGTTTTTTTTTTCACTTCTATTTTTGGGCTTTGGGCGTCAATATGTCTCAATGTGCCGTGGTCCCCAATATAATCACTTTGAAGGAAAATGCGCGCCGAAAAAACGCGTTTTTTTGGCCAGAACTTTAACAAAAGTCCAAAAAACTATATCAGCATCTGTTGCGTAAAATACAATTATTCCGGTACGATATGTAATTATAATTTTAATTTGTAAAATTGAAATAATTTTTATTGAAATAAAGTGCAAAGTATTCGTTTTTTCTTAAAGTGCTTTCCATTTTAATTTGGCAGATTTTTAATGATTTACAGATATTTAACTGGCCCAAGTTAATATCAATTTTACAAGTTTCAAAGGCATAAAATTCGTCAATTCTGGGTACAAGTATAATAGCTGAAAGAAGCATGAAAAAAAGAAGCATATTAGGTCCCTGAAAGAAGCAAGTATGAAAGATGGGTCCCACAATTTTTAAGAAAATATCAAGAAAAAGTCAAAAAACAAAAAATATTGAACCTGTTTCCGAACACTTTAAGCACGAAAAATTTCTTTCGGTGAACCATCTAAATTGAAGGAACTCAAGTATTATACTTGTACCCAATTCTGACTTTTTAAAAATGATTTAAAGTAATAACAAGCACCAATTTTTCTGACATGATTATGAACTATATTTTTGCCATTTAAAGACGAGCCAGAGTTTTGCCAGCTTAGGTGGATTACATTGGAATGAGATGGTATCAAAACGGGCACAAAAAACAAAAACAGCCCTCGTGAATGAAAGATTTTTTCTAGAATATTCTATTTTTACGTTGAAACAAACGAGCCCTGGAGCTCAACGAGCATTGCAAGAAGCTAACGGGCATCATAAACACAAAGTCGATGGTATTGCGGCTATTCTGATTGCAACACAGATTAAGTTGTTTATTGCAATTCCATGTATATTGTGATTGCTTGTTCAACAAAAGCAATGCAATTACTAGATACGAATTATGAAAAAATTGACAAACATTTTTTTGACATTTTTCGGCTGAAAATTTTTTTCAGCTAAGTTAAAATTGTGTATTGGTACCTGATAAATTTTTGAGTGAATTAAAAATCACGCATTTTGAAAAAAAAAACACCAGCTGTAGATGGTTATAGGCCAACAAGCCCAACGGCCAACAAACCGAAAACGAAAATAGGATTATCGTTCCTGCAAGCCAAAAACTAATATTAATATGAAAAATAACAGTTTGCCTTTGTTGTTATACAATTGTTACTTAATTCTGATGTAAATTAGTAAATTACGTTATTCTGACGTGAATTCGGCTTCATGATATGGCGAATTGTTGAGCAAACGCCACTATATATATTTTTTTATAAATATATATACAGGGTGTTTTCAAAACTTGCTTTTATAAATCATCTCTGATTTCTCGAATATTTGGGTCATTAAAACGATGTTTTTCGAATTTTCCGAATTTTGATGATGTGACTCCTTAATTTGGATTGTTTTTTGTTCACGCAATTTTCGCGATTTAATGAAATTTCACCACTTTTTGCGCTGAACAAGCTACAATTGTGCTTAATGAAAACAACCGGATAAAATGGATTAAAACAGAATGTTTGGCAAAAAATGACGAAGACACAAAATGCTTAAAATTCTACCAGTTTTTTATGTTGTAAATTTTAATGCAAAAATCAAACAAAATTTACACCCTCTGGTTAATTCTTTTGATTCATAATTAAGGAGGGAAGCAGGGTCAATTGTAGTTATTCTTACATCAATTGACTTTGTTTATCTCCTTAATTTTGAATCAAACGAATTGGCCCGTTTTAAAGATGTAATTTTTGTTTAATTTTTTGCATTGAACTTTACGCCATAAGAAGCTGGTAAAAATCCAAGCGTTTTTTATCTTCATCATTTTTTGGCCGAACGTAACCTAGTTTGAGAAAAACGATTTTAAAGATTCGTTTTTCAGTTCATTTTATCGAGTCGTTTTCATTCATCACACTATAGTAGTAGAACAAAAATCAAAGAAAAGTTAATAAATTGCAATACATGCGTGAAAAAATCCAAATCCTTGAATTAAATCACAATGACTTCGTAAATTTTCTTGCCTACTGCAGTTTTTGTGAAATGAGAGAGTTTTTATAGAAAAAACACGTTTTGAAAAAACCATGTAAAATATTTTGCAGTTCTTTTAAAATTGATTTGAACGGTGAGATTCAATTTAAATTTCAGTGTCAAGTTTGAGATATACTGGTTCCAAATTGTGCAATTGATGTGTACATTGAAGATTAAATTCAAGGCACAAATTGTTGGTCACAATTTGGCTGTAACTTCATTTTCAGCCATCCGTGGTAAAGATATCTACAATGAAACCATATATTTTGCCAGCTTTTCTTTAATTTTTTGGTTAATTACTCTCGTGAAACAGGAAAAGTTATCGCGTCCTGCTTTATGATTCCGACCACTGAAAGTGGAAAGGAACTTTTTCTTCGGTTGTGTTCTATTATTTTTTCTATTTTTTACAAGCAAAATTGAATGCAATAAATAATAATGCAATAAATAAGCAAAATTCGGAAGGGTTTGAGTGCTATATCATACATAAGCGTTTGCTGACCTAATTTGGACCATATTTAAAATTTCCAAATAGTCACTCAGAGTTAAGAAAAACTGATTTGAAATTTTAGTTTGTCGGTCTAGTTTCGAGCAAATAAAGCAAACAAGAAAGCATATAATATGAAAAGAAGAATTAAGAAATTAGTTTTATTCCGGGAATACTAGTTTATGAAAATTTTTGTAGCACTTTCTTGACTATCAGAAAAATTGTAAAATTGAAGAAAGTTACAAAATTGTTATGAGTTTTTTCAACTGTATTTTTTCGAAACATTTATAATAGAGACGCTTGTTAAAAATTGAACGCAGCTTTCTTATAGGCTTTCATTAAGATCTTGTAATAGTCGAACGAACAATAAACATCACAAATTGCGAAAAAAAATTATAATTTTAGTTGGTGATCGGAACTTTCTGTGCCACGTAAACAGCAACTGGCTATCCTTGTTCTTGCTATCTTGCTATGTTTGTTCGTTTTTGACTTCCACCAACTCAGTTTTTCGAAGGTTTTGATGCCTTAAAAAACAGTTTGCTCAATTTTGTACGTGACGTTAACTTAATGAAAAATTTTTTGCTCTTGGGGAGAAAGCTAAGTTAATTATGTTGCAGAAACGAAATTTATTAAATTCAATTTTTCCATATCTTTTTAAAAAAATTATCCAAAGCAAAACCTCTCTAACAAATTAAAGTTGACTCGCACTTTAGATCCAACAAGAGTTACTCTAACCATGTATCAAATAATTTCACTTATAGATGAAATTTCACTAGTGATCGCTTACATGCAGTGTGGGGCTCATTTGAAAAGAGATGAGTGAGAAAAATCTTTTTGAAAAGACTTATTGAAAAGAGAGCTAATAGGAAATGACTAGTTTGAAGAAACAAAGAAACAACTTAAAAAAACAGACCTTTCTTGGAAAAATGATAAAATCCATTGCACAAAAACAGCCGAGAAACACAACAACAACTAATAAATGAACGCTCACTAGTTACCGAGTGGCCAATCAGTCAAAATCTTTTAGACTTAAAATGTCAACGCGAAAAAATTTACACTATATATAGAAGCCAGGATTAGTAAACTTACAAACTACAGGAATTAATCAAAAAAATTTGCAGCTACAAGAAAAATTGCTATCAGCACAATATTTTGATATGAAACCAATAAGCAAACAATACAAGCAGAAAAGCAATAGTCCGAACGATTACTCAATTTTTGCCGGAAAGAAAAATATTTTGACCTAGTGGGAAAGAGCCTGGTTATTTTTGAAGATCATTAAGAGAACAAGTTCCACTTGCGAAACAGCAGAAACAGTGAAATACAAGATAGTGAAGAGCTAAAGAGACATTTTTTTGAAAAAATCGATAAAAAATTTATTTAAATAGTTGATAGTCTAAGATAATTTTTGTAGACAGTTTGAGAAAACAGTCCGAACCTTTCAACGAGCAGCAACTAAGCTGACCACATTTAAGTCAACACCTGCTAAGCCAAAAACAAATTTACAGACAAAAGTTTCTGAAACTGAAATTTCTTACGGCCCATCCATCTTTAAACGAACAAAATCTTTAAAAAAATTATGTACGCAAAAGGAGCGTACCTAAGTATATAACCTAAGTCGAAACTAGTTGTAAAAATTCGAATCCAGTTTTGATATATTCGCAAACTAAAGAACAACCTTCACTTAATATAAAAACTTTTGAAAACAGAATAAAAACCCAGGTAAGGGTTCTAATGAAAAACCGTTCCAGATAACATAAATGCCTTGAAAATGAAACCGGAAATTGAGCCGAGAGAAATTAAGACGAAAACAACTGACCCGATAAAAACTTGATTTTTTCCTATCAGTGTATTTCAAAAAAATGATTATTTTTACCCACTCGGGTTGAACAAAAATGCTAGTCTTACAATTTTCATATATGGGAAAATGATTTTCATACCTTTTTAAATTAAATTCCAAATGTACGAAAATTGCATGGAAAGTCTGGTAAGTGATTTTTGGAAATTGTATGGAAATTGTATCATTAGTAATTTAAAAAAAAGTTTGTCAAACTATTTTTGGGTTGTGTTTGTAGCCAAACAGAAGTGACAAAGCTCGTGGTTACTCAAAGCTAGTGCTCTAAAGTTTAACAGTCTTGCGTGTACAGCGCATTAGAAATGACCTGAATATTGATGACTTACGCAAACAAAGTAACAGAAAGAGCGAACTTCTAGATTTTGGTAAAAATTTCAAAGATGGTGATTTTGTGAAATAAAAGTTTTAAATAATTATGCAGTGACCGAGGTATACGAATATGAGCTCTTTGATTGTTTTTGCAAAACAAAATCATCTAGCAAACCTGAAAATTAATCCAATTTTTGTGTATCCAGGACTACGTTATGCACACAAAAACTTAAACTTTGCTTGTAAAAAAAACTGCTTGGAAAATATTTGTTCGGTTACATAAATCATTTGCGCTTTGATACAAAAATACAAAAAAAGACGAAAAAAAAAAACGAAACAAGATTTTTTGAGTGGCCATGAAAAAATGCTTGTCATACAATTTCCATGATTTAAAAATTCTATGCTTAGCGTTTTTGCCAAGAATGTTTACTTCAATAGTTATGACGATAAACCAAATTAAGAAAAAAAGTTTTCAAAGTCAATACACTTTTTGTATGAATAGCGTTTTCGGTCTATGGAGTTCAACCCGGGCAACAAATAATAATTAGTTATTTTTGAAGTTTCATGAAATTAATCTTGACAGCACGAGAAATTAAATGCATTTATTTTTATTTTCTTACAAAAAATAAACGAGAAGTTTTCGCTGGAAAAAGTCTGGTTCACGATTCCAAAACTTTTTCTCTCGCAAGTGTAATAACAAAATTTGAAGTAGTTTTTGCTTCTGTTTAGATGTAGGATCAGCCCTTTTTTAAACTAAATTAACGTTGTGGAAACTTTTTTAACACCAAGAAAACAAGAGAACTCGTTTTCTAGAAAAAATATTTGTATATTGCAATTGTATTGTTCAAAAAAATGAGTTATTGTATACTTTCCGAAGACAAAGAGAAATTGGATGTAGGCATTATTGATGGTAGACTCTGTAATGGGTTGCCGTAGTTCAAATTTAATTTGCGTTCCTTGGTGGAGATGATATTTTATATTTAGACAAAAACTAAAATAATCAAAGTGACTTCTTTTTTAGTTATAATTTTGTTCGCTCTGAATTTTCTTTTGCTTCTAATCTGTAGCACTTTTTTTTCTTCAAATCAGTTACACTACCTCTTTTTCAGCAAGACTCTCTTGTTCGTCCGTGTTCTATGCTCTCTCACGCTTTTTCAGACAACGAAAGGTCCGCGGAGCTGGCTTGGTGGCCATTGGAAGACTGTGAGTGCCGATTATTGCCTGATACAACAAAAATTCATGAAAACGCGTAGGTAACCGAATATAAAACCTTTAAAACACCTGAAAATTTTATCTAGAATTTACAAAACCTGACAGTTAGTTAGCAACTATGAAAATCTGGTACCCGCACTGAATGCCCATGGATTATAATCGATTATAATGAATTCCCGAGACAAAAATAACCCATTATAATCCATTAATGATGTAAAATTCAGATCACGTGTTGCGATTTTTTTAAGTATCTAATAATGACCTTCGGTATTTTAATTAATACCAGTTTAGTTACGACCATCGGTCGATATGAACAGAAGTTCAGTTGTCCTTTTAACGTTCTTAATTCAACTACTTCCTTTTAACGTTTTAACCTTTAAGCTTATGTACATACTTTGTACATAGAGAACCATAGAAGTAGAATAGTTTATTATGGCGCAGTCAAATGATTCGAACGTGTGTGGAATTCCCCCCTTTTGGCCTAATCACACTCTAGAGCCACCGCATGCCTGGACCCAATGGAGCGACCAATTCCAATTGGCGATCATTGCGAAAGAAAATCTGGATTTAAAGAGCCTACATGGACCAGAGATACCGGAGACGCAAATTCCAATTTTGGAACAAGCAACAAGCAGCGAGTCGGACGCGGAAAAAGCCAACAGATAGTGCAGGAACGAAAGCACAATGAAACAGTACGAATACGCAGAAGAGAAACGGATCAACGAAGAGAAGAGGAAATTTAATGGAATGAGACGAACGGAGGCGGACAAAAAACTGCGATCAATTTTATTTCTAGCCCTAGGGAGCGAAGGAAAAAGAGTTTTTACACAAAAGAACCCGAGAGTCAAGATTCTAGCAATATCGTTCTCTGAGTTCTGGACTCTACTAGATACTAGACGCAGCATTGAACAAACCGCCCAATACCACGTTCGAAAGATATAAACTACTAAATCGGAAGCAAAAAGATCGTGAGTCGTACGAACAATTCTGGGGAGCACTGACGGACCTAGCCAGCACGTGCAACATCAAGGAATCTGACGAGGCGGAATGGATAAGGGATATCTTCATTTGCAATATGAAGAACACAGACACCCAGAGGAAGCTACTTTCAGCTACCATAAGCCCGTCGGAAGCACTTAATCAAGCCCTAATCGACAAAAAGGGATATTTTAACCACCAGAAACTGACAAATAGGTCACGGTCATCGACCAACGGGACAATTTTTAAATCTTTTAGTAACCACAATCATATCAAAAAGGAACCAAGTTTAAACATCGAAAGGAGTAACTCGTGCATGAAATGCGGAAATACATTTAAGAAAGGGCACTTAAACGTTTGCCCAGCAAAGGACATAACCTGTAAAAACTGTAATTATAAGGGACACTTCGCCAAATTATGTAAATCACGCAATAAGAGACCAACTGTAATTACTGTATCAGATAATTACGTAAATACTGAGAATTGTACATATACACCTCCGAAAAACTCGTGGATGGAAGAAAAAGTATCGTGCGACGTTATAAATGCGTGGAATGAGTACGGACAGAGCGACGATGACGATTTCGCGGTGTTGAACGTCAGAACTATTTACGACAATAATGGTCGCGAAACAAAGAAACTCCTGAACCTAGGCATCGACTGGGACATGATTGTAAATATGAACAAACCTGTAGATTCAGCAAGCCCTGTAAGTTTCTTAAAACCGAATGTACTACACAAAATTAAACTAAGATACCCGAACCTCAAGATACACCCAGTGGAGAAAAGTATAAAAACCTAAACTGCGGATTCACCGATGATACGATCAATATTTTGGGAAAAAAAATTGTCAGAACACAGTCCAATGGCTGGATCAGCGAAGAAAACCCATTCTTCATAACCGGCGGACATGAGCAAAACATATTGGGGAACGACAATTTACCCAAACTGGGCATAGAAATAACGCAGAGGAAACGCCCCCAACCAATCTGCATGGTCAATCAACCCACACTCGAGTGTGAGTACAAAAACTTACCTTCTTTATCAGACAAAATTTTTAACGAGTTCAAAAATTTATTCACTAGAGTGGGGAAAAAACCTAGCGATCGGAAGGTAATCCATTTTCACACACCTTTTAAACCAATACAGTCCAAAGGGAGAAGAGTTCCACTCCACTTACTCGCGGGAGTGAACGAAGAGTTAAAAAGAATGGAAAAAGAAGGTCACATAATAAAATTAGAGAAATGCGACAAAGATTGTTTCATCAGCCCAATTGTAATCACTCGGAAAAAGGATACTTCAAAAAAACTGGCACTTGACTCTAAGCTTTTAAATGGTCAAATTTTTAAAAATAAGTATCAAATGCCGAATATCCATGAACTGATTGATAACGTGGCGCTCCAAATTTCAGAAAAACCCAACGGGCGAGTGTGGTTTAGTAATTTAGACCTGAAAAAAGCCTATAGCCAACTTAAACTATGCGATCAAACAAGTAAACAGTGCAATTTTAGCATAGTAGGCGGCGAAGCGACCGGAACGTATCAATTTCTAACGGGCTTTTACGGATTAGGAGACATGCCCAATGAATTCCAACGGGTCATGGACTCACTGTTGAAAAATATCCCGTTTACAAATTGTTACATAGACGACAGCTTGGTTGCCTCGCGTGGATCCCTGGAAGAACACAAATCAATAATGTACAAAATTTTATCAATATTAGATAAGAACAACATGGCAGTTAAATGGGGGAAATGCGCATTTTTTAAATCTGACATCGAATGGCTTGGCTTCAAGATCTCAGGCGATGGAGTACGACCGTTGGTCGGTAAAGCCGACGCAATAAAAATTTTGCCAACCCCGAAGAATATTTCTGAACTTCGTTCATTTTTCGGCTCGATAAACCAATATGTAAAATTCGTTCCTAACTTATCGACGTTAAGCTCCCCTCTTCGACCTCTTCTAAACAAAAAATCGTTATACAAATGGGATACCAGCCATTCAATAGCGTTTGAAAAGTTAAAAACGGAAATTGTAAATATTGCAGAAAACAGCCATTTCGATATAAAAGAGAAGACAATACTGAAAACGGACGCTTCACATAGCGGACTAGGGGCAACCCTAGAACAATTACAGGATGACCAGTGGAAAACCATCGCGTTTGAATCCAGATTTTTAAACAACCATGAAATGAAATATTCTACCAACGAATTAGAGTTGCTGGGAGTCGTA
Organism: Symsagittifera roscoffensis; assembly: GCF_963678635.1. Classification (NCBI taxonomy): domain Eukaryota; kingdom Metazoa; phylum Xenacoelomorpha; order Acoela; family Convolutidae; genus Symsagittifera; species Symsagittifera roscoffensis. The sequence goes on from NC_087066.1 coordinate 60,953,453, forward strand.
TGGGCTACAGAACATTTCAGAAACTACCTGTACGGAACAGAATTCCAAATAGTCACTGACCATAAAGCTCTACTATCAGCACTTTCGGCAAATCATGGCAATAAAACGATGCACAGTCGATTGACCCGCTGGGTAAACAGACTTTTACCTTTCAATTTTAAAATTTCACATTTACCAGGAAAGGACATGGGCTTTACTGACCTTTTATCTAGACTTCCTTCGGGCAAAGCCCTTCCAATTTCCCATTATGACGATGAATTTGTAGTCGCTTCAATCGACAAAATTCAGAACATTTTATCGACTAATCAAGATTCTAAAATACTTACTGTAAACTCTGTAGATAGACCAGCGGTCGCTGTAAATACTAATTCACGAGTTAATTTAATCCCATCGGGAAACGAAAATTCAAGCGACGTGATTGGTCAGAATCGGTTGAATAGCTCTTTAGCTTTACTCAATCTCAAGATTATTGCTGCTATCATATCTTGTATCGCTCAGTCGATAAAAATTTGCCACGATAACCACTCTTGGACAGAAAATTGCACTACAATTTGCCAACCAGTCGATAATTCTAAATTTAATTTAAAAAGTATTACTTTTTCGGACAAAGTCCTTTTACATTTCTTACTACTAAACAGACACTTCATACAACCTAGCAAAAAAAAAAACAGAACTCTCAATGGACAAAGTGAACGAACCACTTTTGATCATTCCCGAAGAACATAATATCGCCCTCAAATTCAGAGACGACAGACTTCCACCCGACCACGCAGACCTCTTAAGAAGATATAAGGCCGACCTGAATTTACCGAATTCCCCAATTCGCCCGGAAAACCACTGTTCGAAGAAATTGCTTCAGATCATGACTAGAGAAGACAAGGTGCTGTGGGATTTGATAGAGACGATAAAGAGGATCCGACCTATGGGCATACACGGGACTTACATGAAGAACTACACCAAAGACCTACACGTGAAGGATGAATGAGCTACTCTTTTTAGACAACAAACTAGTCGTCCCAGCTACCATCAGGGGAACTTTTAAGTCGATGCTACCTGAGACTCACCCAGGACAGTTTGGGATGAAATCCCTTGCCGAATACTTGTGATGGCCGCATATTTACCGGGAAATTTATCATCACGGGAGAACATGTAGCCAATGTCTAAAAGCGGGTAAGAACATGAAAGTGTTACTAGGCACCCATAATATTTCGAAACTCCCGACGTTGACATTCGCGAACGAAGAAATTAATTTGGATTTTGCGGGACCGTTGGACGCGTGCTGGGATAACAACAAATACATTCTTCTTTGCATTGACCATTAATCGGCCAAGATCGTCAATAACACCTCTACAAGAAACGTAATTTCATTCCTAAACGATTACTGTCACCTCCACGGATTCCCAAGAAAAATTAGAGTCGACCATGGGTCATGCTTCTTATCACATGATTTCAAAATTTTCTGCGATAAATTTAATATAGAAATTATTTACTGCACAGTCGGAGACCACAGATCCAATGGGCTAGTGAAAAGACTAGTGTACACAATTAAATCGAAATTACTGGCAATGTCATTCAAAGTACCCAAGCCATCTCTAAACGATTCGATTGAGAAAATCATCTGGAATCTGAGAATCTCAAAACAAACTGCGATTGGCTGTACTCCGTTTGAAAAGCATTTTAATAGAGTAGCGAACACTAGGTGGAAAAATCTTATGTCCATTATTGATCATTTAGATAAAGGGAAGGCTATAATGTCCAAAGAGCGGGCCACTAACTGGGAACTACACGACGGGGCAGAAGATGGCTATTTGGACGAGGAAAAGGACAGCACGTCGGACCCAGAAAAAAACATGCCACTAGCTAGGACTTTCAGCCTACACGCAACCCCGGACGTCACTATACGAACTTCAGATCCACTGGCTAAAAGAAAAGCAGTACCGGGAGGTAACTTATATAGAAAGGGACTAACAGGAAAATAGGGACCCTTATTTTAATCTGGTTAAGAAGGATATCATCGATTCTTCAGAGCACACAGTTACTCTCGACAATGGTCACGTTTTAGGTAAATCGGATCTGGCTATAAAAGGAAAAATACTCCCAGGGCCCAAAAAGATAATAGTGAATCAGACACCCACTGGGCATAATCTTCATACTCATTCGAGTTTAGCTGGGAAAAGGAAACTCTCTCCACCGAAGAAAGCTGGATCGACACCAGCTGGTCACTCGAGTCAAGGAACCCCGAGAACGGAGAACTCCAGAGCAGGGACTAGCGCACCGACCGCGAGCACGGCCACTCAAGACTCTCCAAGATTTTCTTCAGGTTGATCTTCCTTAAATCTAGATTCGTGGGACGGGATAATCGAGGATTACTTTGACGATGTGACCAATAATAACGTACCTCAAAATCTCCATACCGAGTCTAATCAGGGCTTAAGTATTACAGGTCCTGTCGAATCCCTACTACTGAGCTTAGAAAGGACAGTGAACAACGACCCACGGGAGATTGTTGTCATCCACGACGCGAATACTACTGAAGGATCACAGGACAATCCAATTATGGTAGAGAGTATTCCGGAACAGACGATCAGCGTGACTCCAAAGACCCGAAACTCTGGACCACGCAGAAATGTGGGCCCCCCACAGTTTTACGGAAATCGAAGATTTATAGACGTGGTGCAAGAAAAAGACGACCTAGGGGCGTCAACTACCTTATTCTCTCCGGCACTGGACTCCCACAGTTCTACTTTCTCGGTCAACTCTCCTTCTAACCTTTTGACTCCATTAGCGGAGGCGCCTTCCAGACAGATTCTCGTCGCAGAAACTACGTTGTCCTGGTTTTCAAGGAACTCCCTCCCGACGGTCAGACTTGCAACATCTACCACGAAGACTCACTTTCACGAGAATTCTTCGGACTCAAATTTAACTCACCCGACCTCAAAGGACCCCACGCTAGAGGTGGACAACTATAGCGAGATCTCATCGACAATAGATTCGGAAGTGAGGGCTAAATTGGATGAGTTTGAGGACCAATTCTTGTAATCGACATATCAATTCAAATTTAACAAAACAGTTCTGTAATCCATATTTTACCGCCGGACTTTTTAATTTTAATTGTAGATACAATTGTACATGTTAATGTACATTTTGTGGATTAGTTTTATTTAGTTAGTTACCGTATTCTGTAAATTTTGTAATTCTGTATAACCACCCTGTACATTGCTACATTCTCTTTCAAATGCGGATTTTGTTTTGCTTCTGTATATTTACCCTCTGGGCGCAGTTTGTAAAATTCTTCCATTTTCGGAGGGGGAAAAAGGGTGTATATAGAGTTATGTAGTTAGTTTGCAGTTTCATTTTTTTCCCGGGGGGAAATTTTGTGATTTGTTTTTAGTATCTTATAATGACCTTCGGTATTTTAATTAATACCAGTTTAGTTACGACCATCGGTCGATATGAACGGAAGTTCAGTTGTCCTTTTTAACGTTCTTAATTCAACTACTTCCTTTTAACGTTTTAACCTTTAAGCTTATGTACATACTTTGTACATAGAGAACCATAGAAGTAGAATAGTTTATAGAAGTCGTAGAAATCGATTATATTGTAATTTTTTAAGATACTGACCATTTTATGACAATATAATCGATTCTGATCCATGAGTGCTCGGTGCGGGTAACTCCTAAGCAATCGACTATAAAAGATATAAAACACTGAACATGTCATGTACGTTTTCACGGATGTCTTAGGCATGATAGCAACCGACTTAATTTTTTTTCAACTAGAAAATTCAAGTATTTTCACACAGAATTTTTATGAAAACAAGTGAGCAATCGGTTAGAAATCCTTTAAGCGCTGGAAAATTCATGCATTTTTATTCGAAGTATTTTGTAAAAAAAACATCTGAACAATGCGGTGGTTTATTGATTAAAACACTTCAAAATTGAAGTGTTTTAATTGACATTAAGTTACTCTCGTGGTCTGTTTTCACGAGACTTGGTCATTAAAATATGATATTTTTCTCGTCAGAAAACGTGAACATTTTAAAGAGTGATTCTCAGTGCAGGATTAGTTTGCTGATTGCAAATCACTATTTTAGAATATGAAACTTACTTGGACGGTACTGAAGTCGCTCAGCAAATCGGCTTTGCTCTAAATAAATGCAGTAGTACAGGGGTGGATTTAGGGCGGGGGCTATTATTTTATGACTGCCATTTTAGGCCGACAGACCCTAAATTTTTTCTAAAGGTCCTTTTGGCGCCATTATATTTTAGATTTGAAGGGGAGCGCGCGCCAAAAATACATATTTTTTTGGTCAATATTTTTCAAAAAGCGCCCAAAGGCGGCTTTTTACCTGTTTTTTCAAAAAATTGCCTGTGACGCAACACTTATGGCCAAAATAAGGTCTTTATAGTATTGCAGGACCGTTCAAAAGAGGTCGATAAAACTTTCGAATAATTTTTCTAAATTTTTCTCGAAATCCTTTTTTAGTTATAATTTTGTTCGCTCTGAATTTTCTTTTGCTTCTAATCTGTAGCACTTTTTTTCTTCAAATCAGTTACACTACCTCTTTTTCAGCAAGACTCTCTTGTTCGTCCGTGTTCTATGCTCTCTCACGCTTTTTCAGACAACGAAAGGTCCGCGGAGCTGGCTTGGTGGCCATTGGAAGACTGTGAGTGCCGATTATAGCCTTCCAATGGCTGAAATAATGTCTTTATTATGTTCCAGGAGCGTTCGCGAAATCAATTTTGTTGACCCAAAAAAAGAATGGCCAAAAATTAAAAAAAATTTTTTATAAATCTGACCCCTCGAAAAAATCCTAGATCCGCTCATTCGAAAACGCCGCCCTTTGTACTACTTTGAGCTATCCGTTTTTCGCTGACTAACCCTAAAACTTCTCTAAAGGCGCCAAAACATTTTAATTTTAAGGGAAGAGCGCGCGCAGAAAAAACGCGATTTGTTCTTCAAAATTTTCCAAAAAGAGCCCAAAAGCTGCTTTTGTGACCTGTCTCTTCAAAGTTTATTCTGAGACGCAAAATTTTTGGTCAATATAAGATCTAATTAGTGTTCCGGGAGCGTTTGAAAAACTAATTTGGGTGACGCAAAGAAGATTGATAAAAGATTCGAAAAAATTTTCCAAATCCGACCACTCGAGAAAATCTTAGATCCGCTCATGCAGTAGTATTTATATACAGAAAAGACAGCTCAATTTAAAATTCACAGAGTGTATTGCGTTCAATAAAATCCCCTGAATTGAAATTGTGACGAGTAGTGTACAGGCACCAGCAAAATTAAGGGGGCGGGGAGCCGGGGTGTTTCGCGGACGCCTCCCTCAGGGGTTCGACCTGTGCACTGTTTTGAGATATCCAGTTTTGAGCATAAAATGTTTCCAAAGGCGCCTTCAGCGTCAAAATACTCTAATTTGAGGGAGGCGCGCGCGCCGAAAAAACGGTATTTTTTGGTCCAAATTTTCCAAAAAGTGCCCAAAAGTGGCTTTTTAAACCTGTTTTTTTTTTCAAAAATTGTCTGAGACGCAAACTTTTTGGTCATTGTAAAACCTTTATAATCATCTCCAGTATCGTTCGGAAAATCAATTTGGTCGACCCAAAAAAAGGTCGACAAAATTTTGAAATTTTTCTAAATCCACCCCGTCGAGAAAATCCTGGATCCATCCTTGCAGTAGTATTTATAAACAAAAAACTAAAATTAGGTTTCCCTTGAGTTAAAATTTTGAAGGGTAGTGTAGAGGCACCAGCGGATAGAGCGGAGGCGGAAGGAGATGCAGACGCCAACCTCAGGGATTCAACCCCCTACCTACCTTTCGTACTATTTTGAGATTTCAATTTTTGGCTGACTGAATGTAAAATTTTTCTAAAAGGGCGTTGTTTTTCAAAGTATTCTCGTTTTTAGGGAAGAGCGCGTGCCAAAAAAAGGGATATTTTTTGTCGAAATTTTCCAAAACTTGCCTAAAAGCGGCTTTTTTGACCTCTTTTTTCAATATTTGCCTGTGACGCAAAATGTTTGGTCAAAAATGGTCTTCATTTTATTCCGGTATCGTTCGAAAAATCAATTTGGTCGACCTAAAAAAATGGTCGACAAAAATTTCGAAAGATTTTTAAAATCCGCTCCCTCGAGGAATTCCTAGATCCGCTCCTGCAGTAGTATTTATGAACAAAAAATGGCTCAATTTAGGTTTCAATGTAGAATGCATGATGTAATAGTTTTGTGTTGAAATTGTAAAGAGTAGTGTAAAGGCACCAGCGGATTTAGGACGAAGGGACGCGGACGCCATATTCTCGTTTTTAGGGAAAAGCGCGTGCCAAAAGAACGGGATATTTTTGTCGAAATTTTCCAAAATTTGCCTAAAAGCGGCTTTTTTGACCTGTTTTTTCAATGTTTGCCTGCGACGCAAATTGTTTGGTCAAAAATGGTCTTCATTTTATTCCGGTATCGTTCGAAAAATCAATTTGGTCGACCTAAAAAAATGGTCGACAAAACTTTCGAAAGATTTTTAAAATCCGCTCCCTCGAGGAATTCCTAGATCCGCTCCTGCAGTAGTATTTATGAACAAAAAATGGCTCAATTTAGGTTTCAATGTAGAATGCATGATGTAATAGTTTTGTGTTGAAATTGTAAAGAGTAGTGTAAAGGCACCAGCGGATTTAGGACGAAGGGACGCGGACGCCATATTCTCGTTTTTAGGGAAGAGCGCGTGCCGAAAAAACGGGATATTTTTGTCGAAATTTTCCAAAATTTGCCTAAAAGCGGCTTTTTTGACCTGTTTTTTCTTTATTTGCCTGCGACGCAAATTGTTTGGTCAAAATGTTCTTCATTTTATTCCGGTATCGTTCGAAAAATTAATTTGGTCGACCTAAAAAAATGGTCGACAAAACTTTCGAAAGATTTTTAAAATCCGCTTCCTCGAGGAATTCCTAGATCCGCTCCTGCAGTAGTATTTATGATCAAAAAATGGCTCAATTTAGGTTTCAATGTAGAATGCATGATGTAATAGTTTTGTGTTGAAATTGTCAGGAGTAGTGTAAAGGCACCAGCGGATTTAGGGCGAAGGAACGCGGACGCCATATTCTCGTTTTTAGGGAATAGCGCGTGCCAAAAGAACGGGATATTTTTGTCGAAATTTTCCAAAATTTGCCTAAAAGCGGCTTTTTTGACCTGTTTTTTCAATGTTTGCCTGCGACGCAAATTGTTTGGTCAAAAATGGTCTTCATTTTATTCCGGTATCGTTCGAAAAATCAATTTGGTCGACCTAAAAAAATGGTCGACAAAACTTTCGAAAGATTTTTAAAATCCGCTCCCTCGAGGAATTCCTAGATCCGCTCCTGCTGTAGTATTTATGAACAAAAAATGGCTCAATTTAGGTTTCAATGTAGAATGCATGATGTAATAGTTTTGTGTTGAAATTGTAAAGAGTAGTGTAAAGGCACCAGCGGATTTAGGGCGAAGGAACGCAGACGCCATATTCTCGTTTTTAGGGAAAAGCGCGTGCCGAAAAAACCGGATATTTTTGTCGACATTTTCCAAAACTTGCCTAAAAGCGGCTTTTTTGACCTCTTTTTTCAATATTTGCCTGCGACGCAAAATGTTTGGTCAAAAATGGTCTTCATTTTATTCCGGTATCGTTCGAAAAATCAATTTGGTCGACCTAAAAAAATGGTTGACAAAACTTTCGAAAGATTTTTAAAATTCGCTCCCTCGAAGAATTCCTAGATCCGCTCCTGCAGTAATATTTATGAACAAAAAATGGCTCAATTTAGGTTTCAATGTAGAATGCATGATTAATAGTTTTGTGTTGAAATTGTAAAGAGTAGTGTAAAGGCACCAGCGGATTTAGGACGAAGGGACGCGGACGCCATATTCTCGTTTTTAGGGAAGAGCGCGTGCCGAAAAAACGGGATATTTTTTTCGACATTTTCCAAAACTTGCCTAAAAGCGGCTTTTTTGACCTGTTTTTCCAATATTTGCCTGCGACGCAAATTGTTTGGTCAAAAATGGTCTTCATTTTATTCCGGTATCGTTCGAAAAATCAATTTGGTCGACCTAAAAAAATGGTCGGCAAAACTTTCGAAAGTTTTTTAAAATCCGCTCCCTCGAGGAATTCCTAGATCCGCTCCTGCAGTAGTTTTTCTGAACAAAAAATGGCTCAATTTAGGTTTCAATGTAGAATGCATGATGTAATAGTTTTGTGTTGAAATTGTAAAGAGTAGTGTAAAGGCACCAGCGGATTTAGGACGAAGGGACGCGGACGCCATATTCTCGTTTTTAGGGAAGAGCGCGTGCCGAAAAAACGGGATATTTTTTTCGACATTTTCCAAAACTTGCCTAAAAGCGGCTTTTTTGACCTGTTTTTCCAATATTTGCCTGCGACGCAAATTGTTTGGTCAAAAATGGTCTTCATTTTATTCCGGTATCGTTCGAAAAATCTATTTGGTCTACCTAAAAAAATGGTCGACAAAACTTTCGAAAGTTTTTTAAAATCCGCTCCCTCGATGAATTCCTAGATCCGCTCCTGCAGTAGTATTTATGAACAAAAAATGGCTCAATTTAGGTTTCAATGTATAATGCATGATGTAATAGTTTTGTGTTGAAATTGTAAAGAGTAGCGTAAAGGCACCAGCGGATTTAGGGCGAAGGAACGCGGACGCCATATTCTCGTTTTTAGGGAAAAGCGCGTGCCGAAAAAATGGGATAGTTTTGTCGAAATTTTCCAAAACTTGCCTAAAAGCGGCTTTTTTGACCTGTTTTTCCAATATTTGCCTGCGACGCAAATTGTTTGGTCAAAAATGATCTTCATTTTATTCTGGTATTGTTCGAAAAATCAATTTGGTCGACCTAAAAAAATGGTCGGCAAAACTTTCAAAAGTTTTTTAAACTCCGCTCCCTCGAGGAATTCCTAGATCCGCTCATGCAGTAGTATTTATGAACAAATAATGGCTCAATTTAGTTTTCAATGTAGAATGCATGATGTAATAGTTTTGTGTTGAAATTGTAAAGAGTAGTGTAAAGGCACCAGCGGATTCAGGACGAAGGGACGCGGACGCCATATTCTCGTTTTTAGGGAAGAGCGCGTGCCGAAAAAACGGGATATTTTTGTCGACAATTTCCAAAATTTGCCTAAAAGCGGCTTTTTTGACCTGTTTTTTCATTATTTGCCTGCGACCCAAATTGTTTGGTCAAAAATGGTCTTCATTTTATTCCGGTATTGTTCGAAAAATCTATTTGGTCTACCTAAAAAATGGTCGACAAAACTTTCGAAAGTTTTTTAAAATCCGCTCCCTCGAGGAATTCCTAGATCCGCTCCTGCAGTAGTATTTATGAACAAAAAATGGCTCAACTTAGGCTTCAATGTAGAATGCATGATGTAATAGTTTTGTGTTGAAATTGTAAAGAGTAGTGTAAAGGCACCAGCGGATTTAGGACGAAGGGACGCGGACGCCATATTCTCGTTTTTAGGGAAGAGCGCGTGCCGAAAAAACGGGATATTTTTGTCGAAATTTTCCAAAACTTGCCTAAAAGCGGCTTTTTTGACCTGTTTTTTCAATATTTGCCTGCGACGCAAATTGTTTGGTCAAAAATGGTCTTCATTTTATTCCGGTATCGTTCGAAAAATCAATTTGGTCGACCTAAAAAAATGGTCGACAAAACTTTCGAAAGTTTTTTAAAATCCGCTCCCTCGAGGAATTCCTAGATCGGCTCCTGCAGTAGTATTTATGAACAAAAAATGGCTCAATTTAGGTTTCAATTTAGAATGCATGATGTAATAGTTTTGTGTTGAAATTGTAAAGAGTAGTGTAAAGGCACCAGCGGATTTAGTACGAAGGGACGCGGACGCCATATTCTCGTTTTTAGGGAAGAGCGCGTGCCGAAAAAACGGGATATTTTTGTCGAAATTTTCCAAAATTTGCCTAAAAGCGGCTTTTTTGACCTGTTTTTTCAATATTTGCCTGCGACGCAAATTGTTTGGTCAAAAATGGTCTTCATTTTATTCCGGTATCGTTCGAAAAATCAATTTGGTCGACCTAAAAAAATGGTCGACAAAACTTTCGAAAGTTTTTTAAAATCCGCTCCCTCGAGGAATTCCTAGATCGGCTCCTGCAGTAGTATTTATGAACAAAAAATGGCTCAATTTAGGTTTCAATTTAGAATGCATGATGTAATAGTTTTGTGTTGAAATTGTAAAGAGTAGTGTAAAGGCACCAGCGGATTTAGTACGAAGGGACGCGGACGCCATATTCTCGTTTTTAGGGAAGAGCGCGTGCCGAAAAAACGGGATATTTTTGTCGAAATTTTCCAAAATTTGCCTAAAAGCGGCTTTTTTGACCTGTTTTTTCATTATTTGCCTGCGACCCAAATTGTTTGGTCAAAAATGGTCTTCATTTTATTCCGGTATGGTTCGAAAAATCAATTTGGTCGACCTAAAAAAATGGTCGACAAAACTTTCGAAAGTTTTTTAAAATCCGCTCCCTCTAGGAATTCCTAGATCCGCTCCTGCAGTAGTATTTATGAACAAAAAATGGCTCAATTTAGGCTTCAATGTAGAATGCATGATGTAATAGTTTTGTGTTGAAATTGTAAAGAGTAGTGTAAAGGCACCAGCGGATTTAGGACGAAGGGACGCGGACGCCATATTCTCGTTTTTAGGGAAGAGCGCGTGCCGAAAAAACGGGATATTTTTGTCGAAATTTTCCAAAACTTGCCTAAAAGCGGCTTTTTTGACCTGTTTTTTCAATATTTGCCTGCGACGCAAATTGTTTGGTCAAAAATGGTCTTCATTTTATTCCGGTATCGTTCGAAAAATCAATTTGGTCGACCTAAAAAAATGGTCGACAAAACTTTCGAAAGTTTTTTAAAATCCGCTCCCTCGAGGAATTCCTAGATCGGCTCCTGCAGTAGTATTTATGAACAAAAAATGGCTCAATTTAGGTTTCAATTTAGAATGCATGATGTAATAGTTTTGTGTTGAAATTGTAAAGAGTAGTGTAAAGGCACCAGCGGATTTAGTACGAAGGGACGCGGACGCCATATTCTCGTTTTTAGGGAAGAGCGCGTGCCGAAAAAACGGGATATTTTTGTCGAAATTTTCCAAAATTTGCCTAAAAGCGGCTTTTTTGACCTGTTTTTTCATTATTTGCCTGCGACCCAAATTGTTTGGTCAAAAATGGTCTTCATTTTATTCCGGTATGGTTCGAAAAATCAATTTGGTCGACCTAAAAAAATGGTCGACAAAACTTTCGAAAGTTTTTTAAAATCCGCTCCCTCGAGGAATTCCTAGATCGGCTCCTGCAGTAGTATTTATGAACAAAAAATGGCTCAATTTAGGTTTCAATGTAGAATGCATGATGTAATAGTTTTGTGTTCAAATTGTAAAGAGTAGTGTAAAGGCACCAGCGGATTTAGGACGAAGGGACGCGGACGCCATTTTCTCGTTTTCAGGGAAGAGCGCGTGCCAAAAAAACGGGATATTTTTGTCGAAATTTTCCAAAACTTGCCTAAAAGCGGCTTTTTTGACCTGTTTTTTCAATGTTTGCCTGCGACGCAAATTGTTTGGTCAAAAATGGTCTTCATTTTATTCCGGTATCGTTCGAAAAATCAATTTGGTCGACCTAAAAAATGGTCGACAAAACTTTCGAAAGTTTTTTAAAATCCGCTCCCTCGAGGAATTCCTAGATCGGCTCCTGCAGTAGTATTTATGAACAAAAAATGGCTCAATTTAGGTTTCAATTTAGAATGCATGATGTAATAGTTTTGTGTTGAAATTGTAAAGAGTAGTGTAAAGGCACCAGCGGATTTAGGACGAAGGGACGCGGACGCCATATTCTCGTTTTTAGGGAAGAGCGCGTGCCGAAAAAACGGGATATTTTTGTCGAAATTTTCCAAAACTTGCCTAAAAGCGGCTTTTTTGACCTGTTTTTTCAATATTTGCCTGCGACGCAAATTGTTTGTTCAAAAATGGTCTTCATTTTATTCCGGTATGGTTCGAAAAATCTATTTGGTCGACTTAAAAAAATGGTCGACAAAACTTTCGAAAGTTTTTTAAAATCCGCTCCCTCTAGGAATTTCAAGATCCGCTCCAGCAGTAGTATTTATGAACAAAAAATGGCTCAATTTAGGTTTCAATGTAGAATGCATGATGTAATAGTTTTGTGTTCAAATTGTAAAGAGTAGTGTAAAGGCACCAGCGGATTTAGGACGAAGGGACGCGGACGCCATTTTCTCGTTTTCAGGGAAGAGCGCGTGCCAAAAAAACTGGATATTTTTGTCGAAATTTTCCAAAACTTGCCTAAAAGCGGCTTTTTTGACCTGTTTTTTCAATGTTTGCCTGCGACGCAAATTGTTTGGTCAAAAATGGTCTTCATTTTATTCCGGTATCGTTCGAAAAATCAATTTGGTCGACTTAAAAAATGGTCGACAAAACTTTCGAAAGTTTTTTAAAATCCGCTCCCTCGAGGAATTCCTAGATCGGCTCCTGGAGTAGTATTTATGAACAAAAAATGGCTCAATTTAGGTTTCAATTTAGAATGCATGATGTAATAGTTTTGTGTTGAAATTGTAAAGAGCAGTGTAAAGGCACCAGCGGATTTAGTACGAAGGGACGCGCACGCCATATTCTCGTTTTTAGGGAAGAGCGCGTGCCGAAAAAACGGGATATTTTTGTCGAAATTTTCCAAAATTTGCCTAAAAGCGGCTTTTTTGACCTGTTTTTTCATTATTTGCCTGCGACCCAAATTGTTTGGTCAAAAATGGTCTTCATTTTATTCCGGTATGGTTCGAAAAATCAATTTGGTCGACCTAAAAAAATGGTCGACAAAACTTTCGAAAGTTTTTTAAAATCCGCTCCCTCGAGGAATTCCTAGATCGGCTCCTGCAGTAGTATTTATGAACAAAAAATGGCTCAATTTAGGTTTCAATGTAGAATGCATGATGTAATAGTTTTGTGTTCAAATTGTAAAGAGTAGTGTAAAGGCACCAGCGGATTTAGGACGAAGGGACGCGGACGCCATTTTCTCGTTTTCAGGGAAGAGCGCGTGCCAAAAAAACGGGATATTTTTGTCGAAATTTTCCAAAACTTGCCTAAAAGCGGCTTTTTTGACCTGTTTTTTCAATGTTTGCCTGCGACGCAAATTGTTTGGTCAAAAATGGTCTTCATTTTATTCCGGTATCGTTCGAAAAATCAATTTGGTCGACCTAAAAAAATGGTCGACAAAACTTTCGAAAGTTTTTTAAAATCCGCTCCCTCGAGGAATTCCTAGATCGGCTCCTGCAGTAGTATTTATGAACAAAAAATGGCTCAATTTAGGTTTCAATTTAGAATGCATGATGTAATAGTTTTGTGTTGAAATTGTAAAGAGTAGTGTAAAGGCACCAGCGGATTTAGGACGAAGGGACGCGGACGCCATTTTCTCGTTTTTAGGGAAGAGCGCGTGCCGAAAAAACGGGATATTTTTGTCGAAATTTTCCAAAACTTGCCTAAAAGCGGCTTTTTTGACCTGTTTTTTCAATATTTGCCTGCGACGCAAATTGTTTGTTCAAAAATGGTCTTCATTTTATTCCGGTATGGTTCGAAAAATCTATTTGGTCGACTTAAAAAAATGGTCGACAAAACTTTCGAAAGTTTTTTAAAATCCGCTCCCTCTAGGAATTCCTAGATCCGCTCCTGCAGTAGTATTTATGAACAAAAAATGGCTCAATTTAGGTTTCAATGTAGAATGCATGATGTAATAGTTTTGTGTTCAAATTGTAAAGAGTAGTGTAAAGGCACCAGCGGATTTAGGACGAAGGGACGCGGACGCCATTTTCTCGTTTTCAGGGAAGAGCGCGTGCCAAAAAAACGGGATATTTTTGTCGACATTTTCCAAAACTTGCCTAAAAGCGGCTTTTTTGACCTGTTTTTTCAATGTTTGCCTGCGACGCAAATTGTTTGGTCAAAAATGGTTTTCATTTTATTCCGGTATCGTTCGAAAAATCAATTTGGTCGACCTAAAAAAATGGTCGACAAAACTTTCGAAAGTTTTTTAAAATCCGCTCCCTCGAGGAATTCCTAGATCGGCTCCTGCAGTAGTATTTATGAACAAAAAATGGCTCAATTTAGGTTTCAATTTAGAATGCATGATGTAATAGTTTTGTGTTGAAATTGTAAAGAGTAGTGTAAAGGCACCAGCGGATTTAGTACGAAGGGACGCGGACGCCATATTCTCGTTTTTAGGGAAGAGCGCGTGCCGAAAAAACGGGATATTTTTGTCGAAATTTTCCAAAATTTGCCTAAAAGCGGCTTTTTTGACCTGTTTTTTCATTATTTGCCTGCGACCCAAATTGTTTGGTCAAAAATGGTCTTCAATTTATTCCGGTATTGTTCGAAAAATCTATTTGGTCTACCTAAAAAATGGTCGACAAAACTTTCGAAAGTTTTTTAAAATCCGCTCCCTCGAGGAATTCCTAGATCCGCTCCTGCAGTAGTATTTATGAACAAAAAATGGCTCAATTTAGGTTTCAATGTAGAATGCATGATGTAATAGTTTTGTGTTGAAATTGTAAAGAGTAGTGTAAAGGCACCAGCGGATTTAGGACGAAGGGACGCGGACGCCATTTTCTCGTTTTCAGGGAAGAGCGCGTGCCGAAAAAACGGGATATTTTTGTCGAAATTTTCCAAAACTTGCCTAAAAGCGGCTTTTTTGACCTGTTTTTTCAATATGTGCCTGCGACGCAAATTGTTTGTTCAAAAATGGTCTTCATTTTATTCCATTATGGTTCGAAAAATCTATTTGGTCGACTTAAAAAAATGGTCGACAAAACTTTCGAAAGTTTTTAAAATCCGCTCCCTCTAGGAATTCCTAGATCCGCTCCTGCAGTAGTATTTATGAACAAAAAATGGCTCAATTTAGGTTTCAATGTAGAATGCATGATGTAATAGTTTTGTGTTGAAATTGTAAAGAGTAGTGTAAAGGCACCAGCGGATTTAGGACGAAGGGACGCGGACGCCATTTTCTCGTTTTCAGGGAAGAGCGCGTGCCAAAAAAACGGAATATTTTTGTCGAAATTTTCCAAAACTTGCCTAAAAGCGGCTTTTTTGACCTGTTTTTTCAATGTTTGCCTGCGACGCAAATTGTTTGGTCAAAACTGGTCTTCATTTTATTCCGGTATCGTTCGAAAAATCATTTTGGTCGACCTAAAAAAATGGTCGACAAAACTTTCGAAAGTTTTTTAAAATCCGCTCCCTCGAGGAATTCCTAGATCGGCTCCTGCAGTAGTATTTATGAACAAAAAATGGCTCAATTTAGTTTTCAATTTAGAATGCATGATGTAATAGTTTTGTGTTGAAATTGTAAAGAGTAGTGTAAAGGCACCAGCGGATTTAGTACGAAGGGACGCGGACGCCATATTCTCGTTTTTAGGGAAGAGCGCGTGCCAAAAAAACGGGATATTTTTGTCGAAATTTTCCAAAATTTGCCTAAAAGCGGCTTTTTTGACCTGTTTTTTCATTATTTGCCTGCGACGCAAATTGTTTGGTCAAAAACGGTCTTCATTTTATTCCGGTATCGTTCGAAAAATCTATTTGGTCTACCTAAAAAAATGGTCGACAAAACTTTCGAAAGTTTTTTAAAATCCGCTCCCTCGAGGAATTCCTAGATCCGCTCCTGCAGTAGTATTTATGAACAAAAAAGGGCTCAATTTAGGTTTCATTGAAGAATGCATGATGTAATAGTTTTGTGTTGAAATTGTAAAGAGTAGTGTAAAGGCACCAGCGGATTTAGGACGAAGGGACGCGGACGCCATATTCTCGTTTTTAGGGAAGAGCGCGTGCCGAAAAAACGGGATATTTTTGTCGAAATTTTCCAAAATTTGCCTAAAAGCGGCTTTTTTGACCTGTTTTTTCATTATTTGCCTGCGACGCAAATTGTTTGGTCAAAAATGGTCTTCATTTTATTCCATTATGGTTCGAAAAATCTATTTGGTCGACTTAAAAAAATGGTCGACAAAACTTTCGAAAGTTTTTAAAATCCGCTCCCTCTAGGAATTCCTAGATCCGCTCCTGCAGTAGTATTTATGAACAAAAAATGGCTCAATTTAGGTTTCAATGTAGAATGCATGATGTAATAGTTTTGTGTTGAAATTGTAAAGAGTAGTGTAAAGGCACCAGCGGATTTAGGACGAAGGGACGCGGACGCCATATTCTCGTTTTTAAGGAAGAGCGCGTGCCAAAAAAACGGGATATTTTTGTCGAAATTTTCCAAAATTTGCCTAAAAGCGGCTTTTTTGACCTGTTTTTTCAATGTTTGCCTGCGACGCAAATTGTTTGGTCAGAAATGGTCTTCATTTTATTCCGGTATTGTTCGAAAAATCAATTTGGTCGACCTAAAAAACGATCGACAAAACTTTCGAAAGCTTTTTAAAATCCGCTCCCTCGAGGAGTTCCTAGATCCGCTCCTGCAGTAGTATTTATGAACAAAAAATTGCTCAATTTAGGTTTCAATGTAGAACGCATGATGTAATAGTTTTGTGTTGAAATTGTAAAGAGTAGTGTAAAGGCACCAGAGGATTTAAGACGAAGGGACGCGGACGCCATATTCTCGTTTTTAGGGAAGAGCGCGTGCCAAAAAAACGGGATATTTTTGTCGAAATTTTCCAAAATTTGCCTAAAAGCGGCTTTTTTGACCTGTTTTTTCAATGTTTGCCTGCGACGCAAATTGTTTGGTCAAAAATGGTCTTCATTTTATTCCGGTATTGTTCGAAAAATCAATTTGGTCGACCTAAAAAAATGGTCGACAAAACTTTCGAAAGTTTTTTAAAATCCGCTCCCTCGAGGAATTCCTAGATCCGCTCCTGCAGTAGTATTTATGAACAAAAAATGGCTCAATTTAGGTTTCAATGTAGAATGCATGATGTAATAGTTTTGTGTTGAAATTGTAAAGAGTAGTGTAAAGGCACCAGCGGATTTAGGACGAAGGGACGCGGACGCCATATTCTCGTTTTTAGGGAAGAGCGCGTGCCGAAAAAACGAGATATTTTTGTCGAAATTTTCCAAAATTTGCCTAAAAGCGGCTTTTTTGACCTGTTTTTTCATTATTTGCCTGCGACGCAAATTGTTTGGTCAAAAATGGTCTTCATTTTATTCCGGTATCGTTCGAAAAATCTATTTGGTCTACCTAAAAAAATGGTCGACAAAACTTTCGAAAGTTTTTTAAAATCCGCTCCCTCGAGGAATTCCTAGATCCGCTCCTGCAGTAGTATTTATGAACAAAAAATGGCTCAATTTAGGTTTCAATGTAGAACGCATGATGTAATAGTTTTGTGTTGAAATTGTAAAGAGTAGTGTAAAGGCAACAGCGGATTTAGGACGAAGGGACGCGGACGCCATATTCTCGTTTTTAAGGAAGAGCGCGTGCCAAAAAAACAGGATATTTTTGTCGAAATTTTCCAAAATTTGCCTAAAAGCGGCTTTTTTGACCTGTTTTTTCATTATTTGCCTGCGACGCAAATTGTTTGGTCAAAAATGGTCTTCATTTTATTCCGGTATCGTTCGAAAAATCTATTTGGTCTACCTAAAAAAATGGTCGACAAAACTTTCGAAAGTTTTTTAAAATCCGCTCCCTCGAGGAATTCCTAGATCCGCTCCTGCAGTAGTATTTATGAACAAAAAAGGGCTCAATTTAGGTTTCATTGAAGAATGCATGATGTAATAGTTTTGTGTTGAAATTGTAAAGAGTAGTGTAAAGGCACCAGCGGATTTAGGACGAAGGGACGCGGACGCCATATTCTCGTTTTTAGGGAAGAGCGCGTGCCGAAAAAACGGGATATTTTTGTCGAAATTTTCCAAAATTTGCCTAAAAGCGGCTTTTTTGACCTGTTTTTTCATTATTTGCCTGCGACGCAAATTGTTTGGTCAAAAATGGTCTTCATTTTATTCCGGTATTGTTCGAAAAATCTATTTGGTCTACCTAAAAAAATGGTCGACAAAACTTTCGAAAGTTTTTTAAAATCCGCTCCCTCGAGGAATTCCTAGATCCGCTCCTGCAGTAGTTTTTATGAACAAAAAATGTCTCAATTTAGGTTTCAATGTAGAATGCATGATGTAATAGTTTTGTGTTGAAATTGTAAAGAGTAGTGTAAAGGCACCTGCGGATTTAGGACGAAGGGACGCGGACGCCATATTCTCGTTTTTAGGGAAGAGCGCGTGCCGAAAAAACGGGATATTTTTGTCGAAATTTTCCAAATTTGCCTAAAAGCGGCTTTTTTGACCTGTTTTTTCATTATTTGCCTGCGACGCAAATTGTTTGGTCAAAAGTGGTCTTCATTTTATTCCGGTATCGTTCGAAAAATCTATTTGGTCTACCTAAACAAATGGTCGACAAAACTTTCGAAAGTTTTTTAAAATCCGCTCCCTCGAGGAATTCCTAGATCCGCTCCTGCAGTAGTATTTATGAACAAAAAATGGCTCAATTTAGGTTTCAATGTAGAATGCATGATTTAATAGTTTTGTGTTGAAATTGTAAAGAGTAGTGTAAAGGCACCAGAGGATTTAAGACGAAGGGACGCGGACGCCATATTCTCGTTTTTAGGGAAGAGCGCGTGCCAAAAAAACGGGATATTTTTGTCGAAATTTTCCAAAATTTGCCTAAAAGCGGCTTTTTTGACCTGTTTTTTCAATGTTTGCCTGCGACGCAAATTGTTTGGTCAAAAATGGTCTTCATTTTATTCCGGTATTGTTCGAAAAATCAATTTGGTCGACCTAAAAAAATGATCGACAAAACTTTCGAAAGCTTTTTAAAATCCGCTCCCTCGAGGAGTTCCTAGATCCGCTCCTGCAGTAGTATTTATGAACAAAAAATGGCTCAATTTAGGTTTCAATGTAGAATGCATGATGTAATAGTTTTGTGTTGAAATTGTAAAGAGTAGTGTAAAGGCACCAGCGGATTTAGGACGAAGGGACGCGGACGCCATATTCTCGTTTTTAAGGAAGAGCGCGTGCCAAAAAAACGGGATATTTTTGTCGAAATTTTCCAAAATTTGCCTAAAAGCGGCTTTTTTGACCTGTTTTTTCATTATTTGCCTGCGACGCAAATTGTTTGGTCAAAAATGGTCTTCATTTTATTCCGGTATCGTTCGAAAAATCTATTTGGTCTACCTAAAAAAATGGTCGACAAAACTTTCGAAAGTTTTTTAAAATCCGCTCCCTCGAGGAATTCCTAGATCCGCTCCTGCAGTAGTATTTATGAACAAAAAAATGGCTCAATTTAGGTTTCAATGTAGAATGCATGATGTAATAGTTTTGTGTTGAAATTGTAAAGAGTAGTGTAAAGGCACCAGCGGATTTAGGACGAAGGGACGCGGACGCCATATTCTCGTTTTTAGGGAAGAGCGCGTGCCGAAAAAACGGGATATTTTTGTCGAAATTTTCCAAAATTTGCCTAAAAGCGGCTTTTTTGACCTGTTTTTTCATTATTTGCCTGCGACGCAAATTGTTTGGTCAAAAATGGTCTTCATTTTATTCCGGTATCGTTCGAAAAATCTATTTGGTCTACCTGAAAAAATGGTCGACAAAACTTTCGAAAGTTTTTTAAAATCCGCTCCCTCGAGGAATTCCTAGATCCGCTCCTGCAGTAGTATTTATGAACAAAAAATGGCTCAATTTAGGTTTCAATGTAGAACGCATGATGTAATAGTTTTGTGTTGAAATTGTAAAGAGTAGTGTAAAGGCACCAGCGGATTTAGGACGAAGGGACGCGGACGCTATATTCTCGTTTTTAAGGAAGAGCGCGTGCCAAAAAAAACGGGATATTTTTGTCGAAATTTTCCAAAATTTGCCTAAAAGCGGCTTTTTTGACCTGTTTTTTCATTATTTGCCTGCGACGCAAATTGTTTGGTCAAAAATGGTCTTCATTTTATTCCGGTATCGTTCGAAAAATCAATTTGGTCGACCTAAAAAAATGGTCGACAAAACTTTCGAAAGATTTTTAAAATCCGCTCCCTCGAGGAATTCCTAGATCCGCTCCTGCAGTAGTATTTATGAACAAAAAATGGCTCAATTTAGGTTTCAATGTAGAATGCATGATGTAATAGTTTTGTGTTGAAATTGTAAAGAGTAGTGTAAAGGCACCAGCGGATTTAGGACGAAGGGACGCGGACGCCATCCTCAGGGATTCGACCTCATTCCTAACCAAAGGATCCCCCTTTGTACAATTTTGAGATATCTCCTTTTGGCTGACTAACCCCAAAGTTTTTCTGAAGGCGCTTTTGGCGCCCAAGCTCGCGACTTTTGAGGGAGGAGCGAAATAGGTGTCGCAATAGTGTTTTCAGGGATTAGTGTTCACTTAAAAAATCATACTGCGATTAGTGTTCACTTAAAACATGGGACCGATCCGTTTCAACGTTTATTAATATGACATCAGAAATACATTTAGAAAAAAAAATTTGTTAAGTTTTTGAGTTGTGGCTGTCCTTTCGGTTTCGTAAATTACAAAAAAAAACAACAATTTATAGTTCATGTCAATTTCCAAATCTTTTGTTTGATTTCTATGGGCCAAGTTTTCTGATTAAGGTTCAGTTCATTCGTTTTGGCTAAAGGCCAAATTGACAGACGCCGGATTCACCTCGTCAGCTTGAACTATTACTTCATCGTTGTTTTTCTTTTTTACTCCTGTCAAAACAGCTGCGCCCTTGCTTAATTTGCTCTCAATAATCTTTTCTTTTTCCAGATTCACCAATACTTTGTCTGAAATATTATCTTCGGGTCCGCAGCGTTTGGAGATTTTCCTTGATTTTGGTCGGCAAAGGTTCAGAAAGGTGATTCCTGCGTTATGGTACGGCTCCAGTGATCGTAGACCTTTTGGCAAGAACTTAAAGTTCTTCAGCTTATTGGGAAGCACCGATGGAGCATAGCGTTGTAGAAGCTTCATCGCTGTGATAACTAATCCAAACAAGATCAGCAAGCAGCAAAAAACGGCGACGTACACCTCGCCAGCCAAAGAAAGTGTAAAAACGATTCCGGGAAACATAACAAATACAATGAGAATGTACACGACAGCAAACCACTTGTATTTTCGGGTAGTCTTTCCGAGATGTCTGGCACATCCTAAAGGTATCCTGCGTATCACCGGAATCGGATACCAGATTAAGATTCCGATTATGTTAAACAGCAGGTGGCACATACTGATCTGAAGTGCCTGCTCGAAGTTTTTGTCACTCGCCAGCGCCGCCAGCAGACCGGTGACTGTTGTTCCGATGTTGGATCCCAGAACCATGGGAAACGCTCGTTCAATTCCAATTATGTTCAGACCAACGAGAGGGGTGAGAGTTGAGGTGAAAATGGAACTGCTTTGCACTAAAATTGTCATCCCGCATCCCACCAGAATAGCAAAATATCCTATCAGAAAGTCAAGTTTCTGGAACTTGCCCGGGAACCCTTTGTTCACAAATTTGTTCACAATTTTTGCGATGTGACCGCTGAAGATGGAGTTCAGCACCTTGACGATGAAGAAAAGGCAGATAAACATTACGACAAGAGCAATTGTAAGTAGAAGTCCACCCGCAGCTTTGTCAGAATGTCCCCAGTCACAGAACAAAGCTTCGCAGTGCTGTCGGTCGGAGGGTAACTCTGTCAAGTTTCCACTGGCGTTGATGGCCTCGACCCACTTTTTCCAGTCCTGGGCATGAATCTTAAGAACCCGCTCGTCACTTCCAACGTCTTTATCCTTGGAGATTTCCTTGATAAAAGTTTTGTTGACTAAAACAACTCTGTCCATGAGAGGGTCGGTGATTCGTGACAGCAACTCGACTTCCGCGTCCTCGTTTGGAGTCACGTTCATCACGCCGACTATTTCTTTCGACAGTTTCGTCAGGAATCCAGTGATCCATTCTAGCGGCAACATGATCGCTACACAGAGCAGGTTGAACATGTCATGCATAGTAGCCGCCGCAAAAGCCCTCTCGTACATTGTCTTGTCTTGTATCTGCCCAATTGCGACAATAGTGCTTGTCACCGAAGTGCCGATGTTAGCCCCCATGACGATGGGAACCGCCTGATTGACTGTCAAGAGATCTGCAGCTACCATCGTCACGATGATCGAGGTGCTAGTGGATGATGACTGAAGAAGCACTGTCACTAAAACTCCAATAACCAGACCAGCCACTGGGTTGCTGATCACGTGATCCTGACTGAAGACTTCTCCTGCTTCCTTTCCTCCGAGTAGCTTGAAGGCGCTGCCCATGAGGTCCAGTGAGCAAATGAAGGCGTATAGAAGTCCCAGCACAATTATGACTCGCACAATTACCCACCAAGGAGCCTGTCGGCGTTCCAGTTCCTCCTTACCGACATCTGGTGAGGTCTCGGTTCCTTCATCATCGACAGGGGCTGACTTCTCTGGATCTTTGTTGGAACTCATTTTCAGTTTCGTTTCTCTATTCAACTCAACTGACTTAACAAAGACTAACTATTTTAGTTAAATTGAGCTAAGTTGTTTAATTGCTCTCACACTAGTTGCTGCCAACGAAGTTTTCAAAATGACCAAATTGAGCAAATGTTTTTTGTACAATTTGAGCCATATATGCTACACGCAAAATCACATCATCACGCCATCTCACCTTTTTGCTTTAACCCAATCAAATCAAGTTTTTTCTCAATTTGTTCAAGCTTTTACCATATATGTTCATACCGTAGCTTCACAGGCCATTAATAGTACTGCAACAATTATTTTCATTTGTAGACAAATTTAAAAATTCTGCAGTAATCAACATGTTTGTTCATGCATCAAACACGCGATATTAAGGTGTGTGAAATGTGATGTCAAGTTTTTTCTTGTCTCAAAACTTTTTTTGAACAAGACCTCTATGATATTGTTTGAGGTGATTTTGTGACTTTTATTCAAAGTGAACAAAATCAGTCTTCCAAGTGCAAATGACTTGGTGAAATCCAGTCGTCTGGTGTAAGACGACGCGTTGAAAAGGATCCAAAAATCTACCGATGAAAAAAAACAATGTTGTGTTATGGAGTAGGAGTAGAGATGGTCAAAAAATTAATTAATCGCAACCCCCAAAAATCAATTGTTGTTTGGTGCAATCAATTAATCTGGCGAGGGGGTGGCAGGGACTATTTTGTGAACTGGAGCCGCGATATTTTCCAATTATCTTGAAAATGTATTTCTAATAAAGTTTCAAGATAATCGGAAACTCTCACGCCTCCAGCTGCCAAAATAATCCTCCCTGCCACCCCCCCCCCCCCCCCTCCAGATTAATTGATGATAGGTGAAGCTGATAAGAATTAATTCAATTTGTTCTTTGCTAATTTCAGTGGCAAAAACACTTCAAAGTTTATTTTCTAGCGGATTTAGGGGGTGGAGGGGGGGGGGGCAATTAGGGGGCATAGGGTTTAACCTTGTACTATGTTAAGATTTCCATTTTGGGTTGACGGACTCTAAATGTTTTTTAAAGGCCAATATATAATTGTTTTGAGAAAGAGCGCGTCAAAAACAACGCAAATCTTTGGTCAGAATTTTCAAAAAGTGCCTACAACTGCTGTTTTTGGCCGGTTTTCTCAAAAAATTGCCTGCGGCGCAGAGAATTTGGTCAAATAATAATTTTTATAGTGATTTGGGAGCGGTCACAAAATCTATTTGATTGACCTAAAAAATATCGACAAATATTTCAAAACTTTTTTTGAAAATCCGCCCCCTCGAGGAAAACCTAAATCCGCACCCGACTTTGAGGCTGATTCACTGATCCTAGCCAGCCCTGCATTGAAGTTTAATTCTTTTAATTTGTTTTAATTTGATAAACTATTCTAATGCTAAAGTGAAACTACTAAAAGTAAGAATCTCAGATAAGTTAAGGAAATTAGTTAGGTTATAAAAAATATTAAAATTAAGTGACAACTATGCTCTCAAACGGTAGTTTTTATGACATCTTATTTGTCAAAATAGGGTCTTTACAGTGTTCTCGGAGCGCTCGAAAATCAATTTCGTCGACCTTAAAAAAGATAGTCAAAATTTTTGAAACATTTTTGAACATCCGCCCTCCCCCCCACAGCCCCTCGGGAAAATCCTAGATCCGCTCAAAGTTCACAGGAATTTAGTGCTGAGCTCAATTTAGCAGAACACAAATGTTTTCTAAAACGGAAGCCAGGTAACTGAACACTTTCTAAATTTAGAGATTACAAATCATATTATTACATAACTTGTATGTAAGTTCGGATGTTTGCACTTACGGATGTCTGACCTATCGGATGTTTGCACTAGCACCGTTTCTAGTATATGTTCACGTTTCTTTTAAGAGCTTGAATTGACCTGGCCAAACTCGAGAATCATCTAGAAAATTTTGTCATACGCGACTGTCGTGCAACATTTGAACTGAACAAAAAAGCGTTCGTTGGTGAAAAGATTGAAATAAATATATCAGTTTAGTCGTGTTTTTCAGCCGAGAAAGGCGATGAAAACTTTACCACCAAATATAAGTGCAAATGCGTTCATGCGTTTTATGTATATTTATGTATGTATATTTATACACCAACAGAACTAAAAACAACAGAACTAAAAAGAAAAAGACCAGTCAAAAGCCCGATGGCCTCAAGAAACTGATCAAATCTGTGTTGCAGAAAAGCTATTGTTTTTTCCATTTTCTTAAAAAACTAGAAACATGCACAGGATAGTTTTACTGAAAACTAAATCTTATGAATTTGAAACTATTGTTCCCCTATAGTATACTTAGTAGAGAATTAGCACCATAACCTATGAAGAGCTAAGCCAATGGCTAAGCAAATGCAAATTGTAATGAATCTCCGGACCAAGTTAACATCCTCCCCCCAAATCCATTAGGGGGGAGGATGTTAACTTGGTTCTGAATTCGAACTTTCAGCCAATCAGAATAGGACATTTTTTATGGGGGGGGGGGGGGGGGGGTAGAGGATGTTGACTTGATTACCGTAAAATAAATTAGCGCCGTAAAATATATAAAAAAAAAACACCATCGTGTTTCTGCTTACAATACGCTAAGGTGGAGATGTAACTTTTTAATTGTTAAAACAACTTCAGCAAAAAGCAATAATAAATACAAGTCTGCTCGTATATCAGGGCAAAGCCGTGAATGTTCCGACTGTCCTTTAATTCATATCGAATAGTTTTTGGGAAAAGAAAATATTGAAAACCTATACCTTTTGGACCATATCAAAATGTGAAATTTTGAGTCGTACGAAATTATTACGACCAATTAGCTAGCCTCAATTCAATTGGGAATGATTTTGTTGTGCGGGATAATTCGCTATGGCTCAACTTTCTGTTGTTAAAATTTTCGTCTGTTAAAATGAGTTTCCAATAATTTTTGAAATCATCCAAGATGTATCAATACCTTGGTGAAAGATGTAACCTAGGCCATTAGTGTTTTTTTTTAGAAAGCGCGCTTATAGGAGTTAGCAACTTTGGAAAAAAATGAGTCGGTGGTGAATGAGTCCGGCAGACAGTTTTTTCTGCAAACTGAATGGAGGCAAGCTAGTGCGTACAGAAAAGTGTTAATGGGTTCAATTTTTAAAAATTCCACATACATATAAATAGCTTTGTCGGCAGTTTTTGTATATTGTTTGCATTAAATAACTCAATCTGTTATATAATTAGTGGGGCAAGCAAGAGAGCCAAACAATGAAATTGAAAACAAAGTTACAGAATTTTCAAAAGCGAAATAAATTTTATAGAAAATAAATTTTAAATAAGTTTTAAATGTTAAACTTCAATTTATTTACGTTTTCAATACCAGATTTTCTAAAATTGGGAGAAAATGAAATCACTTATTGATTCTAATGTCTTTTTCCATTACAAAGTATAACATCAAAAATATTACATTTTAGCCGTTTAAAAGAATGGGTCGCTTATACAAAAATTCTAATGGCTTCTTGACGCATGCGTTCCGAGTTGTAACATGCACTGAGGTTTCATGGGTAAAAGTAAATTATAGTGGAACTTTGTTGGCTATATTTTTGTCTAGATATTCGATTTTTGTGGTTATGATACAGTAATGAATTATGTTGATCATTGTATGGATTATATGGTCCAGTTCATTTTTAATATAAAAAACCCAAACTTTTTAAAAATTGTTTGCAATAGATTTTTTTTGCTGCATAAATTTCATAAAAATGTTTTTTTTGCAATTTTTTTAATTGCTAATTGAAACTACGCAGAAACGGAAAAAAAAACAAATCAAAAAATTGGGCCAAAACTTATTTGAATTGAGGGATTTTTCTTTACATTGCCACAGTTTAATCAGAATCAAAATCGTTTAAATGTTTTCCAAGCGAGCTCGATAATCTCAAAACAATAAGTTTTTACAGAACTACTAAACAATTTGTAACACTGGTTTCTAAGCTAATTGATCAGACCGTTTGAAAAATGGGAAGGAACTTTGTGTTTTACTTTTTGTTCCGACTTTCGATACGAAAGTAACGGAATATTTGTGCTCGGGGTGGGTTTTTTTCTTCAAACAAATTTCGACTTTTTAACTAGCCATTTTTGACGGAATTTTTTTTATCATTCGAAAAGTATTGTTGTCCTGAGCTTAAATTTGAAAAGATATTTCACCTGTGATCATTTTTCGTACAGTTATGGGGGTTTAAATATTGCCATTTTGGTCAATTTGGGACAATTAACGCGCGATATATTTCGCGCTAATAACGCGTAAGTGATATTTAATCAGCTTATAAATCGTTCCAAATTGGTTCAAGGAAGCTTATATGCCTTAATTGATTTGTTAATAGGAACAAAATTTATCACTTTGTACTTAATATGACGTGTGGGGGAATGTTTTCACAAAAAAATCTCAAACTAAAAAAATAATTCATTTCAATTTTATTTTATTACATTTAAGTTTTCATGTTATCACAGCTCCATAGACCTTAAAAGGCACTCGGAACATTCAGGGCTTCGCCCTGTTACGAGCAGTCTTGTTTCTTTTTGTCTTCCACGCAAAATCAGGTTCCAGAAAAATCATCGGACTAGGTTGAAATATATATCATATTAAAGCCCTTTTAGTTGTGATTCTGTTTTACTATAACTCTCAAATATGCCAAATCTATTTTTGTTCAGATCTTTTGATCACCACATGCAGGAAAAACGACACCAATGTGAAAAAAAAACATTTTTGTATTTTTTTAAGACTCTGGCTGGAACATTCTGTGCTAATTTTACAGTAACCGGCTATCTTTGTTCATACTTGGAATCATACAAGACGCAATAGAAAGAAAAGGAACAATTGAGGCTTTGCGTTAATGAAAAAGTTTTGTCAACTTTGGATTTTTTTGTTGATACTCAACAAGTTAAAACCAGAAAATGACAAAAATTGCAGTAAGGCATAATTTTAACTGTTCCGCCTCTCCTGTAATATAATTCAAAAAAATGCTGGATGCAAAATTATATTGATCAAATTGATATAATATTACGCCTTATCTTGTAACGAAAATTTCAAAAAAAAAACTTCAAGAACTGGATAAGAAAAACAACAAAAACCGATTATTCTGTTACTTTTTGTTGAAACAACAAGACTGGCAGTCATTCTGTGGAAACAACAAGACGGGTCTTATCAGCGAGAAATGTTGATTGCTCTGACTGCCTACTAACTCACGACTAAATTTTTGGCAAGCTAATAAACAAACTCTGACATTTTGATTTTGATATAACTGAGTCTTGCAGGGAAACAGTGACACAAAAAGGCTGACCTGAAGTCATTGTTCCGACTTTCGATACGAAAGTAACGGAATATTTGTGCTCGGGGTGGGTTTTTTTTTCTTCAGACAAATTTCGACTTTTTAACTAGCCATTTTTGACGGAATTTTTTTGATATCATTCAAAAGGTATTGTTGTCTTGAGCTCAAATTTGAAAAGATATTTCACCTGTGATCATTTTTCGTAAAGTTATGGGGGTTTAAAGATTGCCAATTTGGGAAAATTAACGCGCGATATATTTCGCGCTATTAACGCGTAAGCGGAGATTTAATCCGTCTTAAAATCGTTCCAAATTGGTTGAAAGAAGCTTATTTGCCATAATTGATTTGTTACAAGGAGCTAAATCTATCTTTTTGTACTTTATATGGCGTGTGGGGGGATGATTTTCATAAAAAATTTCAAATTTTAGAAGAAAAAAAATTTTCACTTTATTTTATTACATTTAATTTTTTGATATTTTTACTGCTCCATAAGACCTTGAAAGGCAGTCGGATTATTCAGGGCTTCGCCCTGATACGAGCAGTCTTGTTTTATTTGGAATGCTCAGTTCAGCACAAAAGAGCATGAATGAAATTGCTATGCAAATATAATGGATTATTTTGCTATTTGCAACTGTTTTACAGTTTTGCAAGCAGAAAATCTGAGAAATTCAAAGTAAAACCAAAATAGTTCTAATTTTAAAGTAACACTTGCTGTTTGTAATTTGTTGTTTCTGTTATTTGATGACAGTTCTTGAATTGAAGCAAGTTTTGAACGGTTTGAGCGGTTTTTTAGATGATTGCGCTCAAAATTTTGCTTCATATTGAACGGATTTTGAGCGTTTTATATTAAAAAAAAACCGCCTAAAAACCGCGCACGGTTTGAGTGGTTTTTAGGCAATTTTTCTAGATAAACTGCGCAAAAACTGTTCCAATTTTGCGCGGTTTTTGAGCGGTTGTTTTTATATACCGCTCAAAAGCCGCTCAAACCGCTCATTATGAAGCAAGATTTTGAGCGCAATCGTCCAAAAAAACTGCTCAAACCGCTCAAATATTGTATCAAGTTAAGTGAAAAATTTCGACGCAGGAGTACTCAATCAGTGCGCATTAGCCAACATAGTTGGACAAGATTGCTCGTATCAGGGCAAAAACCTTGAGTGTTCGGAATCCTTTTTCTGGAATATCTCTATGGAATAGTAGTAATATTTCGCATAGTTGGATAGTAATAGTGGTAGATGTTGGGATTGAGCTAGAAGGGAGTGCAAGAGCGATCCCAAATATTAAAATACGATAAAGAGTTTTGAACGCCCATGCTATGTATTAGTATTGGGTATAGCGCTATGTTAAAGTATTAGAATTTACAATAGATTTGGTAAATATTCGGCGTTTGGGTAACGGTAACAGCAGGCTAAGAAAAAAAGTTTTCGAGTAAAAGTCTCAAAATTTTTTAAAAATTTTGGAACAGGTTACCCAACTGCCAAACATCTCTTATGTTTTGTTTTTAGAGTTTGTAATGAAGATATCACGTAATTTTTTGGTTTTTGAGAAACAAATGGTAAGATTTTTTTGAGCAACAAAGAATTTTTTCTCTAAAAACTTAAAAACACAATAAGATTTGAGCGACTTTGACCTAAATTTTGTTTTATTTGGTGTTATAACACGTTAACGCAATGCTCAATCAAGCTAAAATTATGCTGAAACCTACTTACACTTACAAAAAATTAAGCATTTTGAGAAAGAAAGGTAAATTACAAAAAGCTTGTGAATCACTGCATCGTGTTTTAGGTTTATTGCAATTTTAAAACAAACAACGGTGAAATCAATGAAACTCTGCTCATTGTTTAAGCACACCAGATTGCAATATTTTGTTCTTTTTCAAATGTTTTTTTATGATATCTATCATCTTGACTTATCTCTATGGGTAAAATAACTAAGTCCTTCCTTTGTCTGCTCCTATGTAGCAACAAAATCATTTCCGGTTCTAAATCTTATGTTTATTGATAATACGTTGACTGCTTTTCGAGTGTTTTCCTGTAATCTGTCATCGATCCATGACCAGAATCTTCTAGAACTCGTTTATTTGATCCTTTGCAGCTAAGTTTGAACTTAATTAACTTGTTTCATAGCAGCTATATGTTTCACAATATATAGAGAGCATCTTTGTGCATCTGACTGCTTTTTTAAAACATTTGCTCCTTTTTTGTTTTTTAACGGTTAGTGCAACATATTGATTGAAAGAAACTAGATTTCGAGTTTGCCTTGAAAGAGTCTCTGCAGTCAATTTCTCTCCGTTTTTCCCAAGCAGCTCTTTTATCTGACTGGACACAATCCTAGAACAGGAGTGAATAACGCGAGTCGGCGTTCAATTCTAATTTTTTCAAACTTGATTACCTTAAGAACTTTTCAAGGAAATTATAGTAGGGCTCCAACATTCTCAGCGTTGCCTAGTGCAGTATAAAAACCATCGATTATTGATTCTCTGTGCTCAATGTTTGGTTTCAACATTTCCAGCTCATACAAGTCCTTCTCAACCGTATTCAATCTTTTGGTCACGGAATCATTAGTTCCTTTAAGGGTTATTTCATTGTTCTGATTTTTTGTGATTGTATATCTGGATCTATCCATGATCTGATAATCATCTGAGGAGTTATCTAGAGTTTCATAGTTCCAGCCTCTACTCCTGATAGAAACTTTTAATCTCTTTCTATTCAAGCATCAACGACAGCTGGGCGAAACTGCTATTATGTTTTTCAGGAGAATTCTGAGCAAAAGGGTGGATTTGGTTGTACTGCTAACCAAGTACGTTATAAAAATTGAAGAGCGGAGTAATAACTTTGGCAAGCACTTCTTTATTTGATCTGGAAAAACTGATTTTCAAAGAACATAGCCAAAAGATTTTTATTTTTCTCCTTTTTGCTAAAAAACAGTCCTCAAAAAGTTGAAGTTTTTTGAAGGGTGAATGGGTTCTGACATTCTGACATGATGATCATCAGTTTTGAAAACTCCCACTACTCACACTCCCTAATTTCTTCAATTTTGTATCTTTTCTGTTTATTGTACTTCCGTCTCCCGTCATCCAATTTAATATTCCCTCTCTCAATGAAGTATTGATAGCATATGGGATAATAGCATAAAAGTGATAATTGCATAGCAACAACCATTGCCACTTGAACAGTCATTTTGTTCTGCTTCCCAGATGTGAAGTGTTCTCAATTTTGCTTTGTGGTCTTGTTTTTTAAAGAAATGACATGACCCTTTTCGAAAAGTTGAACGTACCTTCCGTTGAATTTCTCCATATCCGTGTCAAACTCCCAATTCGTGTATAGCCTTGTTGGAATATGTTCACAAATTGAGTTGGAGTAAAATTGGCGTGCTTCAAGTCGAAAAATCGTTTTACAATAGGTCGACAAATTTCTGATGAATGTTTCATCATTTACACCTTTTTAAGCGAACGCTCATGTGGTCCACCGTTCTTGAAAAAGGCATCACATAGTTGTCAAATCACTCAAAAAAACTAAAAAAGACTGGAAGCTTTATAAAAAGGGTCTAGAATGGTTGCTCCATCCAAAAATTTAATCAGCTCCAAAAAAATTGTACATCTTCAAACTTAAGTTACTCAAAATCAATTCTTTTTTGATGACCTCCTCTTGCAATTCTTCATCGCGAACTAAGTAAGATATTAGCTACAACTCGATCAAAATTTAATCATACCTATCCCTGTTATATTCAAAAACCGATAGAGTATATGCAGATTTTTCTTGAAACAATCATTTTAGTTTTCTGAGTTTGCAATAGTTAGGTTGAGATATCAGTTTCCTCTGTAATTTCACTGCTTTGGTCTTTGTACTCAAACCTTTGACTTGAATATTTCCTGCCTCTTTCATTCAACTGATCAAAAAAGATCATTCGTTCATCGATAGGTAATTCAATATCTTTAAATTTTGTTCTCATTTCAAGCTCAATTTTCTCTGTCAAAATGTCAAGGTTTAAATCACAATCAACGAAAAGATTATGTTGGTCTTTTTTGTACGAAAAAAGGCTTCATCAATCAAAACTGAAGATTAGGAGACTAAAATCGGAACATTTGTTCAATCCAGGTTGTAGTTTGTGTCCCTTTCAGTTCTTTCATAAGAACAAATATCGAAGCTAGATTATCGAGGAGTTTTTTATCTAAGCAACTTAAATATTGAACCCCTCTAGCGTTTCAGAGGGGTTTCCCCGGAGCTCAATTACGTTTTTTAAAGTAATTGTGTTCTACTCATCCTTAAAATTTCAAAGACTTTTACTGCATTGATGTGATTTGTGGCTCACTAGGACACCATAAGCACTTGCAGAAGCTATCAGTTTTCTTTGCATGAACAATATAATTGTTGAACCTAAGCAATTTAGGTATTTTGTCAAACTTTTATTGGTTTTTCTGGCTATTTTTCCTAGATATCACCATTCTTGGCAATGGAAACTGATTATAAAGATGTTTTTTTTTGCAAACTTTCCTTGGCAAAAAAAATCTTCTACGGAAACTCCTTGATAGTTTTTAGGATCTTGAAAAAGATTTTTTATAATATTGGTAAAGTACCTAGAAGTGGGAAAGTCGAGATCATTGTGTCCGTTTATGTGCGCTGTCAATGCAAGAAAAGTCAACAAGTGATTTATTAATCGTTACTTGTCTTTGTTGTATCAGAGACGGTTCACTTAACAATTTCGCAGTAAGGGCTCGGGTAAAACCAAAGCTGGAGATCCAAGTGGCAAAAACTGTAACATTTATAATCAATTTAAAATTCCACAATGAGATCTATCGTTTTTAGGTAGATGTCTCCAAAAATCAACCTTTTCTAGTTGTCTTTGAGTTCTCATCAAGTCTGTTTAAGTACAAAGCAAAAAGAGTTTTTCAAAAAAATGTTTTCATAGGCTTACAAGTATTGCTTCTCACCGTTCTGAAAATTTTGAAGAACACTGAAAATTTAAATTCCTCATTTCTCCGATTTCCTATCTCATTTTCCACCAGAAACATTTGGCAAGCCCTAAGCTCCTCCTCTTATTTCTCTACAGTTTCCCGTTCCACGGCATCTCGTACAGGACTGTCAAAGTATCACTTGATTTCCGTTGTTTTGCTCCATGTTCCATTCTGCGATGTTGTTACAGACGGTAACCAAAATCACAAAAAGAACAAACCGTCGAATAATTCGACTTAGAGAGAGCATGCTTGCAGGCAACATTACAGTTACTCTGGTCAATGTGTTCTGTATAAAAACTATTCTTCGGACATTTATACTCCGTTTTCCTGACCACAATCCCCACAAATTCTTTCTCACTTCAAAAAAGGGCAGTATTTGTCTAATAAATGGAACAAATTTATGGGGGTATTAAATCAATAATCCACAATAATAAATCGAAATTTGATTTCAGATTGAAAAAATTAAACAACTTACATTTTTTCTATTTGTGTTCTTTGTGTAAAAACTCCGAGTGATATTTTATTGGATTATTTTTTTTCATAATTTTTGGACCTTTCTTTTTCACAAAGTATATTGTCTGAATTAGATCTTTCCGACTAAATACTGGTCTATTTAGGGAAATTTAGTGAATCAAATAGTCCGTTTTTGAAGCATGTTTTGCGTATATTAGCTTTAATTTGCGGCTGACTTTACTTGACAAGAAAAACCAAATTAATTCTGGAAAATTTGAGTATATCAAAAATCCCTATGAGAGTACATCAAAGAATTGTTTCCTACTCAAAATCTCGATCTCTCAAAACTTCCCATCAAACTTTTTTTTACTGAAAAAATTCCAATTTCACTGAAAAAATTGGCAGTGAAAAAATCACCATTTTCCAACTCTCCTCTCAAATCACGTCGAGATTTAAAAATAATAGCTAATTTTAAATGAAAATGAGAAAAAAAATGGTTGACTCGTTAAAAAACTGAAATGAAGGCTACTTGTATCAATGTTACTTTCTCATTGTAATTTTATCGGCAGTTTTTTACAGCAAATAAATTGTGTCAATTAATTTTGCGATTTCCTTTGTGTATATAGTTATATTAGATATAGAATTTCAATTAACTATCTGAAAAATTTTAGGGCTTGAAAGCTATAATACCCTGGATACGACAACCTATTTCAAAACAAAAATAAATAACTATTTTTTTCTGATTAAAAACGACAAATACTTTTAAAAAAATTAGAACGGAGTTGTTAGTTCTGATTTGATTCGTTGAGAAGAAACTGAAACTTAATTGGACACGCGTATAGACAAAAAGAAAACTAACTCTGGTTGATTAGACCCATACTTTTGAAATGAAGGTACTCCTCATTCTTATTTAAGAACATTTTTCATCTCCTAGTCATCTCCAGTCAACAACGATAAATATCTCCTCTGAGTTCACTTCTTCTAGTCTTCAATCTAACCATACAAGTTATTCAGTTTTTAGGGACAAAGCCTAAAATAATTTAAACTTAACAGAAAACCTGAATTTGAATTGGTTTAAAATTTTTTCAATAAAGGAAGGAAGTTTCAATTTTAAGACAAATTGTAAAAAAAAATGCAAAACTAGAAGTCATAGATGACTGAAAAAAATTATATAAAGCATGAATTATTCCATCAAAGCAAAGTGTCTCAGAGCCTTTTACAAATCAATACTTTGTGTCAGCCACGAGCGCTATGAGCTCAATAAAAAAAAATGGTAATAAGATTCCAGATCTGTTCCTTATGGCCATTAACTCATGGATTCAAATAGGAAAAAAATTGTTTCGCCGAGATATTCAACGATCAGCGGCTCAGCCTTAGCCAAAAACATAACGAATTGATTATAAAAAAAATTTTAGCTCCTACACAGTGTGCAAACTCGATTACCTAGTCGTTTTTCTTTTTGAGGCAAAACCCACTATTTGAAATGTACAAAAACTAAAAGCAAAATCTGTATCTGCTGGCTACACAAAGCGTTTTTATGTAATCAATTGGAGCAGTGGTAACAAAAAAAGATTGAGCGTGCTAAAATCATGAAAATCCTAAAAGTTCCAGAAACGTAATTCTTAGCAAAAAAAACTTTTGAAATTTTTAATAGTCTGTCAGAAACTTCGCACACCTAGATTACAAACTTGGACGGCTAAGCATGCCCAAAAATTCAAATTTCGATGCTCAAAGATAGGGGAAAATGGTTAGAGGTATTGCAACTATCCAGTTTTCCATGCAAAATTTCTTACCCAAACAATTTTATTTAGTTCCTGAACGATCGTCAATAATTTTGCTACAAAGATAACTACAAAATCTCCGAAAGGAAAAAAACATTGTGAAATTTCGAAAATGAGTATTCGAACTCACCCGAAGAATCTGTTAAATGCTAGTTTCCAAGTCTTCTGTTAAAGGTTATCCGAATATTAAAAAAGTACAAAAAGTAACCAAGGATAAGTTTAGATTTGTAGATGAAAAAGTAAGTTTAAACAAAGAAAATTGAAGCAATGTATAATAAACCGGGTTTAAAACTAAATAGCGTGATTTTTTGTAGCCATGAACAACGATATTCGAGAATGTCTATGTGTACAGTTACTTGTATATTATGGAACTTAGGAATCAGTTGACAAGATTATGAGAAGATTTGCTCGAAGATCAATTAGTTTTTTTGTTTAAAGTGACAAATTGAGTCTCTTCGTTTGGTTTTGTATTAGAGCAAAATCAGACAGTGGTCATAACGAGCAAAAAAGAACTATTTTATCCTTTCTTTTCTTAAGGCATTATAAAAATTCCTTCATTGATGATGAAATGTGATTTTCTAAATTATGTTACTGTTGGTGATACAAAGCCTTCTTTATTGCGATGTGTTCCATTGATTTCCAAAAAATTGGACATAAAAAATCTTCAGGACAGTAAATGAAAATTAATGCTTCAAGAACTTACAGTTCAAAATTCTTTGAAAGTCACTTTTCATAGTATCAAGATATAACTAATAAAAAGTAAATGAGAGAAAAAAACTCTTTCTGTATCTGTAGGAATTACAAGAGTTGCTCTTTTATTCCGTAAGAAGTCGGTTAAACATTATTGAATTATAAATCATTCAAAATTAATACTCAATTTTTGGCTTGTTTCTCCAATTTTAGTGGACATGCAAGACTAACTGAACAAAATTTGCACATGCTCATGGGTGAATGGCAAGGCTTTTCATAAAACATACAATCCCAGCTGAAAAAAGAAATCAAGCAGATTTGTTTGAAATTAACACTCCAAAGATATGAGAAGTTGTTAGAGGATGCAAAAACACTTGTTCAATTGCGATAGATTTTCGAATAAAAAAATTGTTCGGAGACAATTGGAGATGAAAAATGTCCAAGTGTAAAAATATCAGAAACAGTTTCATTTCTTAAAACGGTAGAAGAAAATATTGTCGCTTTTGCAGAGACATTTTCATCAAATTAATTTGGCTTTAAAGTAAATTGTCAATTTTGGCAGGGCTTTTTCTCTGGAGATTTTTGATAAACCCAACTTTGGGGATAATTATTGCATTTTACTCGCAAGAAGCATTTACCAGCACTTGCCTAATTCAAAGCAGTGTTGAGGTTGAACTTAAGACGGACCGTGGTCTTTATTTGGATATGCGCATTAATCACACTAGCTTAAAGCTTCAATTAATCAGGGGAAGAATGTTTGACCTCATAAAGCACAAAGGAAGAACTAAATCAACTCCTCATCAGCGATTAATAAAGGAATTCTTGCTTGACATGTTTATGATTTTGAAGATTTCCCAGACAATTGTGAGACGCATCCGTTCACGCATAGAGCCATTTCCTTAGAAACACTAAAAAATTTTCACACTAATTTGTTTGAATTTGTTTGCTATTGTTTTTTTAGTCTCTAGCCAGACCTAATCTTAACATGTTGTCTAATAGTTCAAATGTTTGTCTTACAATTCATTATTCTCTGCTTACTAAAAGAAATTTAGTAGCTAAACATGTTCTTCGAAACTTGCAAAGAAAACAAAAACGCAACCTGCTAATTACAATTACACCAAAACTATAATAGCAAGAACATCTAAAACAATTATAAATCTCCAGAAAAAAGGCAATGATTGCTTAATAGTAAAAAAACCGGGAAACACCTACAAGCTAGACTGCAAAGAAATGCTCAACAAATTTGTCACTCAACTAAGACATGTGTATGAGAAATTGACGATTCAGAATTTAGAGGCATGTAAGTCAACTATGATTTTTTTGTCCTCAACTGTCCTATGAAATAATCAGTTTCTTTCTTTAGAGAAATGTAGAGATGGATCATTTTTCTCTAAGGGAAATTATAACAGAACTCCCGAGCTCATGGATACTGGATCGGTTTCCTCTGAAAAGATTCCTCGAATTTTTTGCTATTATCAAATCAGCTTCAAGCAATGATAATGAAGAACACTGGATTGATTACTCACTTTTTTTGCTGATTTTTTGGGTAGAAAAAGAACAAATTAGTCATTTCTAGCAGACACTTACTGGCGAATAGCTCCTCGAACACTACCAACATGTAATAACTTGATTTGTTTTTACGCAATTATTCAGCACTTCTGCTTTCTTAAGGCAATCAGAAAAACTTGAATGAGTTTTCGAATTTTCTGAGGAGTTTTGTGAAAATTTTTCTGAAAATGTTAGTTAATGTCGCAATATTATTATACGATGCAGTGATTTATTTAAATCTTTCGTAATTTACTTTTTTCTCGAAAAACTTGATTGTTTTTTGAAGAATCACTAGATTGCAGCATAGTTTCCTTTAGATAGTTATAACAAGTTATAGCTCAAATAAGATCAAACCTTATCGTATTTTGTACATATCTTTTAAAATAGAGCGCATGACGTCAAAATGTTTATGAAACTCCGTCAAAATTGCTAGTTTAAAAATCAATTTTTAATTGGCGAATAAACCAAGCCGAGGACAAATGTTCCGTCAATTTCTTCGAAAGCCGGAAAATGGCTTGAAAAAATGCGCACAAAAATTGCCAGCAATCAGTTGTTTTCAAACCCCCTGAACCACAAAATTGTCTCAAAAAAGATAGCTCTCAACTCATACCGTTAATATCATTATTAGAGTATATAAAATTTCTGTAGAAATTTTTTTTTCTATTGCTGAAATATGGTTGAAGAAAAACTGAACTTGAGCATTTATATTCCGTTTTTGTTCGTTATTTTCATTGATAATCGGATCAAAAAAACAGTTTTTGATAAATTTCTGAATTGCGCCAAAAGCAGCATCTTGGTTCCGTTATATTCGTGCATTTTTGAGAGCATTTGTTTTTCCAATCAAAAAATTACAACTAAATGAAAATTTGTGCATGTTTGACAAAAATCACAGATCAAAAAAACTTCAGGCGGGTTTGTTTTGTTTAGTTGACGCCTTTTTTAAAATAATAATTCAACATTTCTGATTTTTGTTTCATTCGAATGGTTTCTAGCTTTCAGTTTTTGTAGTAATGACTTACTTGTTGCCCCAAAAAATTTAGCGTATATTAGCTAACTGCACCTTATAAACACATTTACACTGGATTATTTAACAATCTGCATCTGTATAACGCATATAGAAGCAAAAAAAATTGACACCAATTCCGTTGCTTAGCTTCCTATACGCGACCCGAATTAGCTACATTGCGGTTTGCGCGACCCAAATTAGCTATGTTGCGACTTTGTTCGACCCAAATTATCTATGTTGCGACTTTGCAGGACCCAAATTAGCAATGTTGCGACTTTGTGCGACTCAAATCAACTAAGCTGCGACTTTGCGCGACCAAAATTAGCTATGTTGCGACTTTGTGCGACTCAAGCCTCTTGCGGGATGATGGAACTTCGGTCGCAGAAAGTCCATTTCGGCTACTCATTTCAGTCGCAACATGAGTCGCGGACCTCTCCCCGGGGCGGTAGCTTCATTTTTTTTAAATTCAAGAGTTATTTTCAACAAAATTTTGTGAATGGAAAGGGTTTTGATCTGAGGCCTTTCTCAGCACTCCCTTAAAAATCTGAGATTCACAAGACAACAGAAGGACTTTTCGCCAGCAAGACCACATCTGTTATGAGATGAAAGATTTCCTAATAATGAATCAAGTTCATAAAAATAATCCCTAGAAAGTTTGAAATCCGTAAATGTTCCGACTTTCGATACGAAAGTAACGGAATATTTGTGCTCGGGGTGGGTTTTTTCTTCAGACAAATTTTTGACTTTTTCACTAGCCATTTTTGACGGAATTTTTTTTATATCATTCGAAAGGCATTGATGTCTTGAGGTATTGTTCGAAAGGTATTGTTATCCTTTTCATTTTGTTTTTTTTTTCATTTAATTTTATAATGTTATTACTGCTCCATAAACCTTAAAAGGCAGTCGGAACATTCAGGGTTTCGCCCTGATACGAGCAGTCTTGTTTAATTTTAGCATTAATTTTTGAACAAATGTTTTTTTTTGAGTTCAGCGGAAATAATTATCATTCGTGGCGCATTCGTTGATCAGAATGAACGATAATTAATGTTTTTCCTTTCCATTTTCGAAGAAAGAGATCGAATACGAATATTAGTGTTTTTTTCTGAGTTTGGTTTATTTCGTTTCAAGATGAAATGCGGATGAAAAAAAAATAGTGAGGGAATTAAAATTGGAAGCGAAGCAACCAAACCACGGACGTTTTTGTTATCGTAGCTGACGGTTGATTTTCGAATGCTGATGAAAAATTTATACCTGAGAAGCAATTTGGTCAAAAGCGAAGCAAAAATTACACGCAAAGCACTGCTTCAAAGCAATTTCAGCACGTTTTAGTTGTAGAGTAATTTATCTTCATTTTTGAATTGAGTGCGTGGAATTTGTCTCGTGGCATTGTAGCCATTTTGAGTACTCAGCTGATTAGTTTTTTCGAAGCACGAGTTTTCACAGCAGTTGCATGACTTCAAATTACAACAATACATGTATTTGCTTTCTTCGTCGCTTCAAATTAAAAATTGGTCAACTTTATGACCGGAACTTCCCCTAATGGTTTCGTTTAAATGATCGAAGGACAGAGCTTTAAATAATTTATTATTTTGATCACATTTTAGAATAAAAAAAGAAACCTTTAAACTTTTTTTACTTTTGGAGAATGACTGCTGCGTGGTAAATTATAAAAATTAGAATTAATCGATAGTGGAATCAAAATTGGAATTAGTTATCACTTTCGAATTTCTACGCTTTATATTGATTATTAACTATACCATTCTTTTGAGTTTGATATTTAATCGGTTATAAAGCCCTTTTTTATATTTGGAACTTAAGCAACTGTAGTTTAAATAAGCAATAAGCAACTTTTGGTTTTGAAAAATTGTATTTGTGAAAATGGCGCGCTGGGGCAGTACTATTTTTGACAACAGCTTATCGGATATGCGATCATCCTACCAAGCCTCATTCGACAACAAAAGAGCGTTCGGACACTCGGATCTGAAT
Source organism: Symsagittifera roscoffensis (assembly GCF_963678635.1). Lineage (NCBI taxonomy): Eukaryota > Metazoa > Xenacoelomorpha > Acoela > Convolutidae > Symsagittifera > Symsagittifera roscoffensis. Next base: position 60,993,550 of record NC_087066.1, read on the forward strand.
GATATCACAGCCTACGCCAAGGCTCAAACGGGATCCCACAGAGCTAGTCGATTCACAAGCAACCTCACTTCTTACGACAACAATCGGTAAGACAAAAGGAAAATCGATCACTACTAAATGATATGTTATGACGGCAAAACGATATTGAAACCCGGGTCGAAGTGTAAACGTAATCCGGGTCGAGGTGTGATGCGAAAAGAGATCTATTCAAAAACCTGAAAGTTTTGAATATTAATGCACATCTGAATTTTTTTCATGACCACTTTTGGTCAGAAGTCGGAATGTAAAAGCGGCAATCGTATCTATAAAATTCAATACTTTTGACTCCTCTGTGCAAACATAGACCTGCAAAAAAAGGTTCCAAAAATGTGCAAAAGTTTTAACCAATCACAAGTTTCCACGACGCGTTTTTCGACTCTTTCTACAGAGCCAAGGCTTTTTTTTCTGCCATTCCAATCCGACCTGGTATCCCTCGTTTTCCAACAACTATAGTCTATTTCATTATATTTTTTATAGGCTCTCAGGGGCGGATTTAGGATTTTCTCGAGGGGGGGGGGGGGGCGATTTTCAAAAATTTTTACGACCTTTTTTTTAAGGTCGACCAAATTGATTTTCCGATCTCCTAAAGGACCAAAAAGACGCTGTTTTGCTAAATGTTCTGCGCCGCAGGCAAACTTTTGAAAAACAGGTCAAAAAAGTTGTTTTTGGGCACTTTTTGTTGAAAAAAGTTGACAGAAAAATCTCGTTTTTTTTTTTGGCGCGTGCTCCCCCTCAAAGTTAGTATATATTGCGCCAAAGGCACCTTTAGCAAAAATTTCAGTGTCGGTTGGCCAAAAAAGGATTTCTTAGAAAGTACCCAAGGGGGGACCCTTTGGGTCGGCAGGGGGTCGAATCCCTGAGGGAAGGCGTCCGCCCCCTCCTAAATCTGCCCCTTGTAGACTCTATTAGTATTGATTTATTAAAAGATATATTTCTATTGTGTCCACTGATAAAATCCGCCGTACTAATTGATAGATGAGTTACAAATATTTGAGCAGAAATTTTCCATGTTTTGAAGCGAAAATTTTGGAGCACAGAGAATTATTCATAAGACGAGCACCAAAACGCAAAAATCACCAATTTTCGCTCAACACATCCTTTTTAGAGCCAAGCACTATTCTGAGCAGAAAAGAATTTGTACAATTTCATGCAAGTTTTTCTCGCTAAAGTCGAAATTTGGGGTAGGACCTCGACCTGAAAATGATCTGTTAACCTTACGTATAGAACACAATTATCATTATTATGATTATTAAAATTCTTAACCACTTTTTACAAAGCTCAAAAGTGGACGGTGGCTAAGTATAAAAATAGTCGGTGAGCAAGTGAGTTTTCAAAAGTTTCTTAAAATCGATCAAACTGTCTGCTCGCTTAACACTGGTGGGTAACTTGTTCATAAAACAGCACGATGGCAAGAAAACATCCGACCGCCGAAAGTATTTCTGATAAAAGGCTGTACAAAATTGAGAAAACCACTTCTTCTAGAGGAATGAGAATAATCTCTGTGAAATAGATCTGACAAATAGTTGGGAACTCTGTCCGCCTTAAACATACAATACATGAACATAAGCACTGTGAATTTTATACGCGCTCCAACTGGGAGCCAGTGCAAATCGTGCAAATAAGGCGTAACATCAACTCTTCTATTAAGTTTGAACAGAAGCCTAGCGCACCGATTGTGAACTCGTTGTAACTTATTAAGAAGAAATGAAGGTAGCCCAAAATACAGAGAATTGCAGTATCCTAAACGAGACAAAACTAGAAAGATAACAATGCTGCGAGTGAAATTGAAGCCTAAATGCCGTGAAATTGATGAAATCTGTCTAAGTTGATAATGACATGATGCACAGACCAAGTTAATTTGTTTTTCAAAAGTAAAAAACTGGTCGAGAACAAACCCAAGACTACGGAAGTGAGTCGCCACGTCGAGGTACTCGTTCGCTAAAACAACTTGACCAGGAATTGTGAATCTACTTATTCTTGAACGGACAAACATGAACTCGGTTTTGTCTTCATTCATTTTGAGATTCATACAAGAAAACCACTCTTGAACTCTGTATACCACTTGCTGCGCTTTCATAATCCCCGCTTCAACATTGTCAATAGTAAAATAAAGTGTACTGTCATCTGCGTAAATGTGATAGTCAACATCAATTTCATTCAGATTATCACGCAACGGAATGAAATAAATAGAGAACAATAACAGCCCGAGTACAGAACCCTGTGGAACGCCTACTTTCAGATTGATATAATTAAAAAACACGCCATTGATAAAAACACGTTGCGTGCGGTCACCTAGGTACAACATCATCCACGATAATGCTTTCTTTTTTACTCCGAGCCTATTCTCGAGTATGTCACTTAGTTAAGAATGATCCACTGTATCAAAGGCAGTACTCAAGTCGAGAGCGATAAGAACCACAGGCTTCTTCTTGACATGTGAACAAAAGACATCATTCGTAATGCGCAACAACTCGGTCTCTGTTGAATGAAAGACTCTGTAAGCTGACTGAAAAGGATCGAAAGCATTGTTACTTTCCTAAAAAAAATTGTGAAACACTTAGACACAAGCTTCTTCAAAACTTTCGCAAAAAAATGAATGTTGGTGACGGGTCTATAATTCTTGAAAACTTCCGGGTCAGCATTGGTTTTCTTAAGTAGTGGGATGACTGTACCAACTTTCAAACATTTCGGATAAGTACCAGAGGTAAAAGAAAGGTTGAATACGTAAAGCAGTATCGGCAAGAGAATGGATTTCATTGACTTCAGAAGCTTCGTTGGTACCGCCTGAAGTGGAGACGACGTGTATGTGACATCGTCGAAAGCAGCTTTTGATAATTCCAAGCCAGAGACGCTTGGCAAAACATCAAACTGAAGCTCTTGGACTGGATAGTTGAAAAGAACTGAAGTGACAGGAATGCCTTCAACAAGATTATCTACTTTCGACACAAAAAACTGGTTGAAAGTATTCGCCAGAGACTTTTCATTGAAACCGGTGGGTAGCAAAGAAGCTTTTTTGCCACATAGGATGTCAAGTTCTTGATATTTTTACTTGATGTCTGAGTTCTGCATCATACTTTTATAAAAGAGTTTTTGTTTATCAAGTAACATAGTGTTCATTTCCATCGACTTGGCGCGAAACTCGGCAAGGCTAGTTTCGGAAAAACACATGCGATATTGTCACTCAGCTCTTCTTATTTCCATTTTCGCGGTTCTCAGTTCATCATCGAAGTAAGGGCTGTGAAAAGAAGCCCTTTTTCTCGGGACCCAAGGAGTCGGCAACTTCATCTAAATGAGTAAGCAAGGTTGCAAATGAATCGCAGCAATTCCCGGCATACGCCATTTTTGGTTGATCAGAAGTTTGAATGTATTGCTCAAACTTTCCAATGTAATGTTCTTCCACCGCCTATAAACAACTGTTTTCTTTGAGACTGAAGTTTGGGTAACCGTGGGGTAATTAAAATAAATGCAATTGTGGTCGCCTGCAATTTCATCATTAACAAAATTATTCGCAGGTGTATAAGTTGAAATAATCAAATCCAATGTATGACCGGATACATGAGTTGGTTCAAGTATGTGCTGTTCAAGGCCGGCTTCAGAAATAACAGAGAAAAGTCGTGATGCTCTGGAATCCGTTTCAAGTTCGGCGTGGACATTGAAGTCTCCTAAGCATAAAATGTTTGTAAAATTTGAAGCATTTTCCACTCGTACTTCCGCGAATTCTTCAATGAAGACACTAAAATTTGTCGCAGGAGGACGATACACAAGTATTAAAAGTAGCGAGGTCGTTTGAAAAAACATGACCAAGTACTCCCAATTATCATTTGTCATGCTCTTTAGAAGCTTGACATCAAGTGACTGTTTGTGAAATATTCCGACACCGCCCCCTCGTTTTTCCTCGCAGGAACAGCTGATGAATTTATAATATTCTGGGCAGCACTGAGGTCCAACTAAATAATCATCGTCGTGAGCCAACCAGATTTCAGTAAATGCAAACGCATCTGGGCAACGCGGCAATAGATAAGCATGAACACGATCTATTTTGTTCTTTATTGATTTTGCGTTAAACAGGCTGATATTCATTGCATTGTTTAGTCACGCTGTACCGGCTCGATCCACACGCTGTTGTTTTTTCAACCATTCTCTAGCTTCATCATTCAATCGAATGGTTTTTATGAGAACATTTTCTGGCCAAAAATCAGCACTTTAAATTATGTCCTTCATCGTGTTTTCAAAAAGACAGTGGAAGGATTTCAACTTTGATTCTGGTTTGGACACCACGCGAAGTGCAACCGGCTTTGCCCCGTGGTTTGAGCAATATTCGATCAAGTCCTCAGGAGAAGCTGAGAGAGCAAAGCGTGTAGCAAAGATATGCCTTCTAGGTGGTGGTGGTGCTGGCTTCGGTACACCGAACAGAGTACTCGAACCATCATTTTTCTTCGTTCTATTCATGAGACCAGATTCTCTGTTGACTATTCCTTGTTTGCAGTAGTCATCATCTCTCAGTCTCTTCGCTGCCTGAGATGCAGAGCTGTTCATAGAAGTTGTGCTGCCATGTCGCGACCTGAAAAATTTTCCTGCGAATGGCTCCTTGTTCGGCGGCTGTCCAGATCCAGCGTTTCCAGCAAGCAGTGATGCATACGTCAAGTTGATCGGTTTCTGTTGTACTTGTGTAGACGTGTTATCGTTGAAATTATCGCTGAGATTGTTCACAAGTTTCGTCAGTGTGTCCATAGATTCGAGTTTGGTTTCGATTGAAAACAATCGATTCGCCATTTCGTCTGTCTTTCTCTCAGGTTTGCCAGTTTCGTGGCATTCGAGACATACCCATGTGATCGTACAATAAATAGACGAGGTTTCCATTGATACACCCACGCAAGACAGATATACAGCTTTCAGCGAGCAAACAAAGCACTCAGTAAGAACAGGTTCAATCCCGCTCCGAACAAATGCCACAACAAGTTGGCGCTCTCGTAAGGACAGGCAGTTTTGAAGTAAGTGAGAAAGGTATCAATCAGATGTTAATCCACCGAGTACAAGGCTAATTTAAGCAGGTACTCAATTAAATGTTCAAACCGATTGAAGAATATCAATTAAACCAGAAGATGTGGTAACCGAATATAAAACAAAAGAAAATAACGAATATTTCTTTTTGTTCGCGGAAGAAATTCAAGGAATAATCCGAGGGATGTCTCAGTGATACGAACCCCGGACCTATGGCACGTCAGGCCCACGTACTAACCACCAGGCTAAGTGTCCTGTACCCAGTAATCAGCAACAAGTGTTACAACTACAATTTTTGCAATAAAAATTTCAAGAAAAAGAAACAAAGCAAGCTGTGTGAGGCCGAACTGGGTACAATTTTGAGTTTGTGGGTCTCTGGAATCCATAGACAAGTTTTAAAACATATTAAAGTTTTGTCCGAACGTTTGAAGAAAACGAAAGAAAAAAAGAAGATCAAAGAGAGCGTCCTTGTTGCGGAATCTGCTTACAATTTACAAAAAACACAGTTTGGCCTGGCAATAAAAGCTTTTGGATTTTTTTCAACTTAAAAAAATTGTTGTCAAAACTTTTTGTTGCTTTATTTCGGGTCTTGGGAGGGGTTGTCTTCAAATTTCAGGAGTCAGGTAAAAATAGCTGAAATAACTTTGAATCATGACATAAGATTGGGATCTTAGTCAGAAACCAGATCCTAATTGAGTCTACAAACCTAAAAACTTCGACCGATTTCACTAAAAACTGAAACAAATTTGAAATAATTTCTACAAAAATGAATTACGACTGAAACTGATTTGAGGTACCTAAAGTAGGCTGGAAAATACCATCCTACCTTTGCCATTGTTACTTCCCAATCCACGACAGAGGCCGTAACACAAAACTGTCGTAGCAAGTCAAATAAAATTCAGCAACTTCTTATTATTGGATCAAATTTTTGTTTTTTTTTTCATAAAATCTCTCATTTTGCATTTGTGCTAAAAAAATAAATTTTACGGAAAAAAATGTGCATGCAAAATTTGACATTTTTGTGTTTATAACGTAGTCCAGGATGAGTTTCTCACCCAAAAAACCCAAAAATTACATGAAAATGTTTTTTTTGTAAACACAATTATTATCTTTTGTTTCATTTGCTAAGATAAAAATAAATTTGTAAGAAAAAAAGGGCCTTTTATGTCAACCATCAAAATTTTCAAGCTAAAAATTATCTAGTCTTATTCAAAAAGTTACTTTTTTGGTATATATTTTCATGTGAAAATGTTAAAATAACTTTTATGGCTGAAACCACCAAATGCAGTTTATCTGCGTGGTTACTGCCAGTTACACTCTGGGTTTTCTCATGACAAAAAAATTTTTGGTTAGTGTTTCGGTTGAAACACGAAATTTTGAAACAAAAAATTTTCGAATTTTCATTTATGGAAAAAATGCTTGTCATACAATATCATAGTATGGAAAAAACGCTTGTCATACAATTTCATATATAAAAAAATGCTTATTTTGCTATTTCCATGCATACTATTTTACTCTATGAAATTGTATGAAAGAGTATGATAAGCATTTTTTTCATATATGAAAATTGTATGATAAGCATTTTTTGTCAACCCGGGTTGTTTCTAAAACCACGAAAGTTCAAGCTATCATATGTTTTTTTAGTTAACCAGTCAGAGGCCTAACCCAGAGGTTAAAGGTTAAAGATTAACTAAGTTATGGCTATCTTTACAAGCTTTCACCTTGTGAATTGCAGCGAACGTGTGATTTGAACCCGTAATCATATAATTGCTGGGCACCATCACTACCAATGCCCCACAACGCCATATGTTAAGTTATTTCTGATGAAATTAGGCTCAACTTCATAACTGGGGGCTATAAATACCAACCGGCTGCCGGAATTCTGCCAACAGTGACCAGAGAACACAAAGGACGCAATTTCATCCAAGAAAACTTCAGAGACGCCACCAGGCTCAGAAAAACGGACCCAGTTTCGATAAATTTAGACGAGCCACTAATGCCAGGAAAAGGATTGGAAGGATTCATAAACGTCTACAAAAGTACCAGGGCTAATCCCCAGACAAGTCAAGTAAGTCATTAGATCAAGTGATGCTGATTTAGTTGTTAATCAAGTGATGTTAATCAAAACTTACGTTTTGATCAAAAACCTGATTTATATTGTGAAATGAAGTGTGTTGTTTCATTTTAAACCAAACAATTTGACCTTGTTTGAATTAATAAATAACTGGGCTCTTTTCCAGCCCCCTTTGATTTTTTTCTGAAATTTAATATATGAAAATCTATTTAAATTGACTTTTCATGTTATAAACTGCATTAAAACTTGTCAGTGTGAACAGGTGAACAAATTTTCACAACATTTCTTACATGCAAAATGCTGTGTGAACAATTTTTGAACAGCTTTGTTTTGAAGTTTACGAGGGGGGTCGGAAGCTGGAAAAGAGCCAATAACTGTTTTTTCTCAGAGATCAAACCCGATTACACACAGAAGCGAAAACGAGCAACATGTTAGCAGCGATAGAAATCGAAGACAGAATAACATAACAGGCAGCGAAACTCAAAACCAGAATCAGTTCACGCCATTCAGGTCACGTGCGCCGAGGGTGGAGTCGCCTTACAGTCACGTGACAAGTAGAAGGACCCGAGGGGAAAACAATTTTGGGGATGTAGTTCCAGGTTAGCGTTCTTGGCCAAATTTGAGCGCAGTTTCAGAGGTTTTAGTTTCAATTAATAGTACCAGATACGTATCGGAGATAAATTTCCGGTTTTGTCGGGTTTTCTCCACTTGAAAATTTGTTTTTTTTTACGACAAAGTGGTTATTATCTTAATATCAGGATGTTTTTCTCGTGCAAAATCTAAAAAAACTTGTCAAAAAAATTCGAATAATCATCAAGGATAGCCGGTTTTCTGTGCGACTAGCATAGAATGTTCAGACCAAAATGTTTTGATTGTGCGTGGTATGTTGAGATAACTACAAAAACTCGTAAAACGTTAGTAATTTAGGCATAATAGACATTAGATGTATTCAAAAAGCGAATAACAACCAAAAACGAAAAAAAATTGTAAAAATTTTTCTGAATTTTTTTTTGCAGAATTAAATTTAGATTTTTGAAAATCTTTAGAACCAATGAAACGCTAAAGGAAAAGTTTTCATTATTTTATTTATAACACCTGCTTTCAAATTTTTTAGTACTTGAACCATTTCGATTGTTATTTGGTGTACCTCTTTTTGCGTGGAGAACAAAAAAAACTAAAACACTCCCAAACACAAAAAATCAAACGTTTCAAAAAAACTAACCGATTGGTTTGACCTGAAGTTCGACAAAATCAATGCAAATTAAAAACTCTCTCACTGAGGCACCGATAAATTATACAAAGGCAAAGCTGTGCTTCGCATACGCAAGCGTGAAAAGGGAAAAAGTCAAAGTAAAAAAAGGAAATGTAAAAAACTAAAACTCTGATATGTGCCGTAACAAACCCCGACCTCGAGATCCAACATCATACATCCTCGAGATCCAACATCATAAGTCCTAGCAAATACACCATTGCCGCTTCACAATAACTACGTTTGGCAGGGTAGTTTGTGAGATAGTTCATAAGTTTTCCAAACAACGGTCAAAAAATCAAAACACGAATTTTTAAATTCGAACACTGTTTTTCTGCAAATTTAGGGCTTATTTTTTATGCTGAGAAAATTCTTATCGCCTATTTTTTTAATTGAACCTTTTAATGCAGATCTGGTTTTTTTGGCTAAAGCCTGTGAAAAAAGTCAACACTTTAAACAATAGACTTTGTCTAAGTCCAAAACTCTGAGTTCATTCAAGAGATAAGGGCGTGGCCAGTTCTGCTTTAAATTCAACTGCCTAATTCCAACTGCTTTTAATTTCCAATTTTAAATTTTAATCTGAGATTGGTATCTGAGTAGTTTTGGAAATAATCAAAAAATTCGAAAAATGAAGAATTTTTATCAACTTTCAATGAACAATTGCCGCTATTACGCCAAATTTTCTGGCGCATGTTCTTTCGAGTGAAGCCTTAATCTTTCATATGGCGGAAAATTTTTCAATAAAAATTAAAAAAAACTTCCAAAAACGGGCAAAATTTGAAAATTACATTTTCTAAGGCAATAACTTCTTTTCATCTAAAAAACAGGGCGACACCACTTGTGCTTGTGCAGTAAAAACTCACAAAAATTTTAATTTTGGTGAAACTCTTGCCGTCAGATGGAGCAGGGAAGTTTTTCAGAAAAATCAACGTTTGCCAAAAGTGTTCAAAATTTACAAATTGGACAATTTCTTTGACCATTAATATTTGTTACAAAATTTTTCTCTCCACTGAAACTGTTCATCCAGTGATACGCTGTAGAACGCCAAGTAATGTAGTAGAGACTTGTGGGAAATGCATACAGGCAAGCGAGTACCGTATTTACAATGATACCGCTGTTTTGCAAATCGAGAAAATAGTTCTCAAGAAAATTTAAAGTTTTTGCCAAAAGAGCAAAAGTTTTTCAAAGCGTCTCAAAAAATGATTAAAAACCAAATTCCAGATTTTTTCGTGATAGTGTTTTGTCAAACAAGAACTAGCCAGCAGCAAACCAAATGCAGGAACATTATGCTATGCAGCAAAACTAAACCAGGTTCAAAAAGTAAAAGTATCACTTTTAAGAGCACTTTTATTTGCTACTGAGATTGAAAAAAATCAATACCATAAAAAGACTACCGTAAAAAAACACTGACCTCCGTTTTTGTAAAAAAAAATCAAGATATAAAACCAGTTCACTGAGATTTCAATCATGAATAAATAAACAAAAAAAACCTTCATTTCAAATAAACTTTTCTATTTCCAGTATTACCCAGACATATACCAAATAATAACTGCTACAACACTTTGATTATGCTCTTATAGTCATTAACAAACTTTATTATACTTTTATCAGAACAGTTGTTGGACACAGAGACGATTTCACATTTAAAACCGCAAATACTGAAGCTATAGAAATGCAAAAAATTACAAACAAAAACGCTTAAGCCAATTTTAGCCGACTACGGGAGTCCAAACCAACCAAAAACCTCTGAGAGTATCAGTCTTTTGCCAAACCCATCCACTTTTCTGTTTTAAGGTCTTAGCCACTCTTAAAACGCATCATTTACTGGTAAAAACATGGTAGCAGCGCAGCGAATGTGCTTTGATAAAACGAAAAAAAAATTGCTACAATTCACTCACCAATAGAGGCTGATAAATCAAAAAATGACTAAAATGTGCGACTTCGATAGTAAAAGTGATATCGTATAAGAACACAAGCGTTTGCTTTTGCAAAAAATGAACTCTTATTTTTTTTAAAAAAAGCATGTATTCGGTTAAGATTTCAAAATAGCAAGCTACAGTGCTGATTTAAACTATCCGGACAAAAAGCATTTACTTGAAATATAAAACGCGTTTTTCTCTAATGGAATTGAATTTAGAATGAAAGGGATAAAGACAAAGCCGAATCAATTAGCAGAATAAATATGATGCAATAGGTTTTGCGAAATTCGGGCACAAAGTTAAACTTTAAAAAGGATCATTTTTTAGTTAATCATAAATCACACCAGAACTACCGAGTCAATCACTAACATAGTTATATCAAAATAGCTTCTTACGTGGCCCAACTAACTTTGAAAGGATTTACTCTCCAAAAGTTTAGGAAAATGTTTAATTCAAAAAATTGTTTTGAAATTTAAAAAATGTGTTTGATGTAGTCTCGGTAGTTCTGGCGTAATTTTTGAATGACTAAGAAACCAAAAATAATCCATTTTTGGGGTATACTTTTCGGCCCGAGTCACGTTCAACCTGATCACCTTTAACCTAAAGTCAACCCAATTAGGGAAAAATGCGTTTCAAATTTCTAGTTTTATGCGTTTTGTCCGTATAGTTTAAATCAGCCCTGTATTTCAAGCAACTTGAAACAGTAAAAAGTTCTTTATGTCGCTTAAGCTACTAGAAAGTAAATTTTAAAGCTTAATTAATTTTCAAAAATAACTGTGATGGAAATCTTCTGCAACCGAAACTTTTCTTTATTTTGGCTCATTGCGGATTTAAATCGAGAACTATAGGTTTGAGCAACATGAAGACAAGAAAAGTTCTCCGATGAACTGTAATAGATGTACAATTTGTTTCCGTCCTAAATTCAATTTGTATTAAAAAAAGTCTGACAATGGACCAGAAGATCTTATTTTCAATCCTCTGACTATAATGAGTCAACGATTGTAAGTGCTGTAAAAAACTGGTTATTACCTTTTTCTTTTTTTCTATCAAACTTCCATATTTTCCATAATTCCAATCACCTTGCAACCCTATTTCTACCATATCGTCCCTGAAAACGGGTTATAACAAGTCACGAAAAGTGCGGATAGACGGAATTGTTTAAGAATATAATCTACCAGTTTTGACTAGGGTTGCTTGCAACTTAAAAAAAATCCAGGCGAATTGACACCTAAGTTCTGTCTGAAAATCTTGTTTTAGCATGCCAAAAAATCGAATAGTGGTATCAGCTCTTCTTAAATTTTTCTGTTCCTATCTATTTTTTCCAGCTTTAAAGCTTTTTTTCAGCTTTTTTTTCAAAATTTAGAGAGTTTCAAAAAATGTTAGAGCACATAAAGGTAACAAAAAAGCAAACGTCCTATTAGAAAAACATTATGCAAAAAAATCTTTCTTTTTTTCAGACAAAAGGTCTCAAGGTTGCCTGAGTTCGCTCAAAAAAGTCATTCTGTTTTTAAAATGAATTCCGCGATTTCCAAGTTTTGCTAGTTAGTAGATTAGGAGTTGCCAGTTTACATTTGTCGTTCGTCTTCACACACTGCCCGATATTCCTCGAACGCTTCATCTGATGCAACCGTGCTGTTGTCTCCTCCCATGCAGTTCACTGGTATCATGCCATAATAGTTCATCACAAAGCACCTCTTTTTAGCCTTCCAAGCCTGCTTCTTAATCTTCTCCAACTTTTTATTTTTTCCTTCAGGCTCTTGCCAAAACTCATCTGAGATAGCCCTGCAAATTTGTGAGTTTTCGTTTCCCGCAATTTAGTTCTTTGATTTGGGTTTGAAAACGGTCATTGAAAGTGTTAATTGTGCATGCGCGTATATGCGGTTTGATGAAATTATTTACGGCACAAAGGCGCATACCCGGGTTGACAAAAAATGCTTATCATACAATGTTCATATATGAAAAAAATGGTCATCATACTCTTCCATACAATTTCATAGAGCAAAAGTAAGTGTGCGAAAATAGCAAATCAGCATTTTTTCCATAATATGAAATTGTCTGACCAGCATTTTTTCCATAAATGAAAATAGAAAAAAATTTGTTTCGAAATTTTGTGTTTTAACCGAAACACTAACCAAGGATTTTTTGTCATAAGAAATCCCAGTAACTTTTTGAATATGGCTAGATAGTTTTTAGTTTGAAAATTTTGGCGGTTGAGAAACAAAAGCCTGTTTTTTACAAATTTATTTCTATCTTATTAAATGAAACAAAAGATAAAAATCGTATTCACAAAAAAAAACACTTTCTTGTGATTTTTGGATTTTTTGGGTGAAAAACTCATCCTGAACTAAGTTATAAACACAGAAAGTCAAATTTTGCATGCAAAATTTTTTTTTCGTAAAATTTATATTTTAGCACAAAAAAAAAATTTGCAACCAAAAAAGGGATTAAAATTTTTTTACCTCAAACTCTTGTTTTTGTTTATGAAAAAACGCATATCATACAATTTTCATACATGAAAAATTTATGACAAACATTTTTTGGACCAAAATTGTTTTATGCTTTTGATTGTCAAACTGCCCTCTATCATAGATATAATTATTCAAGTCTTTTTAAAAAAATTTATGATAAGCATTCTTTATCAAAAATTTTAAATCGTTTTTTCAATGAACAGAAAGCTTCAAAAGAGGTAATTAGATCAAAAATGTTCATTAAAATTTTTTAAAACATTTTATAAATTTTTCATGAATTTTCTATGATAAGCATTTTTTCCATAGACCGCATATATGAAACTGTATGATAGGCATTTATTTTTTTTCTATGGACTTCATTTTTGGAATCATTTTTAGGACTGATTAAATCTCCGCTTACACGTTAGTATCACGCTACGAACGAAAATAGCTATTTGTTCCGGATTCCAAAAAAGTAATTATAGCGAAAATTATAGGGATTCTGCAAATGTAAGTGAATTCCGTAGTTTTGTTTTTCATACTTCCCTAAACCAGTTCTTGCGTGAACAATTAAGAGCTGTAATTTTAAAAAAAATCTAGCAAATGCGGAAAGTAAAAGCAAGGATTTAATATTGTCAGTGGAATCCAATGACAAATCTTAAATCAGTGTTTCATTAATTTCGTGGATGCATCCCTTTAGTATTTAAACAAACTGAATATCCCTAGATAAAAATCTCAGCAAGCTGTTTTATGGAACAATATTTGGGAAACACATCATCACATCGAAGAAGCAAAATATATCTTTGGGATTTGAGAGTTTTGGATGCGACTTTGTACTATGTATGCGATTAAAACTCTAAGTTTTGACCTAATTGTTCTGTTGCTCTCTAACATGTGATCTGATTATGTAGCATTGCCAGGATAAAAAATAATCATTTCAAAAGTTTCTGGACCTACGCTCCAAGTTCTTGTCTTCTAATTTGCATAGAATATCGGATCAAAAATTGGAATAGAATAAGAATCTAGCCTAAAATTATTTTGAAAATCATACAATGAAGACCGAAACGAAAAGAAATTTTTTCAAGAAAAGTTTGCGAAGTAGCTTAATTCAGTTGATTTTCATTGTTTCAGTATTTGATTTTCGAGAGTTGTTTATTCTATGAGTAATCTTTCTTTCAAAACTTAAGATTTAGCTGGTAGACTTTAGCTGAAATGAACTGTAGTCAGTATCTGATATTGAATTGTTGGCAGTATTTGAGATTGAATTGGTTGCAGTGAAAGAGATTAAATTGTTGGCAGTGAATTTGATTGAACCATGAGAAAATGAGCCACAAAAAAAAATTAATTTTAAAACATTCAAGGTCGTAACTATATTTGTCTTTAGATTATTCAAACAAAAAGTGGGTTCTGCTCAAATGTTGCGGTTTGCGCTTAGCGTTGCGGATTACGTGACAGCGTAATTTAACAAAACACACTTAAACTGATTTGCAAGTGGATTTTACAAACTGTTCCGCATTCCGCAATTTTTGTTGCGTATTACGCAAAATGGGCTGTTTTAGAGCAATTTTGATCAATGCAGTGTTTTAACTGTTTGTGGAATCCAAAAATCCAAACCAACAAAAAAAGTTAAAGAAAAATAGCAATGTTGCCGATTCTGCCGAAAAATGAAACTGCTCACAGCTCACAAGGCACAGTTGACGAATGGTTTTTTGTAGCTCGGAGTGGTTTTAATTTCTTCAGACAAATTTTGACTTCTTAACTAGCAATTGTTGTCAATTTTTTTTCTCAAACTGTTCAGAAAGAGTTGTTGTTCTGATCAAAAACCTCAAAAAGTTATTTCACCTTGATTTTTATGTAAAGATCGGTCTTAAGGATTGCCAATTGAGCCAATTTGAGACAAATAACGCGTGATATTAACGTGTAAGCGGAGATTTAATCAGTCCTAAAAATGATTCCAAATTGCGTCGAGGAATTTAATTTGGTATGTTTGATACTTTATTGCATGCGAAGAATATCTCTCTGTACTTTGGTGTTAAAATGCCTTTCAAAAAAATCTCAAAAAATTGAATTTTTTTAAAAGTTTTTTCTTAAATTGATTAGTTTTTGTGTGAAGCGAGCACAACTTAGTAGACCCTAAAAGACATTCAGAACATTCAAAATTTAGCCCTGATACAATCTTTTTTTCAAGTTTTAACTTCAAAATCTCAGTTTAGAAAACGTTTTTGTTGGTGAAAGAGAAAGTAGTTTTCATTTTCAAAGTTTTTATATTGAGCCTGTAGCTCAATTCTTACGCAGTAATGTGATCGAAAATTTCCTGAGTATCAAGTTTTTAGGCCATAAAAGGGTTATGAGAAACTTATGTCGGCTCAATTTTTTCGCCAAGGAGAATTTCCGAGAGAAAACTATTTGGCATTTGAAAATTTTCAAAATTAGTCAAATAATGACCAGAAGAATTGAATTTTGATCTGTGTTTCAATTAAGAACAAAGATTACAGAGAAATAACAAGAAAAATCGTATTTTTAAGCGTCACAATCACTTCAATCTCTTTTAAGCTTCAACACACGGTCGTATAAATGGCTCTTTGTTTTGTAGATTTAATTCATGATTCTAGTAATATTCTTTTTCATCTTCACACACCGCTCGATATCCTTCAAAGTTCTCATCCGAGTTGTCTTTCAAAGTGCAATACACAGGCTTCACACTGTAAGAGTTTATAACAAAGCATTTTTTCTGCTTTTTCCATTCTTTGAACATAAAAATTTTAGATTTTTTCGGATGCCTCTCTCCATCCCATAACATGTCTTCCCAAAACTCATCTGAGAATTTTCTGTACAATTGTGTGATGTTCTATTTCCCGATATTTATTAAGTATCAATTGAACTTAACCAAACTGTTTTGAGACTGTTTATGGGGCAATCGGAACGCTCAGACACGCAACCGAACGTTTTTATACAATCAGTCTTATTCATCCGACTTTCGAAGAAATCAAATTATTTATGATTAGGGTTTTTTAGTCAAATTTCGGCTATCGGAATCTTAGTTTTTCTTTAAAAAATAAACCCAGATGAAATTATGAATCTTCTGAGTTCAATTATAAAAATAATTCTACCATCGGTTTTTTTGTGAAAGTTTGATTATTGGCAATTTGGCCATGCTCTGGACTAATTTATGCCAACTGTGAGCCTTTCCTTACTACAAAATTGATTCAAATTGAATCAAAGCAAGCTAATTGGTTGTATTAATTTCCACCTGTTCATAATTTCACACTTGATATTTGTTGTTGTCCAAAGCTTATAATTTTGAATGATTGTCAAAAAAAGTACGAATTAACTACTTTGCCCTGATATACAAGCAGTTTTGTTTTGGTTTGGAATTACAATTGCGTGGTCAATCGCCAAATATGAAAACTTTGCGTTACGCTTTCAACCTGATACATAAAGTCTTCGATAAAGTTTTTAGCCTTATGGATCAAGCCTTGAAGTTTTCAATAAATTACTCTGGAAAGAAGCAAAAATGGCAGTTTATGAACCAGATTTTTACAAAATAAAAAATTACTGGTGATACCAAATATTTTTAAAACTCACTAAGCTGATATTTTCAATGGGGCTGAAAAATGTTCTGATGAAAACTATGATTTGAATTGAAAATGGTTTTCCGTTACAGATTCGTCTTTCGTTGGTATTTTTGTTTAAATTTATTATTTCGATCACAAACATTCAAGCAGATATCTTGCGTACCTTATTCGAGGGCTGTTGTGTAGACTATTTACCCTAAAAAAATCAACAAAATTGGTCGTAACATACCTCGACAACAGTCAAACTCGGTCGTAACTTACCTCGAAAATAGTCGAAATATATCAAAAACTTGTCGATCACGGTTGAAACATACCTCGACGACGCGAGAAACATACCTCACGCACAGCTGAGCATACCTCAGTCACGGTCAAAATAAACCTCGAGCATGATAGTACCGCAGTAAAACAAAAACATTTTATGATTGTTTCCTATATCACAAACTTTTTTTAAACAATACTGAGCAAAATGAAAACGGAATTTTCATAAGATGAAGTTTTATTTGTAAAAAGCAGTTTGTTTCCGCAAAAGAATTAAACTGTTTTAAAATTTCACCCTGAGGTTGTGTCCAGTAACGATTAAATAAAAATTCGAAACTTAACCAAAATCAAAAGAGACATCGAAACTTGTCTGATATTGGTCGAGCAAACTTGAGCAGATTGTTTTTCTATCGAAACAGTCGAAAAATATCTGGCTTGGGTCAAGCAAAGCAGAGCACTTTTTCTCGGTCAATTGAGTTGAAACACTGAATTCGTTGGAGATTGTCAAAGGATACGCAAAATGGTCGAGACGGTCGAAACATACTGAATTCTAGTCGAGACCATCGAAACATAGAGTGAGCACCTTAAATCCGGTTTGTATCATTTCTACGGATGAGATAAAAAGAAATTTTCAATTTTAGCATGGCTCCAATTTCAGCATATTAGATGAAGTTTGTATGCCCTCTTTTTCAATAACAATGTAAGCAACTGAAAAAAAATTGAAGTAAAAAGTTTTAATCAAATTAACCCGATAAAAGAAACGCATTTGAGATGTTCAAGGCTTAACGCAAACCTTTAAAATCACGAACTTGTTAAAACAAGAACAGAACAACTAAATCACTGAAACAACTTGGTTTGCAATTTGTATATAAATTAAGACAAAAAATAATTGAAAACATTAAAAACAAAAGGAACGAAGGTTCCGAGAGCAAAAAAAAAAACATTTTTTCTCAGCTTCCTCAGTCGTGTTTTTTTTTGTGCGTGGCAAGGCAAAAGAACTGCATTTTGATAATCCCAGAAAAATAGCTTGTATTTGAGAGTATCCAACCGGGATTGTCGAAAACATTCCTGTTCTCTCTCTATTGCAATTCTCAACGAGTTTTGTTTTCTCAGTTTTGAACTGAACGGTGCCATATATCGGTGCCATATTACAGTTGAATCGTAAATTTATTGAATCGTTGAACCCCGTTTTTTCGAACAATTTTTTGGATGGTTTTTGTCAAAATTCATTATGTTTTAGAAAATTCACAAAAATCAATTTTGGAAAAAGTTTGAAAACATCAAGGGCTCGATTAATAAACTTTTTGCAAAATAAAATTAAAAAAACAGTAGTTATGCATTTTGTGTCTTTTCCGTTATGGCGACCACTAAAAAGAGGAATACTGTGAGTCAATTTTTGTTCCCCGCTTAATCTACTGTTACGAAGTGTTGCTTGTTAAGAATTGTCGACTCTTAAGAATTGTCGACTGTTACGAATTGTCGCTTGTTACGAATTGTCGCTTCACGCTCAAAAAAAGCCTTACAAGTATAGTTTTTGAATAAAACTTTTTTTGCAGATTTTTTTGTGAAAATGTATCTAGTTAGTCCTTCGCGATATTTTAAGCTATAATAAAGCAAGTAAGTTCTTGCATTTGGTTGCCAATTCAAATCAGTTACAACTTCAGAGAGAAAAAGTAGATGACAAGGAATAACAATTTTTACCAAGAAAAAAACAAAGTTTTGAGGCGTCTAATTTTTACGCGATTTTACTTACTTCTAATAAAGATTGTATAGCATTCTAATGTATCATTTTTAGGTCTTCTTACATATTTTTGGCCTATCTCAGCTTCGATTTGTAGCCCAAAGATTTACTGCATTCAATTTATACAGTGCCAAAAAAGTCTTATAAAAAATGTATTTTAAAAATGATATGTTAATTTTGAATCGTTTTGCTAAAATAATAAATTTAATTCGTTTTTCCTGATTGCTATGACTCAGAAGATGCTTTTCTATTACAACTCAAACGAGCAAATTTTATCTATGCCAGATGTGCTACAAAGCCAGGTTGACCTCCATAGACCAAAAATGCCAATCATACAATTCCATAAACTAAATTTATGAAAAAATACTAATCGTACAAATTCCATACATTTTGCTAAAATGGTGTAATCGAAATTTCGAAGAATTTTTTTTGTTTTGGCATAATAATTGGTGTATCGTACTAAATAAAAAAGAAAAACGTTTTTTTTTTTCACAAAAATGCTTATCATACAATTTCCATAAATGGAAATTGTTTTATCATCATTTTTTTAAAGCGACAACAAAAAAATTTTAAATTATTTTTGAAATTGCCCCCAAAAACTTTTTTGAGCGTGTTTTTCAACGCTAATTTTGTACTCAAACAAAAATTTTTTGAAAAAAAAATTTGCATTTTTTGTGTATAACTTAGTCCTGGATAAACTAATAGTAGACTTTTTCCTTTTCGCTTAATAATTTTTTCAAAAACGCTGAAAACCCCTGTTTCTTTTGTATGGCATGTTTATGTATGCCTTGATTAATGTCTGGTAAATTAAAAATTCAAATTTTAGAAATAATCATTGAAAATTTTCGCCCAAATTTGAAAGTTTGATATTTTCGTTAAATTATTTGTGTGAGACAGAATTAAAACATTTCAGGCCTTTTCCAGTGCGTTTTTAATGCGAGACGGTCAAACCTTTGGTTACTCTGCGTTTGAGTAATCAAGGTTTTTGTAAATTGTGTTCGGTTACCAACACAACCAAAAAACTTTGAGAAATTCAAATGTAAAAAATGTATGTTTTTAGATTATGGTAAAATACTAGACATAAAATTTCCATATATGAAAAATCACTAATCATAGACCTTTCATGCAATTTTCTCTACTTGTGGAATTCCATGAAAAGTGTATTATTAGCATTTTTTCATATATGAAAATTGTATGACTTGTTCAACCTGGGAAAAATGCCAATTTATTTTACTCCCATTCTGAAAATAGCCTTCTAAAGTCCATTTTTCAAAATTTTTTGAATGTTACTGAAATTTTTTTTATCAATATGCTTTAAAGTTGCAACGGTTCAGACCTTTCATCTAGAGCTGAAAACTTTGAGAGAAAGAAATGGAAATGTCAATTTTTTGCACATTACTGTTGCTGCCAGAAGCGAGCAAGGGGAGTGTGAGAGATAATAGTTTCATCTCTTGATTCTGGTAGCCAAATGTTTCTATATGGTCGCCCTTTGACGCTATTTTACGACAACTAATTTGTAACCGATCAAGCTTAAATATTTTCTAATAGCACATTTAGCTTATATATATATATATATATATATATATATATATATATATATATATATATATATATATATATACAGGGGCGGATTTAGGGGGGGGGGGGGGCGGACGCCCCTCCCTCAGGGATTCGACCCCTGCCAACCCAAAGGGTCCCCCCTTTGATACTTTTTCAGAAATCCATTTCTGGCCAACCGACCCTTAATTTTTTCTAAAGGCGCCTTTGGCGCCAACATATACTAACTTGTAGGGGAGCGCGCGCCAAACAAAACGCGATTTTTTTGTCAAAATTTTTCAAAAAGTGCCCAAAAACGGCTTTTTTGACTGTTTTTTTTTTAATTTGCCTGCGGCGCAGAAAATTTGGCCAAAATAGAGGCAAAACAGTGCTTTGGGAGAGCTCGAAAAATCAATTTGGTCGACTTAAAAAAAAAAAAGGTCGTCAAAATTTTGGAAAATTTTTTGAAAATCCGCCCCCCCCTCGAGAAAATCCTAGATCCGCCCCTGTATATATACTAATGGTGTAGGGTGAGCGCAATAAGGCTCAATATGACGCTCGAAAACCGAATTGCTAGTGCCGAAAAAACTCATCCAAACATATTCACCAAGGATTCTGGTAGAGCTCAAAAAGTTAAGATGCACGAATTTTTTTTAAGTCGTCAAATTTTTTAAGAAACCACACCTTTGGAAAAATTCTTCCGCACGCCACTAGTTGCGGTCTGATGTTTTTGTAAAGGGCTGAACATGAATCGCTTAATTTTATGCCCAGATTTTTTTCATTAACGGAATTGGACCTGCTGAATATTTATTTTGTATGCATAAATTACGTTTTACCAGCAGAAAATATGTTTTTTTTTGTCGAAAACGAGTTGTTTCGTGTTCGATTTTTGACATCATGAACACTAACTTTTTTGTTTTTTCTCTGAGAGCATTTTTCCTCAGATACATTTTAGCTGGTAAAATTATTTATTTTTAGAATAGGTTCAAGCTCTATTTAAGTGTCGGAAACAAAAAAAATGCCTGAATGTGTAAATATTGCCGTTGAAATGTTTATTCTGCGTCCTTCTGCGAACTGCTTTTGGCACATTTGAGTCGTCGATCTCAATTTTGAGGGTGGTGAAGCCACCCAATAGTAATCTTCCTTCTCAATATTAAATTTAAAATCCTTGCCTCCTGAATTCTTTTTAAAATGATCCCACGCATTGGTATTCCCCATATGCAACCAACTTTGAACTGGAAAAAGAAGCAAAAGTAAGACTTTGAGGTGATTGCAAAGAAACGTCTGGCTTCTATTATCCACGAGGCTCATATTAAACTCATTTCTAGTATTTGACATCACCAAGGACACTCAGAAGCCTACTGGTAGTTATTATTTTGTTGTCTTTGTAACGGAATTTTATCACTTAATCGGAAGCCTACCGGTATTTAGTATTTTGTTGTTCTGATTTTCGAAGAGAAGTGACGGAATATTTTTGCTTGGGGTGGTTTTTTTCTTCAGGCAAATTTTGATTTTTAACTAGCCAAATTTGACGGAATCATTTATGTCATCTAAAAGGTATTGTTGTCCTGAGCTCAAGTCTTAATAAAATACTTCACCTATGATCAAGTTATGGGGGTTTAAAAATTGCCATGTTGGCCAAGTTGGGACAATTAACGCGCGCTTCATTTCGCGCTATTAACACGGGAGATTTTCTTGAATCCAGAAGAAAATCTAAGCCTTAAAATAATTTATAAAAAAAAAACAAGTTTTAAATTAATGCAAAATTTTGAAAATTCTATTTTGCAAAAAAAATAAAAACAATTACATCAAGATACACTTGAATTTAAAAATATTAAGGAACAATTAAGGCCATAGTAAAAACTCCATTAAAATTAATTAGGCAACAAAAAGAACAAAAATAAGGAAGAAGCAAAGTACAAAATGCTGAATGTTTTGACTGCTCTTCAAAAGTAGTGAAATAATTTTGGTTTAAAAAATATATGACAATGTGATAAATATTGGTAGTAGTTTTTTATTCTTTTCAGTTTTGATTTTATCCCCATAAGCAACGGTAAGAAGAAACGGTATGGACGAGAAAATTTCGAGTTGGCTATATAAATGGCTACATAAAAAATCAAATTTTGTTTAACTTATCGTAAAATGTAGTTTATCGAAATAAACCGCACCTGTATACGCAACTTTATATCAGCTGATCTAATCAAAACTGTAGAGAAGTATTTTCATACCTCACTTTATGTAACCCAAACAGTGCCATCGTTCCGACCATGGTAGTTTAAGAACATTTTTTAAAAATTTTCAAAAAGAAAAACATTTATAAAAAATTCTTCGCTTGAATTAGATTGAAAATTACATATTATTAGCTTGAAACTGATATAAAAACCAATCTTTAATACAATTATTGGATGAGTGATTGAAAACATTGTATCTGGCTAAGAAATCATTTTAAATTACCGATACGTTCCACACGGATTTTAAATTTTTTTGAAATATCTTTTTAAATCTACTTTAAAGCTGAAAGTGCTTGAATAATAAACAACAATTGACTTTCTACATAACTTTCTGAAGCAGCCAAAACCGCAAGGAAAACCTGGCACGTAATGAATTACTAAGAACGTACTAAGAACACCGATGTTTGCCTATCTATACGCAGTTTCTAACAAATAAGCTCAAAACTTGTGATAGTGAGTTAAGTACTTGTGACTGTACTCATAGAAAAATTTCAGATAAGGTACACCGTCTGCTCGTCACGCTATCTTGTTTTTGGCCGGATAGATTCGTGTAACTTCTTGGTCTATGTGGTACAGCACTTACTGCAAGTGCAGTAGTAATTTTTGTTCTCTTTGCTCACTGACCTTGGGACCTATATTGTTATGTATAATTATGCAGTTATATTGTTTTTAACTTATCAGCAAGTTCATCGGATGTAGACCATCGTTTGGCTTCATATTATTTATCTTAAGGTCAGCGTACAAACGATACGGTGTTTTGAGCTGGTTCATGGAACCGAAGAAAAGAAACTTAAAAGTCAAAGATTAAATTAATTCTTTGAAGAGTATTGTTTTCAATCTGAGTTACTCAATTCCTTTCCTTATCACATGGCGCAGCCAGCAGCATTCATGGCACAGGATAATCGGACAGACATGGGTATTCCAGTATTCTGGACGTCGGCTAGTTCGGATCCACCGTGGAATTTCAAAATTTGGTTGGATCAATTTATGCTAGCCGTGACTGTGAAAGAAAATGCGAATCCGGAAATCATATTAGAAGAACCTAACGAAGTGGTTGATGAACCAATGCCCCGTCCAGAAACACTTGGAGAAGCAGAAACTACACAAGCAGTAACGGATCGTGAACTGAGAGATAGGCTAAGGAGAGACAAAGTAAAACTAGAAAATCAAGAAAGAAGAGAACGTGGACCTAAGGTAGGACATAATGTGTTCTACAATGAGGTCCAGAAACGACTTACGTCTCGTCTATTACTGGCACTAGGTACAGGGGGGGGGGGGGAAACAAATTGGCGCAGAAGAACCCTCATGCGGAAAAGTCCAAGCTCGAATTAAGAGAAATGGTGGCAATGGCAAAATCATCATTCGAGAAAACACGGAACATAACGTACGAGCAATATAGACTCTTCAACCAAGCACACTAACCCGGTGAGACGTTGGAATCATTCCACGCGGAACTAACTGCACAAGCAGCTACGGTGGAACTGGGTGGTCTAAAAGAAGAGTTGGTTCGAGATCTTTTCATATCTAAAATTAAAAATCAAGCATTACAGGATGCTCTGACGTTTGAAACCTTCACACCAGATAAAATTCTCAAACGGGCTATTAAACTCGAGCAGAATAAGCAAACTACACAAGCGTTCCAAAACTCTGGGAATGGAAGCTCTGGAGCGGGACAAATGCGGGAGCCACAGATCAAAATAAAACAGGAACCGATAATGGCAGTTGGGAAAAGAAATTCAAATTACAAAAAACAGAATAAAAATCAAACTCAAAAGAGATGGAATGAGAATAAGAGTACAAACTCCAGATCAGACCAGAAGTCATGCACTCGATGTGGAAAACCATTCGGTCCAAGTCATTAAAAAATTGTCCAGCAATGGGGAAAATTAGCAAGAATTGCAATAAACCGAGTCATTTCGCAAAAATGTGTAGATCAAATCAAGTAAATGAGATTGGGGGAAAAAATCCAGTTCAGAAGAGGAATGCAATTTAATTCAAAAATTTGATTCCTGTGATGAGCTCGAGATAATGATGGTAGCTACAACAGTGAAGAAATCGGTTGAAAAGGAGGCGAAAAAAAAACAAACCAAAAGGAACGTTGGAAATGAAACAACTACTCAAGATATCACGAAAATCGACATACGGCGAGACCCAAGATCGCATCAAATAAAAGCATTGAAGGCGTTGGTTAGAATTAAGAATCAAATTATCAAATTGACAATTGATACAGGAAGCCCAGTATCATTCCTAAACTGGACGACCGCATCCGAAATTAAATTCACTCCTGCTGGAAAAATGAATTTGACAATGCAGTTTGTAGATTACAAAAAACATCCTGTTCAGATACTGAGAGCAGTATGTGCAGATATTCATTCGGCGGGCTGGGAAGTTAAGGATGCATACTTTCTGGTTACAGAAAGAAAAGCAAGATGTATACTGGGTCTGGATTTACAGGGAAAATTGGGGATACATACATCTCAGAAATCAGCCCCTGTTAATAGATCCAGGTTTGACGTGCTACTGTGCGAGCAGTCAGAAGGTATGAAACAACAATTTTATTTAAAAAATTTCATCCCTTTTCGATCGACAGGGAGAGTCAAAACATCATGTAGTTAACACGAAATTCAAATACCCGCTATGTCCGATACAGGAAAAAGTTAGAAGAATACCTATTCACATTCAAGGAAAAGTGCAAAATGAACTTGACAAATTGTTGTCAGAAGATCATATAACAAAGTTAGACAAATGCACAAGCGATTGTTTCATTGCTCCAATAGTTAATATTAGTGAAAAAAGATGACTCTATCAAATTGGCTTTAGACGCAAAGCCGATAAATAGACAATTGTACAGAAAAAAATATCAAATGCACAATTGACTAACCCCATCAATTGAATTAATTGATGGGGTTAGTCAAATAGTAACGGCCAAAAGGCATGCTATATTTTACGGTACTTGATTTAAATTATTCGTACAGTCAACTTCGATTAACTGCTGAAACAGCTAAGCAGTGCAATTTCAACATAGTCGGGGTCAAGCTACGGGAACGTACAGATTTTTGACAGGGTTTTACGGACTGGCAGACATGCCCGCAGAGTTTCCAAAGATAATGGACCGTACATTGAGTCATGCGAGAAACACATTTTGTTTTTTGGACGACATACTAATTGTCTCCAAAGGAGAAAAAGCAGAACATGAAAAACTAGTACTAGATGTACTAAAGAAATTGGATGATAAAAATCTAGCGCTAAAATTAACAAAATGTGAGTTTTTCCAAATAGAAGTTAATTGGTTATGTCATAAACTTACACCGAGTGGATTAACACCAAAAATTACAAAAACGGAAGCAATTCTTAATCTACAACACCCAAAATCGCTGAAAAAATTATAATCGTTTTTGGGTAGTATAAATCAATTTTCAAAGTTCATCCCTAACGCAGCAAGTTTAACGGATCAACTACGACCATTGCTCAGAGAAGAAAAGGAAAAGAAGAAACTGAAAAGTATCAAACTACCGGTTAAGAAATTCGAATAGGGGGAAAAGCATTCTCTCATTTTTGAGGAAATAAAAAAAGCGGTGACAAGGATTGCTCAAATCAATTATTACGATCCTCTCAAAGATACTCGGGTAAAATGCGATGCGAGTCATAGTGGCCTTGGGGCAACGTTAGAACAATCGACTGATAGGGAGGATTGGGTTCCGATTGCATTTGCATCACGTTATCTTAATGTTCAAGAAAAAAGTATTCAACAAACGAACTCAAACTGTTCGCAGTGGTTTGGTCAGTGTATAGATTTAAACATTATTTGCTGGGTAAAGAATTCATCCTAGCAACAGACCATTAAGCACTCACATCAGCGTTTGGGGAACATAAATCTAATGAAACCTATCAATCTAGGCTTACAAGATGGGTAGATCGTTTGTTACCTTATCAATTCAAGGTGGTTCCTATACCAGGGAAAGATATGGGTATCATGGATTATTTATCCAGAGACCCTATTGGGGAACCGTGACCGGAGTCAGAATTAAACGAAAAAATTGTGGTTGCATCGATTGATCAATTTCATGCAGCTCTCGACTGTTTAAACAGTCGGCTAACCGATACAAACACTTTCATTAGTAATGAAAACATTCTAGAACATTCTGATCTGAGAAGTACGTTGGACGAAACACCGAACACGTCATCCCCTGGTTGCTATAGCAACCGTTTTGTTCAAAAACGAACAGAGCTCGACCGGAACGAAAACTGTCAGAACTCACCTCTTGCAACTGCAATCAAAACACTCTAAACAAAACATCTCATTGCATACAGATGGTTGAAATTAGTCAGAAAAATAAACAGAGAAAAATCGCAGCAAAACAGGAGGAGAAAGTTGAAGAAGAACAAATGGAGAAAAAGTTGAAGAAAACAGTCAAGCTCGAGAACACGGAGGGGAAACGGAATGAAATGCTTGAACAGATAACGAAAACAACTTTTCATTGAACGAGAACAGTACAGAGGGGGACAACAGGAAATGAGAGTGAAGGTTCAGATTGGGAGATGCCGCAAGTTGAATGGCAGAACGTAATACCAACAAGACGGAAGGACAAATATCATCAAACATTGTCAAAGGAGGAACAACAGAAGTTATGGTCATTCTGGGATCTAGTGTGATCTGAACGAACGGATAGAATCAGACCGGAAAACATGCTACAGTTAGAGGCGTCTTCAGAGTGGGAAAATCCACAAGTACAAATGTCTCAAACATCATTGAAGTGAATCTTACAGCGGATACGACCTCAGAGAGCCCAGAGGTGAGCCTAGTTGCTAGCACAGTAAGAAAGTCCCGACAAAATGAGTCCAGACAAGCAGAAAATCGAGAAGATAACAACTTGCTTAATGTTTCAAAACTTTTCGATTGAAATTTTCTAGCGCAGCTCACCACTGAAGATACGTGGATGGATCGACTAAGAAGGGTTATAGAGCGAAAAGATAGGCGCAGTTTCGAGTTAATGGGACCCTACACGAACTCGTTGTGGCACCAGATGTCAGTGGTGGACGATTGTATCGTGGTAGACGGGAGATTGGCAGTACCAGGACAACTGCGTCCCGCTGTGCTGAAAAGGATACACCGCGGTCACCCAGGACAGGAAGCAATGCTCGACGTATCTAGATACTTGTGGTGGCCCGATAAGCACAAAGATATTGTGAACATGGCGGAGGAGTGTAGAAGTTGTACTCGCTACGGTAAGAATGCTAAAAAAACGCATCGAAACCACTTCCACTGCTCTCGCGGCCGGGGCAAGAACTACGATTAGATTACGCGGGACCGTTAGAAGATACTAAGGGGAAGAAAATTTACCTACTTGTAGCCATAGATAGATTTTTGAAGTTTTCGACGGTAAAAAATACTAAGTCAACTGGGGGCAAATCATCAGTGAAATTTCTTCGAACTTACATTGACACACATGGGATTCCAGAATCCATAAGAACCGATCAATTCTCGGGGTTTATAGGAAAAACGATGAAAAAATTTTGT
Organism: Symsagittifera roscoffensis; assembly: GCF_963678635.1. NCBI lineage: Eukaryota > Metazoa > Xenacoelomorpha > Acoela > Convolutidae > Symsagittifera > Symsagittifera roscoffensis. Next base: position 61,021,138 of record NC_087066.1, read on the forward strand.
GTTGATCATAATATTGTTCAAAAGTTTTGTCCAGTAGGGGATCATCGGGGTTGTGGATTGGTGGAAAGAACAACTCAAACGATAAAACGAAGATTGGGAGTTATGTTAGTGGACGAAAATGTAACGTCAATAAAACATGCACTAAGCACAATAACTCGAGACCTCAGGTGGAGCAAACAAAAAACGATACAATGTTCACCGTTTGAAGCGCATTTCGGACGGCTTCCGAAAACTGAATTTAAAATCCTTAGAGGTTCATTTATTAAAAATTCGTTTAGATAAAGAGCATTTGGAGCGTTCAGCACTCACAGCAAGACAGTTAAAGAAAAGAATAGACCAGTCGAGAGACAACGTGAAAATAGTCAAGAAGGGACAAATCAGCCGGGACGTGACTCACCTTTTCAAAACCGAAATGGAGTCGGCGCGAGACCGAAGCAGGGCAACAGCGTTAAAGACGATGTTGGAAGGAAACGCTCGATGGAATGAAGCGAGAAGAAACAACTCAACCAATGATCTGAGGAGGATAGTGGGTGAAACCAGTACAATCAACCCAGATTTGCGAAAAGAACTGCTGTATTCATGGTAGTACGGATTCATCGAAGATAAACCTCAAGAGGACGCATTGACAGGATCATCTACTCTGTTGAGAAAGGATGATAATAGGAAAAGTGGGAAAGCACTTACAAATGCGCTCAAGGATAAGGTCCACTCAGAGTCGCCTCACACGGTGAAAACAGCTGCTGGAGCAGTATATACTAAGAGTGATATCGCAAAAACGAAGATCGACATCAGCGAGCCGCAAGAAAAGAGCACAAAGAAAGTGAACGCGAGTAGAAGTCCCTATGGCGACGAACCCAAAAAAAAGTCAAAGAAAAAAGAAGTGGATTTTCAACCAGAAAATAGTGACTCAGATAACAAACCTGAATCACCAGAACTATCTAAATCGAAGAATGTGGAAACGCCATTCCAGAACAGTCAGTTCTATGTCACATCAAAAGATACAGAAATGAACGGGGACCTAAGCCTTGCAGAAAAACGGGCAAAACCAAATAACGTGGGACCAGTATTAGTGAACTCAAAAAATTCGGTTAAAAAAGGAGCTAAACAAGGAGGGAAGAAACAAACTGGTCAAGAGGCGAGGAAGAAAAAATCTGTCGAAACAGCTCAAGAAGCAACACATTCACGCGGAAATGACATAGACATATTGCCATCTACTACAGAGACAGGACTTCCTAGCACAACCACACCGAAGGAATCATTGAGTGAAAGCAAAGACATCACGAGACACACACCAGATGATAAAATCTTAGAAACTTTTCAAAGCCGAGATCTTACTACACAAGATTGGAATTAATTGGCGGACCAGCTGTTAAAAAGGGAGGTCCAGAAAACAGCGGAGGAGATTTTAAAATCCTCTAATACGGAGAACGAGTTCAGCATTAACACCCCCCCCCCCCCAGGATTTTCGGATGAGTCCGGGAATAGTGACGATCCAGTGAGGCGAAGTGGTCGGTCCACTAAGAACAAAGGACCAAGCAGATACGGAAATCCCTAAAACACTCAGTGAAATTGGTCACTTCTGACCAAGATCTCGCAGGCCTCAACATGGCAGCTCTCGAAGGTTATCGGATCAAATTAGCTAATTGTAGAACAGACGTGAACAAACTGGAGGAAAGCAAATTGGGACTCCTTGAGAAACATTTGTTCAGACGTAAATTTGGCAGTGAGGTGCTGGATACATCGAAAAGCTGGAATGCATCGTGGCGGGTTCCGTTAAACTTTGATAATGACAGTCCGAAGAAACAAGAGAAACACGAATGACAGACAGCCAGGAACAAAAATGGTTATGCAAAAACTAATTAAAACTGAGTTTAAAACTCCTAGTTATTTATAAATTTTATAATGTAGCATGAAAAATTTAGTTATCCTAGGGGAAGTGTGGTACAGCACTTACTGCAAGTGCAGTATTAATTGTTTTTCTCTTTGCTCACTGACCTTGGGACCTATATTGTTATGTATAATTATGCAGTTATATTGTTATTAACTTATTATCAAGGTCATTGGATGTAGACCATCGTTTGGCTTCATATTATTTATCTTAAGCTCAGCGTACAAACGATACGGTGTTTTGAGCTGGTTCATGGAACCGAAGAAAAGAAACTTAAAAGTCAAAGATTAAATTATTTCTTTGAACAGTATTGTTTTCAATCTGAGTTACTCAATTCCTTTCCTTATCACAGTCTAATACCAATCTTAATCTTAATCTTATATCTCCTAGTCTCAATAGATCTAGTGTACACCGGTTTATGCGAGTTAGTTTCCAGAAGGAGAACAACTGTATTCTAAGTTTAATTCAAATTGCTCTGGTGCTGAAACTACAAGTAGTTTCAGCACTTACAAATAAGTGTAAATGTTAGTTATGGAATATGGTTGGTTAGTTAAGAATATTTTATAGAATTGGAGAATTATATATATATAACCAATTATAAATTCTAATTTAGAACTGTTTCCCATAGGGCGCGCAAGACCTAGACATATAGCAATGCATTTGCCACAATATATCTATCAGCCTGGTAAGTCCGAATGTCTGGGATGTCTGCGCCCTTTCTCGGCCTTACCCGAATATTTTAATAAGAAATAACATTCCTGCCTTTATTCCTCGTAGTTTTATTGTAGTTTTTCCCAGAACTATTGGGTTTTTATTTCCCACGAAGTACTCACTTGGATTGGCCCTTGCAGTATTCAATTGCGCTAGCAATATCTTTGAACTTTTTTCTTGGTTTACTGACATGTATACATGGTAGTTCATCGATGTCCCCCACAAAATCCGGTGGACAGGATGCTTTACCGGCAGCGTCTCCGAGCAAGAGGAAAATCGCTACAGTTGCTAACAACAAGCTACTCACTTGCATCTCTGTGCTCTACCAATGCTAACACACTAGCTAAAGAAAAATATTAAAATCTGAGTATTCACTTGGGATAAAGCAAATATTTTTTTTTTATTTTCAAATTGAAATGGAAAAAAAGCAAACTAAATTTTTAAAAATTTCGAATAGGTCTCCAAATGTGCAAATAGAATAAATTCATTGTTGAAATTGTAGCGAGAGCGATTTTGATTTTCAAGTTTTATAAGGAGCGCTGCTGTAATGGAGGTGATGTAATGCTCTAAAACTCCGCCGCTGAATAGAAAGGTCGATGGTTCGACACGTACCATACTCCGAGCGCATTTTGTGAGGCTAAGGTGATAAAAATTAGATCAGAATATGTAACTTTTATTAAAGAACACAACCACCGTTCTCCTAAGAAGAGCTGACGATCTGGTATATTGGTATTTTCCCAAGTGGAGAAATAGTCCTAAAAATTACCTCGACCATGAGAAAAACTATTACAAATATCTTCTTGGAATTCGATTCATACTTGAAAACTTCATTATGCCAGCTCATTCAATCCCCAAGCTATCGTAGAGGTACCAATAATTGGGCAGAAAAAATTATAGCCCCCCCCCCCAGTAAATTATAGTCCCCCCCCCAGTAAATTATAGCCCCCCCCGCACCCCAACCTTTCCCATTATAGTCCCCCCTCTCGAACGTTCCAATGATATACACACTATCCGTACTGATTTATACTAGTATATATATATACTGAAATTAATTTTATTGGAAATATTTCAATTATGATATTAAGTTGATTTGGCTCTTTTTCCTTCCCCCACCTGCAGTTTTTTAGTAGCAAAGTTACTGTTCACATTGTCCTATCGTTATGAAAATTGGCATGCATGCGGACTAATTAGGCTGTGCCAAACAAATTTGGTCTTCATAATTAACCTTGTAAAACCACTCATTACAGCATAAAATTGATGGTCGTGTGAGGTGGGGGGGGGGGGGGGGGGAAGAGCCATTGATTTCAATCGATGACTTCTTTTTCATAGCTGAATATTGATTGAGTATCAATTCAAACTGCCTCACCTAGACCTCAACTTAACCTCACCTAGTTGATTTTATATCATCTGTCAGTTGAGTTCTTACGGCTTCGATTAATTCTGCCTATTAGTCAATTAAAAACCTTTAGAGGGCAATAATAGGAAAGGGTGAGGGTCTATAATGGGAAAGGTTAGAGGGGTCTATAGTTTTTTTATACCAAGCTATAATGGGAAAGACCCGAAAAAACACTCACTCTATGTCATAGTTTTTTTTAACCTCTTTTGTAGTGCCAGGAGCAAAAAATGGGATATGTTAACTATCCCCCCCAAATAAGAGGCGGATTTAGGCGTGGGGGACGGCGAATAGCGGACGTCCTTTTCCCTCAGTGATTTGACCCCCTCGCCGACCAAAGGGTCCCCGCTTTGGTATTATCTTTTCACATCCAATTTAAGTCACCCCTAAAAGCCACCCTTGATGGCGGGAGGGCGCCAACAATATTTTAATTTTGAATGGGAGCGCGTACCGAAGAAACGCGTGTTTTTGGTCAAACAAAGTTTTTCAAAAAGTGCCCAATAACTTCTTTTTTGATCAAAATAAGGTCTTCATAGTGATATGGGAGTGCTCGGAAAAATAGAAAAAAGGTCGACAAAATTTTCTTTAAAAAGTTTGAAAATCACCCCTGCTCTGGGAAAAATCCTAGATCCGACCCTGCCCCCATGGTACCTAGAAACAAAAGACGGACCCATGATGGACCCTGCCGGCCCCCCGCCGACCCAAAGGACGGGACGCATGACGGACCCTTAAAGTTTTCTAAGGACATCTTTTGCGCCAATATATATTAATTTCTAAGGGGGAGCGCGCGGCAAAAAACAGGATTTTTTGGTCAACATTTTCCATAAAGAGCCTAAAAAGGCATTTTTTGGTATGTTTTTTTTTTCAATTTTTCAAAATTTGCCCGCGGCGCAGAAAATTTAGCCAAAACAGGGCTTTTTTAGTTCTTGGGGAGAGTGTCATGAGGTGACCTTCGGTACCTCGTTTTTCTTATCGGCTATACATCTTTTGCAGTATCTTGCAAAGCGGCAGACTTCAAGGGCACTTAGTACCGATCTAGAAACATTGATAACTGAAAGTAGAATATGATGTCACTCTCTGTCATGCTAAACTGGAAAGGGGTGTTAACGTTATAACTGGTAAAAGTGTTTTCCTTTTCTTGTGTTAAATTGATACCGTGTGTATGATTCAACCTACTTCTACATCCTTTCTATTATATTCTATTATTTACATTATCCTTTTAAACCTCTAGCTTTTGAGTGAAAACTTTACGGGTAATGTCAGAGAGCTCCGAAAATCAATTTTGTCGACCCTAAAAAAGTTTTTTGGAAGCCCCCCCTCTCTCCGATCCGCAAATTGTAGATCCGCCCCTGTTTATGAAGAACATGGTGTGAAAAAACTTTTTGATTATTTTGATTTTTGAGCAACGTAGATAAACTTACCATTAACAGGCGTAATAAGCAAACTTATAATAAACTTATAATTCAAAGTTCAAATTAAAAAACTTATTGAATACAAACTGAATTCAAACTCAGTATAAGAAATGTGAACGAGAAGTTTTGGAGACTTAGGATTTCAAAACCGGATCTGTCATCTGTTGTAGACAAAAGTTTTATTTTCTCAGCTGGCGATCAATTACATACCCAGATACAAAATAACTTTTTTATAGTTCAATTTAGGTATATGCGTTGTTATGCTACTTTTTTGCGTATGAACAAGATATAACTGTTTTTTTTTTTAATTTTTAGAATTTATGATATATCCTGTTCATATGCAGAAAAGCAGCATAACGACGCATATGCCTAAATTGAGCTCGCTTGATTCAAACTAGCAGCTTATCTCCTAATTGATGAAATCAGTCCAAGCAAACTTCCGAAAAAAATCTTAATTACAAAGTGATTTATCATCACGAATAAAGTAAAAAGTATAAATTATACAACACTTGAAAAGCAGTAAAAGAACTTTTTGGTTATTTGTTTATTTAGCCAAGTTATATTTTTATATGCTGAGAATCAAAATTAACACCCGAGTCAAGGTTTCCAGCCCAATTTTAAGCAAGATTTTTTCGGCACAAAATTTAAGCAAGAGCGTTTTCTTAGATGTTTGCGCTTTGGATCTTGCTTTAGAATGGACGTTTGAGCTTTTGGAGCAATTTTTCAGGAAAGTTTGAGCGGTTTTTTCATTTTAGTTTTTAGGAGATGTAATGAGCCTTGACGACTGCTTTTTAGACCCTAGAACATTTTAAGTTGTTCTTAGCTTATTTTTTGGTTTCCCGGAAGGTTATATTTATTATTTTTGAAAAAATTCCGAGACGGATTAAATTGCCTTTCACACATTTGTAGCAAAACGATATCTCAAATTCATCAAACTCTTTTTGGCGAAAGCTCACAAAAAATTTACATGAAGACTTTTTCTTTAAAATTTCAGGTCGGCATATCAAAAATTTCTAACTGATCTAAAAATGATGTCAAAATGGACTCAATCGAAAGCCGAATATTGTAATGTGAAAAAGTTTCCCCCGGTACAAATATTCCGTCACTTTCTGCAAAGATTGTAAAAACAGGTTAAAAAGTGTATAAAAGAAAGGAAAACATCTCTGTAGACATATCGGTGAACGACCGCTTTATACACGGAGACTGGACCGCTTTATACACGAAACTTATAGACAATTTTAAGAATCAATAATGCCAAAAAAAACGACGAAGCAAGGTTCCTGATTAGAAAAAAAATGATTGGCTGAAAACTTGATCACCATTTATTGCAACAATTAGTCTCATTTTCGTTAAGTTTTGGGGCAAAAAAGGTGTTCATTTACACGCTGAAATGCGTTGAAAATGTTTGTGTAAATCATTACCGTTTTATTTGTACAGAAAACACGTGTCTCCTTGTCATTCACCGACATGTCGTTGAATTGGAAATCTTTCAAAACATTTTTCTGAAATAACAATGAGCCATTTAGAATGGTTACAGACACAACAAATCACCAAATTTCCAAGCCCTTTACGTCTGAAAAGAACTTGTTAGTCTTTTCATTAAAAGCTTTAAAGCATGAGTGCAAACGATATCTGATATGGATTTTCGGGATAATGGTTTTCGTTAATTTCATAATGCATATCAAAGTTCCAAGTAACTGGGTTGACCAAAAATGCTTGTCATACATTTTTCACATAAGGAAACTGTGTGAGAAGACTTTCTCTATAAACCCAAAAAAAAATGATTTAAAAAAAAAAATTTCGGAGTTTTTGGGTTGTGCTCCTAAGCAAACGCAAGTGGCAAAGACCTTGGTTACTCAAAAGTAAACTCACCAAAGATTGGACGGTCTCGCAATTGCAAAACATCAAAAAAAGCCTTAATTATCTAGTGTTATCTTAACTAAATGATATAATGAAAGTATCAAACTTTTAAATTTTGGTGAAAATTTTCAAAAGTGATTTTCTGAAAAATGACATTTTAGTTAATCATGCCTTGATCAAGGTATACAAAAACATTCCATACAAATTAAATAGGCATTTTGAGCGTTTGTGAAAAATTGATTCTGAAAAATGGACAAAATCAACTTTTTTGTATCCAGGATTACGTTATGCACACAAAAAACATTTATTATTTGCATGCTATTTTTTCAATGTTTGTTTGAGTACAAAAATTGTTTTGCTATTGGAAAAAAACTTGTTTGCTTGGAGAAAAAGTTTTGATTTCGCCATCAAAATAATGTTAGTCAAAGAAATTTTATATATGGAAGTTGTATGATTAGCATTTTTTCTGACAAAAGTTTTCCTTTTTTTATTTATAACGGTACAGCAATTTTTGTAACAAATATAAAATCTTTGAAAAGTCGTTGACTTCATTTTAGCAAAATGTATGATTTTTGTATGAGTAGTGTTTTTCTCATAGACTTAGTTTATGAAATTGTATGACTAGCATTTCGGTCTTTGGAGGTCAACCCGGGTATTCAGTTGCAACATAAGTTCATGAGGCTCATTTATTTTTTATTTTAAATAGATCCAAAAAGACCTAATAAGATCAATTATTTTCAGAGGCATTGTCAAAGGCATTCCGCATGTGTAGTTTCTGTCTAATTGTCACTTATACTCATTGTCCGTCCGTTATAATTGTATGCCAAGCTCAGGTTTGCGACTAATTATAAAACTGCTTCTACGTATCTGAATTCCACCTTTGTACTATTTTGAGATATCAATTTTGGCTGAAGGAGCCTAAAATTGTCTAAACGCGCCTTTGGAGCCAATTTAAGCTAATTTTTAGGGGCGAGCGCGCGCTGAAAAACGCAATTTTTTGGTCAAAACTTTCCAAAAAATGCCTAAAAAAAACTTTTGGTCAAAACTTTCCAAAAAATGCCTAAAAATGCCTGTTTTTCAAAATTTTGACGGCGGCGCAGAAAATTTGGCCCAAAACAGAATCTTTTTTAGTGCATTGGAAAAGCTCGGAAAACATATTTGTACAACCTAAGAAAAATGGTCAACAAAATTTTTGAGAATCCGCCACATTTTTGAGAATCCGTCACAGAAAATTCTAGATCTTTCCCTGATTCTATAGATACAAATGATACACAAATGCTTCGTTCTCACACCTCATGTAAAAATGTTCCTCATTCGAAATTGGTACAAATTTTGATGTTGCCATTGCGGAAAAAAGGCTGAATTTTTTTTAGGAGACTCAAATTCATTTGCGGGTACATTTATATTAGACAGGTCACCCGTCGAACAAATTACTACAATGTACCAGTATCGGCGCGGAAATTCTCTTTTTTTGCGCAGATAAAAAAAATGTATACCGAATTGAGTATGAAAAAAGGATTTCTATAAACTTGTAAAAAATTTTGATTTAAAAAAACGTCTCCTATCAAATTGTGATTATCGTACTGTTGCTATGACCTTAGTTGCTTGTTTATAATTTGGTATCAGGGCATATTACCCTATTCCATCATTTCTTCTACCAATTTGCCCTATAGCCTTTAAACCTGTGTTCCAAATTTTTTAACCTGCTTATGTTAATTTATTTAAAACCAGAAATGAGGGTTGAATCGAGACGCAATTACAAGCTAAATGCAAGTAGGACGCTTGTTAGCATTTTACCTGCAGATTGTACATTATCACAATTATCTGAGTTTGAGTAGCAATTTTCATAAATTTAGACTAAGATGAATGCTAAAATTGTTTCAATATATCTATTTTATTATTCAAAAGAAGAAAACTTTTCGATGATTATGACAACGCAATCGTCGCGCTCCTACAGTTGATGCCACGAATATACCAAAAAAGCATGAGGCGAAAGTTGCAAGCGAACAATAGAAGTACTCAAAATGCCCTCCCACAAACGCAAGTTGACAGCTATGATATTTGGCGATGATCTGATATCTTCTTGTGCTCATCGCAGCCACGAAGTCATCTATGGCCAATCGTACGCGCGAATTTTTGTTCAGAAGTTGAGGCAAGATACAAAAAAAAGCAGCAAGTCCCGGTGAACGGCAGAATTTTTGCGAACAGCAGAACAAAATAGTTTAGAGCATGTGAATGCTCTTTAGTTAAACCGAGGCTTATGGCTTTGGGATGGCATTCTTAAAGCGTGCTAAACGCAGTTCAGTTCTATCAATTAAAAACAATCTATGTTCAATTGGCATTAATGCATTTTCAGATAAATGAGATTTTCATCATACTCAACCGTGCAGCCGCAATATTAACAAATTTGGTTTGAAATGAGTATACAAAGACAACCATGAGCCTAATTTAGGAGTACGACATGTTCCCGCAATAAGTTTGTAACATTTGACAAGGTTACCATTGCGTTTGGTGATCAGCGATCAGCTAGATGAGTTCTTTAGTGGAAAGATGGACGACGTTTTCTACTATTTCTGAAAAGCTACATAGGGGAAGCAGTAGACCGAACCAACCGAAATTTATTGTTTCCATTAACATTGTGGAGCCAATCGAAAGAATTGTAAGAAGAAAAAATGGTGTAGAGGGATGGAGCTTTGATTTCATTGCCCTATTTCAAGGCAGTCATGGTTCTATTTACTTGTTCCTGGGCTACTAAAATTTTGAAATTTTCCACTGATTTTCCAAAAACAAAAAAAGTTTTTTTTCGAGGTTTCATATGTACCACAGGTCTGAGATTAGGGAGGTGATAAAGACAAAATTCGAAAAAAAAATTCTCTTACCCTCACCCCGACGCCGTAGCCTCCTGGCCTGGTACGGGTCTACTCGTTTTTTATGATTCAATAGTCAAACCTTTAGTTATTTTCGAACTTCATTTAAAATTTGACTTTAAAAATTGATTTCTCCTCGATTTTAAGTTTTTAATTCTTGTCATCTATACTCATTGTCCGTCCGTTATAATTGTATGCCAAGCTCAGGTTTGCGACTAATTATAAAACTGCTTCTACTTATCTGAATTCCACCTTTGTACTATTTTGAGATATCAATTTTGGCTGGAGGAGCCTAAAATTGTCTAAAGGCGCCTTTGGAGCCAATTTAAGCTAATTTTTAGGGGCGAGCGCGCGCTGAAAAACGCAATTTTTTGGTCAAAACTTTCCAAAAAATGCCTAAAAAAAACTTTTGGTCAAAACTTTCCAAAAAATGCCTAAAAATGCCTGTTTTTCAAAATTTTGACGGCGGCGCAGAAAATTTGGCCCAAAACAGAATCTTTTTTAGTGCATTGGAAAAGCTCGGAAAACATATTTGTACAACCTAAGAAAAATGGTCAACAAAATTTTTGAGAATCCGCCACATTTTTGAGAATCCGTCACAGAAAATTCTAGATCTTTCCCTGATTCTATAGATACAAATGATACACAAATGCTTCGTTCTCACACCTCATGTAAAAATGATCCTCATTCGAAATTGGTACAAATTTTGATGTTGCCATTGCGGAAAAAAGGCTGAATTTTTTTTAGGAGACTCAAATTCATTTGCGGGTACATTTATATTAGACAGGTCACCCGTCGAACAAATTACTACAATGTACCAGTATCGGCGCGGAAATTCTCTTTTTTTGCGCAGATAAAAAAAATGTATACCGAATTGAGTATGAAAAAAGGATTTCTATAAACTTGTAAAAAATTTTGATTTAAAAAAACGTCTCCTATCAAATTGTGATTATCGTACTGTTGCTATGACCTTAGTTGCTTGTTTATAATTTGGTATCAGGGCATATTACCCTATTCCATCATTTCTTCTACCAAATTGCCCTATAGCCTTTAAACCTGTGTTCCAAATTTTTTAACCTGCTTATGTTAATTTACTTAAAACCAGAAATGAGGGTTGAATCGAGACGCAATTTCAAGCTAAATGCAAGTAGGACGCTTGTTAGCATTTTACCTGCAGATTGTAGATTATCACAATTATCTGAGTTTGAGTAGCAATTTTCATAAATTTAGACTAAGATGAATGCTAAAATTGTTTCAATATATCTATTTTATTATTCAAAAGAAGAAAACTTCTCGATGATTATGACAACACAATCGTCGCGCTCCTACAGTTGATGCCACGAATATACCAAAAAAGCATGAGGCGAAAGTTGCAAGCGAACAATAGAAGTACTCAAAATGCCCTCCCACAAACGCAAGTTGACAGCTATGATATTTGGCGATGATCTGATATCTTCTTGTGCTCATCGCAGCCACGAAGTCATCTATGGCCAATCGTACGCGCGAATTTTTGTTCAGAAGTTGAGGCAAGATACAAAAAAAGCAGCAAGTCCCGGTGAACGGAAGAATTTTTGCGAACAGCAGAACAAAATAGTTTAGAGCATGTGAATGCTCTTTAGTTAAACCGAGGCTTATGGCTTTGGGATGGCATTCTTAAAGCGTGCTAAACGCAGTTCAGTTCTATCAATTAAAAACAATCTATGTTCAATTGGCATTAATGCATTTTCAGATAAATGAGATTTTCATCATACTCAACCGTGCAGCCGCAATATTAACAAATTTGGTTTGAAATGAGTATACAAAGACAACCATGAGCCTAATTTAGGAGTACGACATGTTCCCGCAATAAGTTTGTAACATTTGACAAAGTTACCATTGCGTTTGGTGATCAGCGATCAGCTAGATGAGTTCTTTAGTGGAAAGATGGACGACGTTTTCTACTATTTCTGAAAAGCTACATAGGGGAAGCAGTAGACCGAACCAACCGAAATTTATTGTTTCCATTAACATTGTGGAGCCAATCGAAAGAATTGTAAGAAGAAAAAATGGTGTAGAGGGATGGAGCTTTGATTTCATTGCCCTATTTCAAGGCAGTCATGGTTCTATTTACTTGTTCCTGGGCTACTAAAATTTTGAAATTTTCCACTGATTTTCCAAAAACAAAAAAAGTTTTTTTTCGAGGTTTCATATGTACCACAGGTCTGAGATTAGGGAGGTGATAAAGACAAAATTCGAAAAAAAAATTCTCTTACCCTCACCCGACGCCGTAGCCTCCTGGCCTGGTACGGGTCTACTCGTTTTTTAAGATTCAATAGTCAAACCTTTAGTTATTTTCGAACTTCATTTAAAATTTGACTTTAAAAATTGATTTCTCCTCGATTTTAAGTTTTTAATTCTTGTCATCTATACTCATTGTCCGTCCGTTATAATTGTATGCCAAGCTCAGGTTTGCGACTAATTATAAAACTGCTTCTACTTATCTGAATTCCACCTTTGTACTATTTTGAGATATCAATTTTGGCTGGAGGAGCCTAAAATTGTCTAAAGGCGCCTTTGGAGCCAATTTAAGCTAATTTTTAGGGGCGAGCGCGCGCTGAAAAACGCAATTTTTTGGTCAAAACTTTCCAAAAAATGCCTAAAAAAAATTTTTGGTCAAAACTTTACAAAAAATGCCTAAAAACGCCTGTTTTTCAAAATTTTGACGGCGGCGCAGAAAATTTGGCCCAAAACAGAATCTTTTTTAGTGCATTGGAAAAGCTCGGAAAACATATTTGTACAACCTAAGAAAAATGGTCAACAAAATTTTTGAGAATCCGCCACATTTTTGAGAATCCGTCACAGAAAATTCTAGATCTTTCCCTGATTCTATAGATACAAATGATACACAAATGCTTCGTTCTGACACCTCATGTAAAAAAGTTCCTCATTCGAAATTGGTACAAATTTTGATGTTGCCATTGCGGAAAAAAGGCTGAATTTTTTTTAGGAGACTCAAATTCATTTGCGGGTACATTTATATTAGACAGGTCACCCGTCGAACAAATTACTACAATGTACCAGTATCGGCGCGGAAATTCTCTTTTTTTGCGCAGATAAAAAAAATGTATACCGAATTGAGTATGAAAAAAGGATTTCTATAAACTTGTAAAAAATTTTGATTTAAAAAAACGTCTCCTATCAAATTGTGATTATCGTACTGTTGCTATGACCTTAGTTGCTTGTTTATAATTTGGTATCAGGGCATATTACCCTATTCCATCATTTCTTCTACCAAATTGCCCTATAGCCTTTAAACCTGTGTTCCAAATTTTTTAACCTGCTTATGTTAATTTACTTAAAACCAGAAATGAGGGTTGAATCGAGACGCAATTTCAAGCTAAATGCAAGTAGGACGCTTGTTAGCATTTTACCTGCAGATTGTAGATTATCACAATTATCTGAGTTTGAGTAGCAATTTTCATAAATTTAGACTAAGATGAATGCTAAAATTGTTTCAATATATCTATTTTATTATTCAAAAGAAGAAAACTTCTCGATGATTATGACAACACAATCGTCGCGCTCCTACAGTTGATGCCACGAATATACCAAAAAAGCATGAGGCGAAAGTTGCAAGCGAACAATAGAAGTACTCAAAATGCCCTCCCACAAACGCAAGTTGACAGCTATGATATTTGGCGATGATCTGATATCTTCTTGTGCTCATCGCAGCCACGAAGTCATCTATGGCCAATCGTACGCGCGAATTTTTGTTCAGAAGTTGAGGCAAGATACAAAAAAAAGCAGCAAGTCCCGGTGAACGGCAGAATTTTTGCGAACAGCAGAACAAAATAGTTTAGAGCATGTGAATGCTCTTTAGTTAAACCGAGGCTTATGGCTTTGGGATGGCATTCTTAAAGCGTGCTAAACGCAGTTCAGTTCTATCAATTAAAAACAATCTATGTTCAATTGGCATTAATGCATTTTCAGATAAATGAGATTTTCATCAGACTCAACCGTGCAGCCGCAATATTAACAAATTTGGTTTGAAATGAGTATACAAAGACAACCATGAGCCTAATTTAGGAGTACGACATGTTCCCGCAATAAGTTTGTAACATTTGACAAGGTTACCATTGCGTTTGGTGATCAGCGATCAGCTAGATGAGTTCTTTAGTGGAAAGATGGACGACGTTTTCTACTATTTCTGAAAAGCTACATAGGGGAAGCAGTAGACCGAACCAACCGAAATTTATTGTTTCCATTAACATTGTGGAGCCAATCGAAAGAATTGTAAGAAGAAAAAATGGTGTAGAGGGATGGAGCTTTGATTTCATTGCCCTATTTCAAGGCAGTCATGGTTCTATTTACTTGTTCCTGGGCTACTAAAATTTTGAAATTTTACATTGATTTTCCAAAAACAAAAAAAAAAAATTTTTTTCGAGGTTTCATATGTACCACAGGTCTGAGATTAGGGAGGTGATAAAGACAAAATTCGAAAAAAAAAATTCTCTTACCCTCACCCCGACCCCGTAGCCTCCTGGCCTGGTACGGGTCTACTCGTTTTTTATGATTCAATAGTCAAACCTTTAGTTATTTTCGAACTTCAGTGAAAATTTGACTTTAAAAACTGATTTCTCCTCGATTTTAAGTTTTCAATTCTATAGCACATTCAGTTTCTAATTCTAAAGCACCTTCATCATTATTACTAAGCTATACCGACTTAGCGTGATACGAGTTTTGCTAATTCAAGAAACACCTGCAACGCGTTGTGGTTGCAAATTAGACTGATGCGTTTTTCTCGTTCTTGATCAGACTTTAGTTTTGAACGAGTTAATTTATATTGCTTCGAGTTTTTATTCACATGCGGCAATTTTTTTGATCGAAGTTCATTGTGTTTTGATATCTATTCGAAGTTTTTTTACGGCTTTCTTCAAAGACATAGGGTCAGTTTGTTTTATAAAGAGCGTAGGGTAGACTGTGACAAGTTAATTGGGAAAGTAGGTTAAAGTAGCACAAGGTGATTAGGTAAAAGGTACACTGAAATAGCGCAAAATTTCACGTAACTTTTTATAATTTTGTCAATTCAAGCGCTTAATTGCCATTCATTACTGTTATGTAGATCTAATTCTTCCAAATATATCAACTTTCAACTCTGCAACACAATAATTAATCATGATAAGGCTTAAACTTATATGGTAGAAAGAAAAGAAGTTGCTTAACCATACAGGAATTGGGAACTACAATCGGAAATTAGTGCTTTGTGTCTGTCATGTATACTGGAGAAACAAAGTGACGCAACCAAACAAATTTCTATGGAAAGGTTGTCTAAAATTAATATCGAAAACAACCGTTTTAGAGAGCTAGTCCGAAATTTGCTCTTAATTTTTTCCACTAGTGTAGTGAACGCCGTACATTAAAGGAACAAAACTCGTACACTTTAATCTGAAAAAAAACAATAAGTACTGAAAATTTTCATTTCATTCTTTGAAAGATGTTCTTCAAATCACATTTCGTTGATCCGCTAGAAATTTTGCAAAACATGCTTAAAAAACTTTCAAAAAGAGTTTTAAAAAATGAGCTTGTTTTAGTTGATTTTTAGATTTTTTTTAAGATTTCACGTAACCGTTTATTATTTTGTCAATTCAAGCACTTAATTGCCATTCATTACTGCTATGTAAGTCTAATTCTAGCAAAAAAAAAATTAATTTTAAACTAGGTATATCTTTATAAAGGGCAAAAAACATAATAGTAGCAACCAATTAATTTTTATCTTTTCAAAAACTTTCTCTCAATTTTTGTCTTCAATTTCTCTAGTTGCGTTAGTTTTTTCTCCAGTATACTTGGCGACTCACAAACGCATCATTATGAGAGTTGCTAAACCTTTTTTCGAAGTTCAAAAAGTTGAAAAAACCGTAAACTCTTAAATAATAACGCCTTTGAAGCAGTTTTGATCACATTCCAGCAACCGTTCTACATTTGAGTCTTTACGAAATTCGAGTTTCCCTGCAAGCTTGACAGCAAATTTCGCTTGAATTTAAACCGGAAAAGCCAAAATGATTTAACAATTTTTTTTTATTGAACTCAAAAAGTCCATGATTTTCCAGAACTGTGAATGAATCAAAGTACTAACCTTAGTTCAGGCAAATGAATTAGGTAAAATAGAGGCCATTCTTTTACACTATTTTAGACCAATTTTTTTTTCTCCAGTTTCCCGGGTTGATCTTCATAGACCGAAAATGCTACTCATACAATTCCATAAACTAAGTCTAGAAAAAGTACTAATCACACAAATTGCATACATTTTGCTAAAATGGTTTTATCAAATTTTCTTGTTTTAGCATTTTCAAAATAAGAAAAGCGTTTTGTCAGAACAAAGGCCAATTATACAACCATGTATGGAAACTGAATAACTATCGTTTTTCTGATGACGACAACAAAAACTTCTCCAAATTGTTTTAAAATAGCCCCGAATTTCTTTTGTTCTTCTTTTAACCGCAAATCGAATATTTTTTTCAAACAAACAATTAAAAAAATATATTTTGCATGCAAAGTTTACTTTTTTGAGTGAATAACGTAATACTGAATACACTAATATTGGATTTTTCTTCCTTTTCGTCTCATAATTTTTTCAAAACCGCTAAAAACTGTTTTTTACATGCCATGTTTATGCATGCCTTGATCAATTTTTGATAATTTAAAAAATCGAATTTTAAAAATATTCATCTTGAAAAGTTTTGCCAAAGTTTAAAAGTTTAATGCTTCCAGTAGATGACTTGTGTAAGAAAACTCTATTGCCTTTCAGATCGTTTCCAATGCATTGTAAATGCAAAACGATCAAACCTTTGGTGAATCTAGTTTTGAGTAATCCATGGTTTTTGTCACTTGAGTTCGGTCACAAAAACATTCTAAATTTTTTAAGAATTTAAACTCAAACAAAATTTTGTTTTGGTTAATGGGAAAATACTAACCATACAACTTTCATATATGAAAAATCACTAACCATAGATCTTTTATGCAATTTTCTGTACTTTTGGAATTACATGAAAAGTGTATGATTAGCATTTTTCGATAAATGAAAATTGTATGATTCGCATTTTTGGTCAACACGATATAATTTTCAGGCAAATTGGCAGATATTGCTGCTATCTATCACGGCACGCACATGGTGTTTGCAAAATCTCATATCATTCATATTAAATCATATTAAAACATTTTTTAGCTCATTGAAAAATTGCTGTTGCGTTTTCAATGTCGCCCAGAATATATCAGCATTGATGGCTGTGGATATCCTGACTGCTTTTGTGCGTAAATTTGTAGTAAATGGGATCTTTAAATACAGCTCCAAAAACATATCATTGTTTGCAGAGACGAACAACTTCATGGCCCCTGGTGGACTAAATCTGGACATACATGGACATACATCATCCAGAGGGGAAAAGGCATTGAATGATTCGCCTACTGTGATGGGTAGCCAGAGATCTCCCAGACGGAGACTGACACAGAGACATACTGTGGCAATGGTCGATAGAGATGGAAATATGGTGCGATGGGTGGAAAACGACCCAGCTATTCGGTTTGTTCCAATTTGTCATTACTTTGTTATAAACAATGCGTTAAGACTGAGTCGCAAAATTGGAATCTATAAGGTATATCCCAATGGTATTCATGGAAGCATCCGCAAACCTTATGAGGAACTAATCACATCGTTAAGGATATAAGAACACTAACCTGCTACATAACGAGCACTTTGAGCTCAAAAACTTATTGACCGAGTGTCGCAAAAGAAGTAGCCTCAAAATTTTAGAAATTTACTCTATAATCCTGTTTAGCTTTTTTGATGTTACTTGAATATAGAGCTTCAGAGCTTCTTTTTAATGATACAATTGCATTTTCCCTACTCGGCATTTCCTACTTGTTTGAGACAAACAATTGTTTCGCTTGCGCAGATATGAATCAGTGGCTGATCTTTTTGACGAAAAACTGAAGAAAAAGGATGAAGATGATTACAATTTGAGTTATGGAAACAAATTCGACGAAGAGACCGAGAAACAGATTTCGGGTACCTTCGGAGCCGCAGGGGGTCCGCTGCCATCACGTTCTGACATGCAACTCCTCGAGAGTTCTCGGAGACCCAAATTAGAGCTGCAGGGTAGAAAAGTACAGAGCACTGATTTGGCGGAAAGAGACGAACGTCCGAAACTGTACAGAAACATAACCAGCTGGAGGGGCGATAATCAGTGGGGAGAAAGCACTTATAACTCTACGTTCAGTCAAATGACTCAAAATGATATGAACGAGTTAGAACGTTTAATGGCACTGCCGTTGAAAGATGTCGCGCCAAAGTCGGGTCTCAAGAACATAGTGGAAGTCTCAACGAACACAGGACGCAAGCATCCCGCTCTGTTGTTTATGACTTAGATAGAAATCAGGGTTTACTTTGGATAAATATATTATTTTTGGCACTATTTCAAGGTTAAATTGTGTTTTATAGACCAGCCGAAATTTCTAAGCATTTTCTTATTCTAAAATAATAGTCAGTTATCGTTAGTTGATAAAATATTGCAAAAAGGGGCTTCATTGAAACTTCGGAGTGAATATTCGCATAGCCATCTCGGCATCAAAAATTTACAGATGCTTATTGGCTGTAGTTGCAAAAAATACAAATTAACGTTTCAAAAATGAATCTTTGTTATTTTATTTGGCCATATAACGATGCGATACAATCTAACTCGGTCGTTTTTTTTTTCGTTTTACGCGCACATGTTAAAACGTACTGAACGAAAACTTCTGTTTACATTCTCCGATTGTGATGATATTTAGCTTACGGAGACTGTTCGTATCAGGGTGACACCTTGAAAGTTCCGACTGACCTTAACATCTATGGAGTAATTTTCGTTCGAAAAATGATGAAGTTTACAAAAAAAGGAAGGTTATAACATATAATAACGTATGACAGGTCATAACGTACAAATAAGACACAGAGGCAAAGCGGAGCATTGCACCACTTACGATGCAACATAAACATTGAAAAAGTCAAAAAAATTCTAGATGATAAAAAAACTAGGTGAACCAAAATTGAAACCAAATTATCGTATGTCTCGATAAAAACAACTACGGGCCCAGCTGAAGCTGGAGGTACATGTTTGATATTGAATGAATGTGCTATACTCATGCAGCACGAAAAGTGTGATTTCAAACATTGGACTTTGCCTGAAACCTTAGTTGTTTCTCTACTAAAATAAGTAAGAGTAAGAAATTTTAGGATTATCAATTTTTCCAAGGAGATAAACTTCTCTTACAAGAAAATTGAAGAATCGAGGCTTCTGCAGAAACAATTATCGCAATCTGTTCTTTCAATGGAAATTTTCATCTGATTTGTTTGTGTAAATTATAAGGAACTTCAAACAGTTTCCAAAAAATGGTCCAAAGTTCTAAAAAACGTTCAAAAGATTTTCTAAAATCCATTAATTGATTCTGCAAACAGCTGGTTTTGGCTGCTGAAGCAGAGAAGCTTTCCAAAGCCGGGTTGCTCGATTGATCACAACCTGAGAATTGGACCGGCAGTTTTGGCGTAAAGTCAATCAGTTTCCAAAAAATTGTCAACGATTCAAAACCTTGA
This sequence comes from Symsagittifera roscoffensis, assembly GCF_963678635.1. Taxonomy (NCBI): domain Eukaryota; kingdom Metazoa; phylum Xenacoelomorpha; order Acoela; family Convolutidae; genus Symsagittifera; species Symsagittifera roscoffensis. Next base: position 61,040,870 of record NC_087066.1, read on the forward strand.
CATGTTTGAAGACCATATCGTTTTTTCTAGAAGCTACTGGGCTCAGTCAATTATACAGGTAGTTTAACAACTGCTGTTTTGACTAAGACTATGATATCACTTTTGGCAGGATAGTTAGCGAGAAAAGTCCAAAAAACGGTCAAAAAATGAAAAATTCAACATTTCCGAGACTCATAGCATTTTGTGTGAAAAAATAGGGCGTAGCAGTTTATGCAGAGGAAACTCACGCAACCTAAAAGTTCGATTGAACCCAAACATTCAGATTTGGGAGGGCAATTTTCGAGAAAAGTCAAAACCTTCGAAAAAAAACTGTCACAAAATCTAAATTTGTACTTTTCCGAGGGCCAAAACATTTGGAAGTCAAAAAAATTGGGCGTATTCGCAAGAGCAAAAGAGCTTTTCGTAACCCGTTTTCAGAATTGAACCCAAAATCTCAGCTATAGCAGAGTAGTTTCTGAGAATATTCAAAAATTTAAAAAAAAAACGTTCAGAAAATCAAAAATTTGATTTTTCCAGAGGGTGATAACTTCGTGTATAAAACTTTTTGTTAGTGTCCGATAATGCTCTGGAGCTTTCTTATACCCGTTATCTCCTTGGGCCCACAATATCGGATTTGAGAGGTATTTTTCGAGAAAATTCGAAAAGATTCAATAAAACGAGCAAAAATCACCGAGGGCCATAAGTTTATGTGCAAAAAAAATATTGGTCGTAGCCACTTATGCAGGGTAGCTTTTCAAAACAGTTCAGTTCATTGAAACCAAAAACTCATATTTGAGGGGCAGTTTTTGAGAAAACGAAAGAAAAATCAAAAAATATATTCAGCCCTAATTTTGGCCGAATTAGCAAACTTCAAACTCTTGAAATAGTGCTAAAATTGGTCAAAAGTAAAAATAAACAAGTAAATTTAGGCTCAGCAGGGTCGGATAAAAGATTTTCTCGTCGCGGGGGAGGAGGTATTTGTTTTCAAAAAATTATTATAAGGACCCTATTATGACCAAACTTTCTGCGCCAGGCGAACTTTTCAAAACACTGCCAAAAAGGCAATTTTAGGCATTTTTTGGAAAGTTTTGATCAAAAACTGCTTTTTTCGGCTCGCATTCCCCCATCAAAAATAGTAAAAATATCGATGCCGGTCGGCAAGAAATGCATATCTCAAAAAAGTACCAAAAGCCTCGCAGCAGTTAATAATAACACGTTCTTAAGTTCTTTTTCTTTTACTTTAAATGTTCAAGCTACTTTTTTCTAAAATTTTCTGTGATCGGTGCAGCAATCTAAATTACTTTTGTTTTGTCAGAAAGCCAGTAGTTTTGAAACTAAAAATCACCATCTAGAAATTTCTAAATATTTAAAATTTAAAAAATATATAATTCAGATCTTGTGGTTAATATTGTCTCTTTTGGATTTAAGAAATTCCCGTCAAAAAAAATACTAGCTTAAAGGTCGAAATTAGTCTGAAGAAAAAAATCACCAAGAACATGAATATTCGTGCACGGAGCATTAAAACGCTTACGTAAAAATGATTTTTATGAACAGAAGGGGAATACTAACAGGAACCGTTAAGATAAAAAATACTATCAAAAAAAAATCTCATGATAAAAATTTATAGAAATGACTACAACTCAACTTCGAAAACTATCAGTTTTATTAACAAACTCCATGTGACAACGCGCTTTGAAAAACTTGAAGTCGAATGATTTTGAACTTTGCATGCAACGCCAATTAGGAAATCAAATTGTCAAATTGTAATTTTGAGAAATTTAATTTTATTTCAAACAGTTAACTGAAAGATATAAGATTATTCTCTAGAGCATTTGATCCAGAACGCTGGCAATTCATTGCGTACACGTCTAGTTACGCCTAATTGTACATTTACGTACAATTTTTGTAGTTTTTTGAGTTTTTGTGCTGCGATCAATGTTCGGTTCATGTCATTACAAGTCGGGGTTGTGTCTGATGACCAACCATTTCTGTGTTTATTCTTTCCTTATTTTGGTTCCAATTTTTTTCAAAGCTTTGACCCATCACGTATAGTAAGCAAAAATAATACGTGATGAAACTCTATAAAAGATATGAGATGAAAAGTAACCATCTAGCGCGAAAGATAAATCTTCTTTTTTGTCCCGAATTTCGAAGAAAGTGACAGAACATTTGTGCTCGATGTGTTTTTTCTCCAGACAAACATCAACTTTTTTGCAAACAATTTCGGCCAGACATTTTAAAATATCAGCTGAAAGGTGCTGTGGATATTTTAGGTGCGATACTTTTTTAAAAGATTAAAAAAGTTGAAAGAATGCCAATTTGGGATTATTAGCGCGCGATGTATTTCGTGCTTTTAACGCGCAAGCTGAGATTTGATCCGTCCTAGAAATCGCTCCATTTCAAGTAAAGATATTTGGTATATTTAAAACTTTAATACATGCTAAATAATTAATTTTGTACTTCGTATAGCGTGTCGGGTGATGATTTTCAAAAATTAACAAAAAACAATAATTTTTGAACTTTTTGAAAATTGCCTGAAGAGAACAGTACTCCAGGGAACTTGAAATGCAGTCGTAAAACTTAAGGCTTTACCCTGATACAAGCAGTCTTGCTCTTATTTGTAAACCATACGGAGAGATAACTCGATCAAATTGGAAAATACAAACAAGACTGCTTTTTAAGGTCAATTCAAAATCTTTTGGTTAAAAAATTGACAAAATAATCAAAAAAGGGCAAATTTTTTTTTCGATTTTTCTTCATTTTATATCCTCACACGCTAATGTGCACAAAGAAGGGAAGTATTTAACGTCTTGTTTCAAAATAATGCGATCAAATGACTTGCCTCAACTCAATTTGGAACGCATTAATCCACCACTTACGCGTGTTATAAGAACGCAAAAAATCGCCTGTTAATTGTCGCAAATTGGCAAAATTAGCAATTTTCAAATCCCCATCATTTTACAAAAAATTAATCACAGGTGAAATAAAATTTCAAATTTAAGCTCAAGACTAAAATATTTTTCAGATGGTATAAGAATTCAAAATTGGCTGAATAAAAAAACCACACCAAGCGTAAATATTTCGCACTTCTAAAGTCAGAACAATTAAGTTCTTTGACGCTTGCACGTACAATCATAAGCTACATACAAGCAATGTCTAAGAGAATAGAAGCTGCTCGCAGATGCTGAAGCTTAACACAAAAACTGAAAATAGAAAAATTTTCTATAGACAAGGAAAAATTTGACTGCTTGCAAGCACAAGCTCAGCAAACTTCTCTTGCCAAATAAGATTACTGGCTTCTTTGAAATAATTTACTATCATATCAGTTTTTCTTGATATTATGCATGACTGCGTGAATTGCTCTATATTTTATGAAAAACTAACACTATAATTTATATGCACTGCTATGCTACATGCAAAAAGGCTGTAATTTATGATAAACGAAAACTGAGCTTCGCACCACTTGAGATACACAAATGAATGACTATGATTAAAATCAATCGATAAAAAACACGGGGAATCAATCGATAAAAAACAAATTTTTTTAAATAATATCTTTTTTCATTAAAAAATGCAGAAGCCCAAAATATCCAATAACAAAATACCTGAACCATTGCAATCTAAACACGTTGTTTTTGGAACGATAGAAAGAAGCCGAATATTTGAAAAAATAATTTTTCGGCGGACTTAAACCGACGAAAGTCACCAGACAGATAATAATCTAAATTAGCGAAGATTTCGAGTTTGCAAAAAAACACAGGGCTCGACTGGAATCGAACAACCGAACTGTTTGGTCTCAAACATGGGTGTTATTGCAACCTTGAAAAAAGCTGAATCTTCAGAAAAAAATTGTGCTACGGTAACTAAGCCGACAACAATAAACAGACGGACGATAGTCAGAACAACCACAAGGACTTTAGTTAACAAAAAAATAGGTCCCGTCCGGATTGAAACCATCAGTCTCTGCTGTCTCAAACAATTTCGTTACCTCTACGCCAGATGCACCGGATGGTTGATTGAATTTGAAGTTATAATTGCCATGCGGTAACGAAGCCGAAAATACGTGAGCAGAAACCCTACAACACGAAAAAAAAACTTATAAAACTTCACTTTTCCTTCAGAACATTTGAACACACAAAAAAAATGTTTCGGTCTTTTAACGACGCAAAGGAGGCCATTAAATCGATAGAAAAAAAAAACGAAATTAAAAAAGCAAAAATTTAACAATTCGGGTTGGTGAAATTACTACCAAAGTGAAAATCAAATTTTGATTCGTCTGTATTGTTAAAATGCTTAAGCATTAAAAGCAACTTCAATGAAATATGTTTACAGCAACAAAAAAATTGATTATAAGATGTGGCAACTAAGCCAACAAAACAAGCAGAAAAATATGAGGGAGACAATTTCATTCGAAGCAAAAAATTTCCTATTGAAAAACAACAGGTCTATTCAGATTCGAACCCAGGATTTTTCCATCCCAGACGTATTCCTTACTTCTAGACTAAATGTGCAGGAGACGCTAAGAAACTTGAATTCATTGCGAAGTCAGTGATTTTTTCCTGTGAAGTTATTTACCGGAAAAAAAGTCTTGTACCCGGAAAAAGTCTTATTGCAAATTTAACGGGAAAAAAATCTTATCGCAAATGTAAATACAGATAGGTGCGTACGTGATTAACAAAATAAAACTGAAATACTCAAATTAGCAGTGAAAAGGCTATACAATCTAAGACATGAATCGAACCAGGTGCATAAGAGTCACATTTACTAACCACTTCACCACAAGACTTGACTGTACCTGTACCGCAAAAAAGGCAGCATTGACGGTGCATAACTAGTCGGACACAATGCATGCTATTTAAAAGCGAAAATCAGAAACTAGGTTCTACAGAAATTTGCCACAAAAAAACGCAACACAAAAAGCAACAGAATGTGTTAGTCTTTAAAAAAAAAACAGGTATAATATAATATATATTATAAAGTTTGTATTATAATATAAGCGTTGGTTCACTAAAATCCTGACAAAACAAACCTGAAAAATTTAATTTTGTATACTTTGTTTTCAAAATGGGTTTATTTAGACAATTGGTGAATACAGACTGCAGGGGGTCAATAGTTTTGATCGAATATGTAACTCAATTCCAAGAAATTTCTTAGTATCTCAATATTCGTGGCAGCTTTCGCTCTACTGGTGTAAATATGCGCTTTACAAACCTGGTCATTGCTGCAGCGGTTTTTATGTACCGTTTTTATTATGATTAACAAATTCAGATCGCCAATAAACGGAACATTTGTGCGGCTAAAAAAATTGCGCAGATTAGGATTACTTTTTATGTTAGTTCAACTACTTTTGCCTTTGAAGCTAATTCAATAAATACAAATCATTCTTCTAAAACTCTACCATTGAAATAAAATTGGGGTGTGTTGTTTTAGTTTCGGCGTGTTTCGAAAGTTTCGACCGGAAGCTGGCAACACATCATTCGTCTCTGTTGCGCTTAACGGCATAGAAATTAATGAGTACACTGATTGAGGCATCCTGATTTCAAATATATTAAATACTTCGATACAATTTAATCCAGAGCGAGACTGTTGCTAAAATTAAGTGACAGAGTTGGCGAAGAGACGAAGAGAAGTCACGAAGAGAAGACAAGGAAATAATGTTTTTTTCTCTTCCCGATTTTGGCAATGAGCTTGTGAGGTAAATGGGGGTTACCGAAAAAACAGCAATGAATTGTTTTTCCACTTTTGTGGGAACCTACTGTGCTAGTTGCAGGGCAACCGGCTATTCTTTTCTTTTGTAAGTCGAAAACGTTGCTGGCTAACCTTCATCAAACATAATCTATTTCACTGTCAGTTCTCAAAAAAAAATCAGTTTGGTAATTTATCGTCTGTCAAATAACATTCACTGACATGTTGTGTCTCTATTAGTTATTTTGCTCAACCAAAAATAAAGAACTGAATCTGTAACAAATTTCACATTTTCCGCCAACATTCAGTTTGAGCCCAAATTTTTTGAAGATAATTATTAACATGCAGTTAGGGACGTTCACTTAGTATAAGCTCAGACTTTCATCCTGATCGGTTCTGTAGAAACGATCACGTATCTGATGCGAACTTTGACAGAGGTTGAGTTCCGGGAGGTATGCATTATACTGAAGGCACTTTTGAGTTTCTGTGGGATCCAATTGATTCTACTCCTGTGCTGGTCATTTGAAGGGTTCAAGCGGGTCTGTTCGGGAGCTGAGAGAGGGGGAGGCTAAGGACTGTTGAACAGCTTTTCGAGGCGTCTCAGTTTAGGGTTGCCGCGAGTGACGTGGTTTGGATTTCCGTTCGCACACACAGATGAAGTGCCTGAGCAAAAAGATGGCGACTGGGTTCGATCGAACGACACTTTGGAAGTGTACACTGAATTGAACGTCTGATTCTCGTGGTTGTGATTCTGTTTCCTAATAAAATTAACAAGTTCTCAGCTCTGTTCAACGTTCCAAAAAAAACAGAAAGCGATTATAAAATGATTCCTTTCTAAGTTCGTCTACGACTTAGATGTATTGCATAAGTCGAAACTTTTATTAAAATTTGCTGAAAGCGTTATAAAGTATATAAGCGAATTTTGTATCAGTTTTAGCATTTTGAGAATTTCAGTACCTCGTTCCAGTCAACTCTTTCTTTCAAAAATTAGAAGACAATTTTTTGACTGAGTCACAGAAAAGCTTGAAATAAAAACTTCGTTAAATGAAGTGCAGAAGGTTGTCCAGAGGATTGGTCAAATCCCTCGTCGACTCCCAAAAATAAAGTAACTGATCCTTAACGCACATGTGGACTGAATGTCGAGATGAAGTCGGAGCATTCTGTCGCTTGCACTGTTCCGCCACTGCATGTTGGTACCTCTTGCACAGATCTTTAAACTCTGAATCCCTTGCCTGCACTGAAAAAATAAACTTCTGATAAGAAAAATTGTTAAGTCTGCAATTTATGATGATAGTGGTCTACGAGCAAAAAAAAGTTCTATTAGCCAAACAGAGCGCAATTTCTTTTTTAAAAGTAATTATGGAATGCGACAGTAACAAAATAAGGCACAAAGGCGAAACAAAGCCTTGAAATCTTTTGCGATAGAGAAAAATAAAATCCATAACCATTGCGAAAGTTAAATTAGTTTTAATTATTGTGGTAGCTTAATTGTTGTGATAAACCTTTTAAATGGGTGCCTGAATGAATAGCTTTACCTAAAATGTTCGAGGCCGGATTGGTAGCCCCTATTATTTGTGGATTTCAGTTTCCGGCGGATGATTATGATTTTCAAAGGAAGAGGAGGAGAAAGAAGAAATTTTGAACGAGTATAAGCGGGATGAATCAAATGGCAGAAGAAAATTGCTTTTTGTGTAAAAGTATTGGTAAATTGGTGAAGCAGAGTACCTTGAATGTCAATGGTGCTGTCAGAAAGCACAAACAATGGTTAGAAATATCGAGGATTTTTTGTGCGTTAGTTCATAAATTGGACGTGCACGATTGTCATGATAAATCAGTGGAGAAATTGTCCGGCATGCTTCAATATGCCCTACAAAAACTGAAAAAGATGGAGAACATTCCTCAAAAATTGATAGCCTATAAAGGAATGGTCTCTCTATGAAATCGAGAAAAGTTGTCTCTCTAGAAAATCGAGAAAAATGGATTAAGTTGCTAAGGCACGAGTCATGTTCCTGCGTTTAGTTACGTTTCCGGGAGTCTGCAAGGAAACTTCTTTTCAAAAAAAGCTGACAAAAAGTTCAGAAGGATTAAAATTTGAATTTAATGACACGAAAGAAAAAAGAAAAATGAAACAAAATTTACAATGGTTTAACACAAACTAGATAACGCTCTGAAAAAGTACAGATCAGTTTTGTCTTCGTAAACGGACATTATGTTTTGTACTCTTTCATTTAATACTCGATACTTTTTCTTTTTTGTGAACTTATGGCCACTCGATGCATCAAAAAAGTTTGCATCGAAGCGTCTTTTTGCAGGCTGCCCACTACTTTCCACATATTTGGGTGGGCTCCGATGAAATATGATTGAATCCCGAAATGCACCAAGCTTTTTATATCAGTAGAGCCGAAGTACAGACACAACTCGTCAACTTTCTCAATTTTCTCGGGTTCTAAACAAATTCTGTCGCATACATTCTGAATTTCCTGAACGATCATGTCATAGAAATCGCCGATCTTTTCTTTTTTTTCGAATGCAAGGGATGGCAGCATTTTTTAAAGCCAGCGCTAAATCGTGATTCGTTTGGTATGTCACTTTCAGACCCAATTCATTAATTTTTCTCATGTAACTCTGGGAGAGATGGAAAAAACAACCCGATAAATGTGCTTCGGGGAATGTTTTTTGAAATGACTGAAGAGCAGCTTGCTCAAAATCTAACAAACTTTTTTCAGGCCGGCAGTTGGGTGCTAAATCAATTAACGCCTGCAAGAAGCGGTTGTAGGTTGTTTCGATTTTGTTAGGAAGGAAGGCGTAAATGCAAGCTGGCGCAATGCCAGATACACTAACATGAATTGAATATAGCTGATAAAACATTTTTGGAGTAATTTTAAAAGTTCCTGCGGCTAACCAGAAGGATGACTTCTCCAGAACTCTCAGCATTTCGGGGTCGCCGCACAAAATGATTCGCTCATGATCATTTGATCCACTGTCATACCGGATAAAATTTTTAAAAATTTCAGGGATCTTGAAATTTCGCGCAACGGGGATGGGCGGCATATTTACATCTAGAGATCTTTTATATGCTTTATGACATTTCGGGCCTCCAATTTCCCCGCTGAAATGTCGTGGTTATGCTCTCCACGCGTCTAGATTAATTCGTTATTTTCAGTAATAGCAGTTGCTCGACATTTATGTGTTTGATATTTTGAGCAAATCCAGTTTTCTGTAAACTTATTTTTTCGCTTGAAATACAATTCGTGGCCGGACGCTATAAGAATTGGCTTGTTTTAAGATGAAACTGTGAACTCGAAAGAAGACTCAATCATAATATTTTATTGTGTTTGCGTTTGTTTATCACTTGAGTAAAGTATAAAGTGACTGTCTGAATTTAATTTTTGTCAGAATTCTTACGTCAAATTGTTATGAATTAGCACAAGCAGCTTTTTTAAGTAATCATAATGGTTTAGCGAAAAGTCTAATTGAAAACAAATTACAAACTTGTTGACGAGAGTCTTAAGTAAATTAGAAAGCCTTCTTTTAGCATGTATAACTAAGATAAACCAAGCTTTTCATTATGGTGCATGCGTTAATTGCAGGATTAACTTTGGTGTGATAAGGGTTAAGATAAGGAATTCATACAGCATTAATTTTAATAGTGAACTGACTAGGTGTTAAAATGTACTGTATTGAACTGGAAAATAGGAGTTATATTGTTGTCGATTTAAAATTGTTTAGTAGTGAAATGACTAAGTGTTAAAATGTACGGTGTTAAATTGTATGTCATTGAATTGTAGTACACCGTACAAAATAAATTTCGTCTAATTTCGTTTTTGTAGCATCCGTCTAATTTGCTTATCAATTAATTTCCTAGGCCCCAATTTAAGTCTGTAAACAAATTTCACGCAATTTCCTCGCAAGTTATTGTCTAAATTGGACAACGAGTATTTACTCAGCCAAAAGATTATTTAAGTCTGTAAACAAATTTCACATAAGTTATTGTCTAAATTCCGTTATTTTCTAATCGTCTAATTTGTTTGTCGTCTAATTTCCTACACCCCGAATAAAACTTTTATCATGGGTGCAGACAATAACACACAAAGTTTTATTGTAGCTCATCTTGGAGTAGTGATATGCGTTAAAAGCAGACAAGACAACAAAAAAAGAAGTACGAGAGAATAAGTTTCAACTTGTACCGCCCATATTCAAAGAAGAATTAACAAGATCACACACATGGAAAGTGCCAGAAAAGGGTGAACGAACAACAGCAATGATGTATGTCATTTAGCCAGCGTAGCCTATGATGGAAACTTAAGCTAAAACTAGAAAAAAGTGAAATGACTTCTAGTATCAGGGCAGAGCTTTGCATATTTCGACTGCCACCTGAGGTCTACAAAAGAAACCTCAGAAATTAATAAGATGAATTCTCCAAAAAAGTCATTCTTATTACAGTTTATTGAAAATCACTTCCACGCTCAATGTTAAATACAAATTGATGTGAATAGTCTATAAAAACCTACTTTAAGTCCAAAAAGCTTGCCTATCGACAATTATCAAACAAATTCTGCTCGCATGCTATCTATCCCCGTACGCGTCAATAGCACGAGAAATATCCCTGTACACAACAAAGGCTTCTAAACTGGATAGCAAATTCATTTAAACTATTCAACCTGATGAACCTGATCTATTTTTCGTCTGATCTGAGTAAAATTTTTTTAGATATACCTGAAATCACTTCACCGCACAATCTATTAATGTTGATTCTACAAGTTTTGAGTATACACATTTTCGTAGCAAAACTCTGCAAGTTAATGCATTATATTGCTACTACTATTGTCAACAATAACTATTGTAGCTAGCGTAATTGTCTAGTCACTACCATCCAGAAAATTTTTCTGACTAACCTAACCTCGATTTACCAATTTTCTTATCAGAATTTAGTTTAAAAACAAGGATTCTTTTCAAAAAAATCCTGCTCTTTTTAGACAAATCAAAGAAAAATTCGATCCGGAAAATAAGATGAAAAATTTGGTACATCGGCTTTTTGTATTCGACAGACAAAGTAAAATCTGAAATAGTTCTAATTGAATTAACAAAAGAAAAAGAAGAAAAAAATGAATGATGAAGATTCAAGTGATTTCAAAGAATTTAAAACTAGCTAACAAGCAGTTTGTTGACAAAGAAATAGATTTATAGCTTAAAACGATCGTAAAGTACGAAAAAAAGTTAAAGAAAAAAATTCGTATCTGCAGACGTAATTAAAATGAGTAACTCGTACGCAAACTATGTTCATGATCTAATTTCAATATTTTATTAACAAAGAGGCATAAACTCAAAAAATTGAGAGTAAAATCAGTTTAACAAATTACCAAAAAAGTTTCAAACACATTCAGGAATTTTGAAAACCAAAAATATCGAACTATAGCAAAAAGTCGGCTGCAATTAACGGCTGCACTTAATTTAACTGGTTGTAGTTTAAATTTATCAAAACGAGGATTAACCAGGTGGGCAGAATTCAGAAATTATATTTTTTTCCATGCAAGTCTTTAAACAAGAAAGATGGCTAGAATCAAACCGAATTTGTTTAAATCCACCAAATTTACTGCTCTGCTAATTTTCCAGAGCTTGCATTGAAAAAACTACAATTATTTTGACGCCGTTTAACTTATAAAGGCGCTTTATTTGCAGTTTGATAAAAATGAGAAGTTTTTGTTGACATGTTACAATTGTTGAAACTCAAAATCAGGAAACAGACTTGTTGAAAATGAAGTTAAGTTTGTTGAAACATATGATCCGGATAATTGAACTAAAACTTAACCAGGTATGGTAGTTTTTTTACTTGTTTATATTGTTTTTTTTTTTCAAATCAAACGTAAGAGGGTTTTGTGTACTTTTAGGGTTCACTTGGATACAAGCAAAACTTAGATTCGGGTATTCCAATTTTCTGAAAAAATATATGCATCTTGGAGTTTCAAGAACAATTTATGATAGAAAAATTTTGGTAAAATTAATTCAATTGGAAAAAACTAAATCAAAAGGGAAAATTTTATTCCGCTGGGCAACCTGAAAACACTCACTTCCAAAATTAGAAGTACATAGCGTTTTCTGTGACCTTTAAACTAATGCTGTTCGATAGTGGAGTTTGCCCTCCTTCTAAGAAAAAGTGAACCTAACTTAGAAAGGAATTGGAAGTCAAATCGCTAAAAAAATCAATTTTGCGCTCGAACAAATTTTAAACCTTTTCCTGAAAAAATAATCACGACTCATGTAGAAGTCTTTAATACTTTCACCGCATCTTAATACAGACGTTCTCAAATGTACTCGATTCGAAAACGAAATTATTAAAACCATGTTCTTTCGAAAAAAATTCTTTTTATTAAATTAAGCAATTGTTTTACAAAGATACGATGGCTGTAAAAAAGCTGACAGATAGTCCACCTTCATTTCCCGAAAAAAAATCAGCTAAGTTGACGCATCTCGTACTCGATATAATTTATAGCGAACAGTTTTTTCAGTAGAAAAAGCTGCCCATGATATACACCACTACACAAGCGAAAAAAAACGGGTGGAATCGAGCTTTTTACAGCTGATAAGCTGCACTTGGCTAACACAAGCAAAAACGGCAAAAATGATCTGTGAAAATTGAAGAAAAAAAACATTAAAAACTGATTAGCTAATATTTGGACCATCAGGAATTGATCGATGATCTGCTAATGGAATGTAACTTAAGTTATTGTCCTTTTAAAATTTCGAACCCATCTTTTTATGTTTTTCGAACTCAAAATGCTTTTTACGTTGCTTGAAAGCTTCAAAAATTTCAAATAGTTTCAGCCTGAGTATACCAAACTGGAAAAGCAAGGAAAAGGTTTACCTCAACCTAAGAACCTTTTGAGACTTCTGCTCGAGACAAAAATTATTTTTATTTTTCGTTCCAATTTTGGCTCAATTTTATTATATACTAACGCTTTTCTCGCAAGCTATTGTTTTCTTTTATAAGCTCCTTCTTCGAATCTATTTCTTTCTGAAGCTGTTTTTCCGCACTGAGTAAGCTTAGTTCGGCTTTTTTCAAATTCCTTCCTAGCATCTTAAGTGCAAATGTATTTCCGTCTTGAAGCGCATTTTCAAATCTAATAAGTTTTCGAAATTCAACTTCAGCCGGATTCTTGCCCATATCAGGTGGTGCCAACGTGAACGGAGCTTTGTTGATGTTTTCTCTTGAGATCAAACGATATTTTTTTCTACTGCGACATACTGTGCAAGCAATCAGTTCTCTGCTCTTTGAGTCGATCAATTTTGCAATACATGAACTGCAGAAGAAATGCTTACAAGGTGTTACAGCAAATGAGAATTTCTCACTAGAGCAGAGCTTTTTAGTACAGTTGTTGCAGCGCAACATTTGATTATATGATTCCATATTTCGACTTGATTATGTTTAAAGCTCTGAAACGCAGCAACTATGAAAACCTTCAAAATGTTTTTGACATTTTTTTCATTCATGACATTCCAAGTCGCATACAACAAGAGCTCCTAAGGTTCCTGCCAATTGGTATCATCAGACAAGATTTTAGATGACGGTTATCGGAAACTAATAACGGTTATCGGATTTTAGATGACAGAAAGTAGCACAAATATCGACTTTTTTTCACATTTTCGTTTTTTATAGGAACTAAAAGCTAGCTTCTAACAAAATTCCAATGTCTTTGGACACCAGTTAATATTATTTTTTCAACTTCAGCTTCACTGATTCTTCCAACACAAACTAAAACACATCCGAATCGGAACAGCAAAAATAATCAAGAGCTCTATCGTTTAAAAGGTAATGAAAATAATCAGTTGCCACTACGAGCCTTAACTTAAAACTATTCATCCATACGCCCCAGGTGCATTGCATGTCAATTAGAGCCTGAGGTAAGAACTAAACATTTTTCGCCCTCCGCTACAACATAGTTAGTTAAAATCATTCAATTCCATTTATCTATCTTCAAATTTTCTAATCATGATCATTATTTGCCTCCACTTTTACAGTATTTCATCAAATCTGAGCGTAGTCACATAAACCTCTCAGTTCAAACAATCGATCAATAATCAAAACTCAATCAGTCCATAAATAAAATTGACGAAACATTCAGATATCAAGATAAAAATCAATATCAAGTTCAATTCAAACTCAAGTCACTGTTTGATATCTGCTCAGGGAAGTTAATCAGATAGGTCCACCTTCTCAACGGCTTCTTTAATTTGCTTCATAAAATCATCAGCCAACTTTGGTTTCAACTTGAATTCTTTCGCTCTTTCTTTATCGAAATGGGCACTCGAAAAATCAGATTTGGGCCATATTTTAGACACTTCTTTTAATAATGCAATGATTTGTTCACATTTTTTCACTTTCCAGTCCGAAACTTCGCCAATTTTGAGCCTGTTCAATTGACTCTTTGCAGCTTTCTCGGCACTTTCGTACTGGTCGTCGTAAGGACATGACTCAAGATTCGGATCCGCTCCTTGCAACAACAAATACTTCACTACATCAAGATGGCAGTTCCTGGAAGCAGAAATAAGCGCAGTGTCTCCGAACCAATCCCACTGTTTATCGTATCCATATTTCTCTTGCACTTCGGTCCATTTTCTAGCTTGGTTCAAAACCCACTGCTTTTCGCTATCTTCACTTTGTTCGTATAAGGACTGCACTAGTTTCAAATCGCCAAATTTAGCCGCAAGAACAAAAGGCGAGTCGGTATCATTTTTCTTGTACAGACCATTACTTGTGCTATAGCAGTCATCCCAGCTGAAAGACAAAACCGAACTGTTACTGCCGAAAGAATCGGAGTCACGACATTTGTCGCAAACCTCGTCCGTACCACAGCAACACGACTCACTGCTGCTATAGCTGTAGTCTTCGCAATCGTCATCATCGTCGGATGAGTCACTATCGCCACCTACGCTGCTGCCCTGTATAAAAAACACAAAAATTTATGATCTTTCCAACTATTCCCTACATTGCAAGAGAGGGATTTGTCACTTGGTTCAATAATCCATCAAGAGGTTAGCGTTAAAGATTCTCAACATAGCCAAAAGATACTTGGAAAATTTTAACATAGCCAACTGACAGTTGGAAAAGAGAAATGAGCGCAAGGAAAATATAATTTATTTTTTTTCAAAAACCTTCAACTTTTGAATTTCGGAAAAATAGATGGCCTTACAGCTCATTGAAATTGTAGAGCAAATTAAAATGGAAATTTTTTGTTGAAATTAACCCAATTAGAAAGAATTGGATCAATAGAAAAAACTTTTACTTTGCTGGGCAATCTTGGAAATTAGCAGTCGATCACGTTTTACGTGACCTTTACCCTTTTGCTGTTTGATTGTGGAGTTTGCCTTCCTTTTAACAATGAAAATGTGATTTCAAGTTCAGTGCAAGTTAAACCACGAAAAATCAAAATTGAGCGTGAACAAATTTTTAGACTTTTTTCTTGATTAAAAACGAACAAAACTCACCAATACCTATATAAGAGTAGTCAATACGTTCAGTACTCTTAAATAAAAATAAAACCGAACAGACGCTGATAAAAACACTTTTCAAAAATGAACAAAAAACAAATTACGGTAAAAGTCTTTGAATGTCAAAAAATGTTTATGATTGGCATTTTTCTTCATGTTGACACGTTTAGAGAAAACTGAATCAATGGGCTTTTTTTATTATCACAAAATCGGACTTCAGGGCAGTGTTAGCAAAAAACAACATTTTTTTGGAAGCCATTTAACAGTTTTATCAAAAAAAACACTTTCTGCTTTTACACTTAATTGGGATAAACGTGTGCCGGACATCAAGCAGACGGACCTTCAGGTCAAATATTCTCTTAATTCTCAGACTGTTTTGGAGAATTTCTCAAATTCAAGATCTTTCTTTACCAGTTTCTGGTTTTTTAAAATAGTTTTTGAGCCTCTAAATGATGTTTAGGAAAATATTAAACATTGAAACATTGTTGAAGGGTTTTTTCATGTTTGAAATTTATTCATTTCAAAATCCGGCTTATTTTTAATTACGGATGCTCTTTTGAGGGGTACATTGTCATGAATAGCGCTGATTGTGGACTAATTGGGCCTAAATTTTTCAAAAAATGCCTGTAAAAGTTTTAAATTTCGGTATGAAGTCCCGTCGGCTTGTTGTCCTAGACCTGGCATAAACTTCACTAATTGAGATTCTAAGCAACCTACAAAGAGATAATCTATCAACGGCTCATGTGGAAGAGGTAAAATATACAAATTAAACGGTAAAAGACTGCTCGTATATCAGGGCAAAGCCCTGAATGTTCCGACTGCCCTTTAGTTGGTCTCGAATAGTTTTTGGTACAAAAAAAAATATTGAACAATATAAACTTTGGACAATGTCGAAGATCAAGTGT
Organism: Symsagittifera roscoffensis; assembly: GCF_963678635.1. Lineage (NCBI taxonomy): Eukaryota > Metazoa > Xenacoelomorpha > Acoela > Convolutidae > Symsagittifera > Symsagittifera roscoffensis. The sequence goes on from NC_087066.1 coordinate 61,056,925, forward strand.
GAAAAAATTAGTCGAAAGAAATTAAAACGACCAATTAGCTAGCCGCTATTTAATTTGGAAGGATTTTGTTGTGCGGGATAATTCACCACGCAAAAATAATTCGTGTTACGCTTTCAGATCATGAATAAAATCTCAAAGCGCGCATAAACTAATCCAAAGCATGGCCAAATTTTCAAACCCCAGAACTTTGCAAAAAAACAATAGAGGTAAAAATACGTTTTAACATTTTGATCAAGAGAGTCGATATCATCAATGAGGTATAAATTTTTTTGTTACAAACTATCTTTTCGAAAATTGACTGAATAATAAAAACCACGCCCAGTGAAAATATTCCGTTTTTTTCGTAAGTCGGAAAATAGGACAGAATGCACGAAGTAACCCAGTTTGTGATACGCAGTACACGACAACTCATTTATGACATGCGTTATATGCAAGATTTCGTTGAATCTAGATAGACACTGTGCATCTTCAGTTGAACCTAACTGAGTTCAATTTGTGTCAATCTAAAAATGTTATTAAAGGGGGGAAAATTTAACAAAAAAATTGGAGAAGTTTTACTGAACAATTATTATTAAAAAGAAATTCATAGAAGTAACCCAATTTGAGAAAACTGGATCAAAAGGTAATTTTTTCATTCCGTTTAATAATATAAGTTCATTTTCGAAACTAAAAGCCATTCAAATGTTTTCGCGGTATTTCAACTGTCTTCATTGGATAGCGTAATCGTCTTCTATTTAGCGAATGAAATTGAATTGAACTTGAAAAATCTTAACAACTGAACTTGAAAAGTCAAACTGCAAAAACTCAAAATTGAGTGTGAAGGTTTTTCTGGAAAAAAAACACGGCGTCAACGTGTTCACTAAGTTCAGTGTCAATTGAAAAAAAAACTAGCGACGCACAACTTTTGATACAAATATAATTAACATCGCCACCAGACATTTGAAAAGAGCAAATTAGAGGAAAAATAAAGAAACCGAAAAGGATTTTAAATTTTCGATTTAACAAAGTTAAATAAAAAACCGAAGTTCTTTGATTTTACAGAGAATCGTTTCTGAAACATTTTTCCAAAATCGCTTTTCGAGAAAACTTGATTGATTGGCATTATTTTTACTTCGCTGGGAAATCGATCCCACTTTGCCACTGAAAATATAGGTCAATCAAGCTCTTCCCTCCTAATATATTTTTGTTTCTGGTGAGCAAAACTTGCCCAAACATTACGCACCACGCTTAATACGGGACCCAGAATTGATTTAATTCATTCTTAAACTCCAATGAGCTTACCGTTTCACTGTCGCCTTCACCATCACCATTACTAGTTACCTCGTCTTTGTCCGATTCAAGAGTGCCTTCTGGTTCTCTCCATTCAAGTTTGAGTTCTGGATGCTCTTGGTCGGTAGCTTTCTGCTCCGGCTGCTGTTCCGCGGGTGTTTCAGGCGGCGAGCAACTCATTTCTGAAAAACAATCAAAGTTTTTCCAATCCAAACACTATTCATTTTTGTTGATTGGTCAAAATTGCTGATTATCATTTGTTGATTATCAAAATAATCACATCTAGAAAGGTTTCAGATGTAAGTTTTGGTCTCAAATGATGTTCTGTTTGGTGAGAGAATGTAAAACTACACAACCGCTGACATGAAAAGAGTATTCACAAACATTAATCGAGCAGCAAGTGAGACGAAAACACTTGGGTAAATGCCCTTTGCGACGAAAACAATAAGTAGCCAACAGAGTTGCAAATGAACGCATGGAAACAGAAAAAAAACTGACTTATTTTTTGCGATAACTTCAACTTTCGATTTGTAAAGAAAAATTATGTCCTTGAAACTCTTGAATTTCAAGAACATTTCATGCTTGCGACTTTTTTTTGATCAGTTTCAGAAAGCTAGATCAATAGGTAAAGTTTTTCTTCCACTGGGAAATCAAAAAAACTTAATTCCACTTTCGAAACTATAAGTCAATCTTGTTTTTTGATCCTTACACGCTCGTAATTGGAGAGCGCAACCAACCAACTTTTAGTAGATGAAATAAAAATTAACTCAAAAATTGAACAATACTAGAAGCAGTCATGAATGCATTATTATGCATGAAAGCAATTCTGTGAAATATTAGAGCATTTCCGACAAAAAAAAACCATAACGACCTATATAATAGTCTGCACTACGTTCCTCGACTCTAAAAAGAAATCAAGTCGAAAAAAAAACAGAAAAATTCACCAAGACCTATATAAGTATTCACTAACTTCATGACTCCCTTTTAAAATCTTTAACCTTCGGAAACTCACAAGAAGATGAAAATCGAATTTTTGCTTCATGAGACTTTAAATTAGTTCATCTAGTCGAGAAAACATGAGCCGAGACTAATTAGGCCAAATAAAGCTTTTACGCAAAAAAACGGAAATAATATAAAGAACGAGTTTTTAGTTTTACGTTTACATAAAAGAATGTTATCAATTACAATAAAACAGCTTACAGCACATGAAAGGTGAAAAATGTGACAAATCGGCCGAAAAAAACATGAAAATACAGCCGACAGGGGAATAACTTTTTTGAGGTTTAAAACTTTGGTTTTAAAAAAAAACAGGTGCTGGCCAGATTCGAGCCTGTGCCCTCAGCCGTCTACTAATTTTGAATTTGAATTTCCAAGAAATTGAGCATGCTTGCAGCAGAATTGAATTTTGAAATAATAGCTGCACAAATGACTCAGTGATTTTGTTGAATAAGTTGTTAAACCGAAAAAAAAAGAAACGTCTAAATTCCAATCTGATAACGCTTGCTAATCGCAGGGTTGAAAAGCTAGCTAGAAAGAAAGGTATGAAACTTATAACTTATTACATAAGCTGTTTTTTCTTTCACCAAATGGCTCTTCTCTTCACTAATTGATGTTTGTTTTTAAACAATCCGTTCTGACAAAAAAAACTATTGGGAAAACATCTATTTAAATTTGATATAATATAAAATCACATTCATAGCTAACTTAAACGACAGACAAAACAAATCACTACAATACAGAGAGGTTCCACTTAGATGTTAAATCGAGCTAAGCAAAGAACAAATGGGGGATAGTAAAAGTGGAACTTTTACATAATTGGCTAAAAATTACAGAACAAATAATAGCTGCATAAAAACTAATTGCCGCATCGGTTCGGCTTATCATCACGGTTCCTCAATTCACAATCATCATCGTCACTATCAACTGCATGAATTACATCAAAACGTACAAAGAAAACATGTTTCTGAACAACATAGTTTAAACTGCTGATTGCATTTGCAATAAAGTCTCTAAAAGGAGCTTCCCGACCTTGAGTTAACCGCTCCAAATGCAGCAATTATCTGGAGTGCTTTGAAATCGAGATGGAAATTGTTCAACTGGCAAGACTGCGTCTAAGACTGATTCGGTTTGGTGACAGATGGAACCCCAGAGGTTACACTTGGAATATTAGAGGTGCTGCCCGAAGCACCTGGTGTGGGTTTGTAAGGGACTGCTCCGATTGGTGCAAAGAAGGGCCCTTCATAGCCCTCGCTGTTCAAATAGTCTTCACTCTTTGGAGGTTCGATTTTCTGCGGTTTGATTTCTTGGATATCTGCAGAGAGAACCTCGACACTTGAGTTCCCAGCATCGCTGGCTTGTGCTGAAGTGGATGGCTTATACTGCAACAGGCGAGACAGAATTGATCTCTCGGATAACTGCAACCTTTGAGTTACTGGAGTTATTTTACTCAGAGTCTGTGGCAGCTTCATTGCATCTTGTCGCATGTCGCTTAGGAGCTCGTCCAACTGAAGCAGCACTTTGTGAAGCACAGCATTGGCTGACTTGTTTCCAGACAGAGACTCTTTGCTTAAATGCTGGTGACTGTCCGCAAGGGATTCTAGTTCTGAGAAGCGTGCATTCAGTGCCTGAATAGAATTATGAGCCTGGTTCTCTTCGCGTGTCAGTTGCAAATACGCCGCACGTCTCAGCTGCTCTTCAATTACAAGAGCTTGCTCCAGAAGCTGAAATTGAATCACCAAATTATTCATAAAATCACGATATTCAATTCATTAGCAATGTTAAGGTCGAAAATCGATGCTTAATTCGGTAACATCTGATAGTTTAACTGGTTTAAAAAACTAGGAAGCTCCCCATTGCTGTTCTATACTTTCATACATTTGATCTTATAACCAGCTGACAACTATTTAATAACCTTGAATCTCTTCGAAATGAATCTATTCTTGATGTCCATAAAGTTGGCTTTTCCTGCATCTGCCTTGAATGGCTCATTGATAATGTAGTACTGTATGTCCTGCTGGATGTCCTGGTACCTCCCATATCCATACTGCTCAATACCACACAATAGCCAATAGTCGTGCCTTCGATGCCAGATCTCTGCCTCCTTCTGTGGATTTGCTTTGATTGCGCGCTCTTCATTGATCCACAAAGTGTGCAGTTCTGTGAAGCCGCCGTCTGCTATGTTGAACATGAAGCGACGCTTGCCTGCTGGCTTGGCTTCTTCTGGCTTTTTGGACTCTTCTGAATAACATTGCTTAGATTGTGTTAATTGAGACCCAAACTTGAAGATACATTGCACCCTCAAGAAACTATTAGCCTGCGTTTCTGCAGTTTTTAGAAAACATAGCCAATAGACAGTTGCAAAAGAGTCAATAAACGCAAAGAAACAGAAAAAAATAGACTTGTTTTTTGAAAAAAAATTCAGCTTCCGGATTTCAAAAAAAAAAAACAGATGGCCTCAAAGCTATTTGGATGTCAAAAATAACTAATGATTGGCAATTTTTTGATAGAACTAACTCAATTTGAGAAATTAGGTAAAACTTTTACTTCGCTGGAAAATCTGAAAATTAAATACTACTTTCGAAACTAGAAAACGATCACGTTTTTGTGACCTTTACACTTCTGGTGCTCGACAGTGGAGTTTGTCTGTCTTTTAGGTTAGGAACAGAACTGAAGTTAAAAAATCATAAGTCAAACCGCGAAAGAGAAAATTTGAGCATCAACAAATTTTGAAACTTTTCCTGAACAAAAAAATAATAATAATCACAGCGACCTATATAAGAGTCTGAGCAACGTTCATCGACTCCTAAAATTCCAGATTGGCTATTTTCGAATCCCCATAACTTCACAAAAAAGATTGCAGGTGAAAAAAAAATTAAGTTGAGCTCAGTGCATCGACATGCTCCCGTCAAAACCTGTGGGTTAAACAGTCAAATTTATCGTAAGGACAGACCAAGAAAAATAGTCCGTCATTTCAATATTTTCTTCATAAGTTGGAACATTGACAATATTCTGTAGTAAACTCAGCAGAATCGATGGCAATTTAGCACTGGATCATATTCACATCAAAAAACTTGAAATATAAACAAAAAATGCAAAAACATTCAATTTGTGGAAAAAGATCTCGTATAATAACGCAAGCGTTTGATTATGTAAAGAAGCAAAGTACTTGAAGTGAAGATATGTCATAAATGAAGCTGCACTTTGTAAACAAGCAAAAACGACAAAGAAGGCAAAAGTTTAGGGAATAACCGCTTGAAAAGGGGAGATCCCCATAACTTGTTTATTGGGTTGAAACCTTTATCTCAGATTTGTGCATGTAATATTTGAAAAAAGAAAAAAAAATTACACAGAGGCGAAGCTGAGCGTAGTCCACTTGCAATACACAACAAAGCTCCAAAAATCAAAAGATAGAGTGTCTTAAACAAAAGTTTATTAAATCTTGCAACCAGCCAATCTGCATATCCAATAGAAACATTTGGGGATAAACACCTTGGCAGAAACCTTTTAAGCCGAAAACAATCAACAAAGACTTCCCGTCGCCCTCAAAACACATAAACTGCTCGTAAATTGAAACACAGATGCGATGCAAAAAACATATTGCGCTACAAAATAGACAATGAAAAGAAAACAACAGTGAAAAAAAGTCCGAAAAATTATGTTGGAAAAAACTTGAAAAAATAATTTGGTAAACTTTGAAAAATTACAGCTACAAAAACTTCATATTTATATGAGATGAAGTTCACAAACAGCCCTTGAAACCTGTTGAGCCGAAAACTTGTCATAAAAAATTTCATTTAACTTAAGTTTTTATGACTCATCCAAACTGAAACACACAATCCCAAATGGATATATTTTGCCCTCAAAATGACGCAGTTTAAATTGACTAAGTTGATACAACATAAATTGAAACAAATTGAATATAAAAAAAATTGAAAAAAAAACTGAATATCGAACATGGTAAATTTACAAATTTGTTAAGTTTCAGTTCTGGTAAAAACTATTTAAATTGGAACACAACCCATGCTTTAATAAGTTATGAAAAATGGCGTCTAAAAAAATGGAAATTGAACCGATAGAAACTATAATTACAACCCGAAACGGTCTTGGATTAATTACTAGCTAAGTGATAGGTTTTTTATTTGAATTTTCAAAAATCTCAAGAAATGAAGACCATCTAGAAGTTTTCCACAGGATGGATCTTCACTTCTTGAAGTGAAGATCCATCCTGTGGACAAAGTTGTTTACGGGAAAAAAGCCGAGTACCCGATTGCAATACCCTTGCTTATCGCAAGGGAAAAACATGAAGCAACTAAGCAGATATAATATACCCCGAAATCTAAGAAGCCAAAAAAATTTAAAAAGTTAAGTTATCACTAATAAGTTATCAAGCCCCCCTCGCACTTAAAACACACACACACACACACACACACAAAAAAAAAACACATTTTTTTGCTGGTCGAGGAACGCAGTATGAGGTCAATAAATCGATAAAATATAGGCCGAAACCTATCAAGCCGAAAAAAAAAGAAAACAAACAAGGCGATGAAAAAGTTGTTGTCATGAAAAATTTGAATTATAATTTATATTAAGTTGTTCAGCATTTTGCTCAATCCACACATGAGCATAAAAATAATATGCTTCATTGAAACAACTCAAAATTAGGTCACTATGCCGATAAAATATAGGCCGAAATTATTTGGGCACAATATGGGATATACGATGTCAAGGTTAAAAAATTACAAAAAAAACCGCAAAGGTAAATCAGAACACTAAAAGCAACTATAGTACAGAAAACTTGAATTCAAATAAACGATTTAGCTGGATGGTAAAACCAACGCGGAAACAAAGCCGACAAAAAGTAAACCGAAAGCGACGAATTCGAAAATTCAAAAAATACCGGAAATATCATGTAAAAAATTTGAACTCGAATAAGGACGCACAGTGAGAGTAATAGAATAAATGAGCGCAAATATACGAAGCAAATATTGAATTTATGTCGTGTACTTCATTTATGCTGAAATCTGTGCACAACGTCGTTTACGGGGGAAAAAGCCTAAAACCCGATAACAAAACCCTTGCTATCGTAAGGGTAAAAACAAATAGGCAAAAAACCACCCACTGAAACTTTCGAAGGCCGTAGAAAGTGAGGTAAAATGAAAAGAGATTAGCAAAGTGGCACATAAAAGAGCAACCAGTTTTTTCATTGGTACCATTTTCAAACGAAAAACAACAAATCCCACACTTTTTCATGGTACATGTTCTTTTTCAAACAGTACCTAACACTAGCAAAAAATAAATCAGCAACATAAGCCATTAAATTGTTTATGCTTAAATAAGCTTAAATAGGATTAATTTGAAATATACCAAAAGTGCCACGCAATGTTAGAAATGTTCGTTTGTGTAATTAAGCGGAAAAAGCCGACGATCTTTGAGCAGATACCAATTGAGTCGAAACATGATTTTACAAAAACCTATCAAAATTTTCGAGTTTTTCCTGAAACTACAATAAGCACCAGTTGCAACTACCATGATACTGCTTACAGCACAAGAAAAATCCGTGATATGGCAACTAAGCCGACAAAACTTGAGCAGATAAACGAAAGTCCGACAAATCAATTTTTACCGAAAAAATATTCAATTGCATACATACTGAAAAACTCATGACCTTGGGGTGCAAATGCAAATGATTGTCACTAGGACACATGAAAAGGAACCGCGAAGTTGTAGAGATTCTAAAATAAAGCTAATTAAAAATTTGTAAGAAAAGTGGTTTACGGCGAAAAAGTCTAGTTCCTGATTACAAGACACTTGGTTTCGCAAGTCTAGTTCTTGATTACAAGATACTTGGTTTCGCAAGTCTAGTTCCTGATTACAAGACACTTGGTTCCGCAAGTTTAACGAAAAATTTAACTCACCCATCTTCTCTTCCACATTTTTAGCTGCTGTCTCGGTCGGTTTCACTGGTTCCCCACCGGAAGAGTCAACCGCTGAAGAACTAGTCTCACTAACTTCCTCTTTCTCCTTCTCCTTCGATTGCACTTCGTCTTGTTTCAACTCACTCTCTTTTTCTTTCTGTTTCTGCTCATTATTTTCTTCCTTTCCTAAAAGGGAGCATGGTGAAATGGTAACATCTCCGCCTCTCAATCGAAAGGTTGAATGTTTGAGGCCCACCATGATCCGCGCTCGTTGCTTGAAGGTCAGGCAACTTTGCCCACCCCAGAAAAATCGCCAAAAAAAGATTGGGCTCTTTTTCCTCCCCCCCCCCCCCCACCACCACCACCTCATGAAAGCATCATTTTTATGGTGTAACGAGGGGTTTTACAAGGTTAAGTATAAAGACCAAATATGTTTACCGTGGCCTTATTAGTCCGTATGTCAATTTTCATAACAATCGAAAAATGAGAACAAAATTTTCAGTTTGCAGGTGGCGGGGGAAGGAAAAAGATCCAAAAATTGCTTGTAGCTTTAAAGCATAGGAGCAGCAGCGTTTCTCCCTGATGAACTGAACAGCTCGTATGCTCGTCCTTTATATTCAATATTTGAACACGTGTCGTCAAAGAATGTTTTATTCGATGATTCTGCGCAGATAATAAAAATATCTTAAAATCACGCTACTCAAATTCCTATTGTGAATGCACACAAAAAAGTTTAATTTAGTCTCAAACAAATTACCATAACTTGTACAAAAATTGAAGCAGTCTATCAAGAAGAGGATTTCAAGTTGCCTCAACCTAATCTATGCTTCTAACTGAATGCAGGACGTAATTTAAAACGGTTTAAAATGTTGTCAGAGTACAAAACTTGCATTTCACTAACCTTCTTTTGCTTCGGTATTCTCAGCATCTTCCTTTTTCTGTCCAGATTTTGAAACTTCTTCGTTTTTGACCGAAATTTCGACTTGTTCCACTTCGATTTTATCACTTGATTCGTTACTAGCAGTTTCCTTATCACTTTTTCCACACTCTTCTGATTTAACAGCAGGAGCGGGCGAGTCTACATTAGCACTTGAAGCTGCGGCTGAAACCGATGCAGACGCCGGGTTTATTTTTTCAGTCGGTAGAGGCGTCGACGCTCTAGAGGACTTGTTCGAGTTACTTTTGCTTTGCTTCCCTGGGGTCTGAGGGCCACTGCTGGCTGCGGACGGCGGGTTTTGGTAAGTCAACTCCTCCAGATTTGGCATCAGATCTGGCATGCTGATTCTTCCGTTCACGTGCTCAAACTCGAACACTTTCTTCCGAATGAGACTCATGACTCCGATTCGTGTCAACACTGGCTGTCTCTGCACACCTTCGCGAGGCACCCCATCAGCGTACGTCTCGGCGTTGTCGGCCGCCGGCTCACACAAGTGACGCAAAAACATAGAAGAGTAGGCCCTGGAACATTTTAAGTTAGCCATATTCAAAGCTGAAAATTGCGAAAATTTTACCCTGTGGTTATGGTGATGCAGAAAAATGCATTTTTACACAATGACAAGCCAGTCTAATAGAAAGAAGCATTGAATTGCCCTTGAAATTATCCAAAATTTAAACTGAACCAAAGATAGTTGCAAAAGTACTAAGAGCTCGAGTACACCGAAACAAATACCCATCTTAAAGCTCTTTGAAAATCAAGAGTCGTTCATATTTATTTTTTATTATTTTTATTTTTTATTATTATTTATTTATTTATTTATACCGATGAAAGTCTTGTCGGGAAAAGTAAAACTTAAAAAACAGTATTGATGCTGTAAGTCAAGCTGGATCTTCGCTTGATTAGCACTTTACTGGAAAGCGTAATTTGCCTTACATTTGGGAAATAGAATTGAAATTAAAAAGAAATCAAGATTCAAGCTAATTTGAGCGTGACTTTTCTTGTAAAAAAAAAAAAAACCATGACAAGTGAAAATTCATTTCGTTCATTAAAATTTAAGAAAGAACTTAGATAGCAGTGTGGATGGAATGGAAAATGATAGAAAAGAATGTGAGCACTAACTTGAACTCCTTCTCCGACTTGCCCCTGAGGTCCCTCACCATCCAAGTGGAGTGGAGACCCATCTCAGCAGGAGGCATGCCCCATCGCAACACTGCATTGTAGAACGACTTGCGCTGCCGAGTGTTGAAGCCAAACACCTGAAAACATTCCATTATCCTCCCCAGATTCCTTTGCAAACTCATATTTTTCTATTCCAAAACAATGCAACTAAAACAATGAATCTAAACTCCAAATGGGAAGAAAAAAAATGTTCTCAGTTAGACAACGAGATAGTAGAGGCATGCATTGTATCAGTTATTCAGATTCAGAACACATAATATTCTTGTTACGAAATTCAAATTAAGCAACTAGTATTGGGTTAAAAAAATGATACGACTCAGCTGGTCTGGTCAGATTACCAAAGTAATGCAATCATATTTCAACTAACTTCACAAGACCCTAACATGTATAATCTAAGTTGGCCTCAAAATTCTGTGACCAAATTGTAGGTAACCAATCCAACTATTACCCAAAATCCAACTAAAAAATTGGGTACAAATGGAGAGATATTTAGTAACCGATTCGATTTAGGCAGCCCTTTACAATCCTTTCAGAGAAACGACCAAGTTCACTGCCAAAGAAAAAGATCACAGAAAAATCGAGGCAACAAAGAAACTTGTTTTAGGTCTCAAGAAGTCCGATGAAGTCAATAAATTCGCCTGTTTTTCATCATTTCAGAACCAGCATCATGATCGAGTTATAGCCGACAAAATTAATTCATCGAAGACAAAAAATGGTAGACTTTTTAAACAATTGTTAACTTTCGAAAGAATGGATTACGTTAAAATTCTGACTGACACTTTTTACAAGAGAAAAAGCGAACCAGAGAAAACTGTGCCAATAATTAATTTTTCTAATCCACTGGGAAATCTAGAATAAGATCCAGTTAATAAAATCCAGCATTTTTCAGTTCTGACCTCGATGGCTCCGTTGACCTTGGCGAGTAGAGGAGGGAGTACATCTCGGTTCCTCTTTCGGCGTCTCTCTCCCGTGACTCCGTCGCCCGTGTTGAACTCGTTGTCGCCCTCCTCTCCTCCTTCGTGGCCCTCTCCCGAGAAGTCTGAGTCATAATCATCAGCATCTTGACCCCACTCCACTAAATACAAACAGACTTACACACTATTTCTACTCTACTTATGGTCTTCTCAGTTTCTTGAAATAGCTGGACCACTCCAAAAACTGAGGCAATAGAAGAGTACAACTAGCCTTTGATCAGAAAGTTTGATAAGGCAACGCCGAAATATCCCGAGCAAACCCCATGTTGATCAATTTAAACGGGGATTAAATGTTCTTGGTAGAAGCAGCTTTCAACCAATAAGCTTACCTAGCTACCCCGATCTCTGTTTTGAGCTTTAGATTGAAAAGTAGGAATCGATTATCTTTGAGAGATCGAGAGAGATAGACTTACCATCCTCCTCTGGTCTGGTGGAGATGGGTATCTGGTCGGTGTAGTAATTGACCTGTTTGCGCACCCTTTTGCCCTTGCCCAGTGCTCTGGTCTGGTTCTCCTGCTCCTGTTCGTAGTGGTGTCTCAGCAGCTTCTCCCAGTACTCTGGATCCGTGGTCGGAGTGGCCTCTTCTTGCTTGATTACCTCTGTGTCCACCTCGTCCTAACAACCAAAAGAAAATCCCATCAAAATGAAATGATTAAATCTAGAAAATATAATTCTTCGTAGCAAGAAAAAATCATGTAAAAGTGGAAGCTGCACAATGCAAACTAGAGCAAAAAAGGAGCTCTAAAACGCACGAAAAAAATGAAAATACAGATAGAAAAGGCCATGAACGCAAAGAGACGGAAAAATTGACTTCACCTTTCGAATTTCCAAAAACATAAATATATACCCTTAAACATCTTCAAATTTGAATGCCCATTAATTACTGACATTTTTTTTATAATAATTTCAATTTGAGAAAACGGGCTCGAGAGCTAAATTTTTTGTCTGCTAGTAAACTGCAATTTATAACCCACTATCGAAACTACAATTTGATCAAGTTCTTCGTTACCTTTACACTTTTCATCTTCAATAGTGGAGTTTGCCTTCCTTTTACCAAAGAAAATGAACTGAACTTGAAAATAAATCAAAAGTAGAACCGCGGAATATCAAATTCCAGCAAGAGCAAATTTTGAGAATCAAATAGGTGAGCTCTCAATAAAGTTTTATTGTAAGCAATATATACAATGGCGAAGCCGAATTTCGCATACAGAAGCAAAAACATTGACAAAAAAAACTCAAAATTTTCACTCAGAGGCGAAGCTGCATTTGTCAAACACAAGCGTGAAAACGGCAAAAAAAATGATAAAAGTCACAAACAAAAAAAGGAAAGAAAGAAAAGCCTTGACATGCGTAAGCAAACCTCTGACCTTGAGATTATGAGTGTCGTTATTTTGCATCTGCGCTGCAATCGCTTACAAATTAACCAACCTAGCTGCCAATAAAGCAGCTACAGTTGCTATTACAATGCCAAGGTACAATGCCAAGCTAACTTTTCTCATGATCAAACCATTAATTTCAGATTTGGCAGGGTAGTGTAAAAAAAGTCAAAATATCAAGAATTACACAACTTCTACGGCTTTAATTTATGCTTAATTTTTTACAGAAACCGGTAAACCCGTTTATGCAGAGAGGATAGTTATTGCAACTGAACCTTTAATCTCAGATTTTTGGCACGGTAATTTTCAAAAAAAGGAAAATTATCCAAGAAAAGGTCAAAAATTGGATAATTTCCGAGACCATAACTCTTTATCTGCAAATTAACAGCGGAACAGCTTATGCAGGGGAGATTTTTTAAATTGAACTCTCAGATTTGGCAAGTTTTTTTCGAAAAAAAGAAAAATTAAAAACAGGTGAAAAATTCACCAACTGAAATTTTCACACAGAGGAGTAGCCGGTCTTTCCAACTCTTTTGTGAAAATAAAGATGCCAATTAAAGTAGGGCAATAATTGCGAATTTGGTGAAAAAATAGTGGCCTTGTAGGTTTGAAAAAAAAGTTTGAAAAAAAATTAAAAACAAGCCTTGAAAGAAAAAATCACCCTAATAAACGAAAAACTTGAAGAACACCGGATCTAAACCACAACTTCCGCTTCATAGACAATATACAATTGAGGCCTACCACATCCGAGAACTTGATACTTCCAATTAATCGGATCCTGCTGCAATATCCGGTGTAGCAGTTTCAGCTCTAAGCCTTGTTTATCATAGTGTATTTATGTTGCATTACTTAACATGAAGAGCAGTTTTGTTTCCTCAATTGCTACTCAAGTTGAACTCTCACATGTTAACTGCGGGTGAATTTAGCCTAGCAATCGATAAGATTCCCTCACCTCTTCCTCCTCCTCTTGTTGGACCTCCTTGACGATGTAGGACGCGACCTTGAAAGAGGACAAGTAGTCGTCCAACAGTTTGTTCTTCTCCTCTATGCCCTCCTGACTCCTGTCCAGCAGATTACGCACTGTCTCGTCATCATACACAATCGCGTCCTCCTTATTACCATCTTGGCCTGTTAAACACAAAACACAATACACAAGCGGCACGAATAGCCCAAAAATGATAATAATGATTTACAGACAATTGGATAGATCAGAAATCTTGAGCCTGAGCGGTTGAAATTCGTCAAACATTTCGATTATAGAATTCAATTCAGAATATTAGATTGTTTTGTAATCGAAACTTAATTTATTTGAGAGATATGTTCCTTTATATTTGAGAATTTAGGTTTCAGTTTTGGTCAATTCTAAACAAAGGAAACGGAAAATTTGGCAACAATTCACATATGACCTCTTTAAATATGAAACTGAAATGTCATCCGAAGAAATTTCGAGGCTGAACTCAAACTGGTTACCTTCACATTTTGAAGCTGTTGGTACTTCTACTTGAAATAAAACTGAGTGATTCTCAATCAACTGACATCATTATGAACCAATGTTCCCATGACGAGAAAAAAGAAAGACGGGTACAGCGAGAAGGATACAGCAATAGAATCAATTTAAATGTCAGAAAGAATTAATTGAAGACTTTCGTTAGGCTGAAGAAGGAAGTTTTCTGGAACGTTCTTTCTCGAAATTCCATTCAATAGTACTGTCGGGAAACATAATCGTAACTTAAATGCAGTTGAGTTACTGAACTCGAAGCTTACCTGCTTCACTTGTGCCTAGAGAAAACCAATTTTTTATAACTGTTTTAAAAGTTTTAGTCATGTTGAGATTACCTTTTAATCCACACTTAATTAAGGGCAAGCTAATAAGAAAAAGTGAGACGAGACAAAGGATTTCAACAGATTTCAACGATCATAAAACTTACTCCGAAAAAAGGAAGAAAAAAGTCAGCCAATCTTTTCTCTTATTGAATACACCCATTCTCTTTCATTGTCAAGTCAATTTAAACATAGCCAATCGAAGATTGAAAAAGAGTAATGAACGCAAGTAAACATAAGAAACACACTGACTTTGCTTCAAAAATCTCAACTTTCGAATTTCAAAGAAAAAAATGGATGCCCTTCAAGCTCTTTAAATTTTTAGAACAATTATGACCGGCGCTTTTTTGATAACAGTAACCCAATTTGAGAAAACTGGATCAATAGGTAAAGTTAGGGGCACAACAGCGGTTCGCCGTGATGAGCTGTACAGCTCGTATGTTGGTCCTATCCCGCGTGGATAAATGATCTTAAAGTTTTTATTCCGTTTGAAATCTAAAAATCCAATTCCACTTTTGAAACTAGATATCGTTCACGTTTTTTTGCGCCATTTCCACTTTCGTATTTGGAGAGTGCTATTTACGTCACTTTCAGCAGATGAATTTCAATGCATTATACCTAGGTGCATCAATATTTTAAGACTTTTTCCTGAAAAAAAAAAACAAAAAAAAAATCAGCAAGACCTATATAAGAGTCTTCACTACGTTCATTACTCTTAATAGTACCAGCAGCATGAAATTGTTGTATGTTACACCGAGACTATCTCGCTTCTTTTATGAGATTTCTGACATTTGAATATACCATGGAGATTTTTAAGATTCGATATATTACGTACTAGCGTCGTCGTCCTTGAACAAATCCTCCGTTCCGAACTTGAGAATGTCGTCCAATTCCTGTTTGCTCATGTTGGCCCCTCCTCCCGCTGCGCCCTTGTTATGCATGCCAGGTCTGACCACTAAATGGGTGAGCATCATCTTCTTCTTGGCCACCTGTGTGATTCTTTCCTCGACTGTGTTACGAGTGACAAAGCGGTAGATCATCACCTTGTTCGCCTGTCCAATTCTATGAGCTCGACTCAACGCCTATACAAAACAACGAGATAACTTGGAGTTATGCTCGTTGTATCTTAGTCTATCCATAGACAGATTCAATAACCAAAAGAATCAACAAAAGGCCTCACGATCCTCTCGTCTCAGTAATTTGAACCCCTTCAGCGACTTCATCGAAAGTCGCTGAAGGGCTTTTGATAGACACTTTCAAATAATGAACCCCCGGTATAACACTTTAGTTATTATGTAATTAAACACTTCCGTACCAATGTTAACTGATTGCGGGAGGATAACATGATAACAACAATTTGATCCAAGTAACCGGCAAACAACAACGAGTATCGAGCGACTGCGAGCATTGCTAGAATTGTGTCTTTTGCCACACTGTTTCGCGAAACATAAAAATCACCCAAGACAATAGCACTGTTTTGCAAAATCACCTTAGACAATTTAAGCTCCTTCCCATGTAATATTTAATCAATTTCAGCTCACTACCTGCAATTTCATATATTACTTTTTAACTTAGTCACAAATTAGGTAAACGAGGTCAAACTATTTCTTCGCTTGCCTGGATGTCGTTGTGTGGATTCCAGTCACTGTCATAAATGACAACAGTGTCAGCAGTTGCCAGATTGATTCCCAGTCCGCCAGCCCTAGTAGAGAGCAGAAACACGAATTGTTCCGCATTGGGGGAGTTGAATCTGTCAATTGCCTCCTGTCGCACCTGGCCTGTGATGGCCCCGTCCACTCGCTCGTACTTGTACTTCAAGTACTCCAAAAAGTCTTCCAAAATGTCTAGGACTTTTGTCATCTACAACAATAAGTTCCTTTTTTTTCATTTCTATCGAAACGATTTCTACAGACATGAAGAAACATGGAAAGCAGTTCTATTTTGTGCCAGAATGATACAATTTGTTTGCACTGAGCAGTCACCGCGTAAACCTTTATAGATTAAATTAACAATAATAACCTGGGAGAAAATGAGCACTCGGTGTCCTGTTTCTTTGAGGTGCTTCAACATCTTCTCCAGAAGAACTAGCTTCCCACAACTTTTGATCAGCGCATTGCCTTCTGGCACTCCGTTTGGTTTTTTGGGCGCCTCTTCGTAAGCCGTGTTGAACAAATAGGGGTGGTTAGCACACTTTTTCAGTTCCATCATTATGTTCAACAACGATACATTAGCTCCGCCTCCTTTCGAGTTCAGCGCCTCAAAATTCCTGGTCAAAATGTGTCTGTAATACTTCTTTTGCATAGGAGCTAGATCTACGCGCACAATGAACTCACTCTTGCTCGGGAGATCTTTCAGTACGTCTTGTTTGAGTCTTCGTAGCATGTGACTGGCTAACAGATCGTGAAGCTTCTTCACTTGCTCCTCTTTACTGATGTCCGAAAATAGTTCCAGGAACTCCTGGATGGATCCGAACTTGTCTCTAGATAAGAAATTGAGCAGATGGTACAATTCTTCTAGATTGTTCTGCAACGGAGTTCCAGTTAGCAGCAGTCGATAGTCGATTTTGTATGAATCCAAGACTCGGAAAAACTGAAATCATAAAATAGTTTTTACAATTTGATCATGAAAAATTACGACTAATTCTAGCATTTTTAATCAACTGAAGCTTTCTCACATATTTTTATCGACTATTTACCTTGAATGTTCCAAATTTACATTTACTAAAAACTCCCCTGTATTGCTCATAAAACGAAAAGTTCAGTACAGCTCTTCTGAGAAATGGAATCAAACAGTCGCATGTTTCGCTGATCATATTAAAGCGGGTTTCGTTATTAAGTACCACATGATGAGATATTATTGACTAGATCCCATTTCAAGAAAAGAATGATTGTGTAGGCCTCCTTCAACTCAAGAGCACTCTGATATTTAACCTTTGATTGGCTGTTTTTGAGTCTGTGAGCTTCATCCACTACCAGAACAGACCAGTCGATTGATTGTAGGGTAGTGCAGTCGACACTAATCAACTCATATGACGTCAGAAGCACATGAAATTGCAGAGTTGAGCCCTCCTGAAACAAATCACCAAATTATGAGTGGCGAAAAAAAAACTTCAATCGAAAAGTTATGAACAGAGGCAAACGTGCAGTTAGCATACTCTGCCTTACTTCATTTACAGAGGAGGGGATCAAACATAAGCGGGGGACTGGATATTTTTCGGGCAAAGTAGTTTTCATAGCGAGGGTATTCATAACTTTCCGAGAAACCTTAACTACCAGAACAACCGCAAAAATCAAGCATAAAATGGAAATAAAATTTTTTGAAATTTTTAGCAGAAAGCAAAATTTTTGCCTTGAAAACAAAATTTTCAGAAATGGGGCAACTACAAAGTATAACGAGTACAAATTTGATGGACGCTATAAAAATTGTTGTTCCATGCCATTCTACGCTATTTCATTCTATCCTCTACTATTCTACGAACCGTTAATTAGTGCAAGAATGCACAATTTAGAAAGAGATAAACAGAGCCAGCAGACATTTGGGAGTGCCAATGAAAAAGAAAACCGAACAAGGGCTCCGAGAAAAAATTTTGCTTCAGATCTATTTGAAATTTCAGAATCTTTCATGATTGGCTCTTTGTTGTCACTTGATCAATGATCCAAAAAAATTAAAATCGGATTTTAAACGTCATTTGCAATTTCGTAATTAGAGAATTTAATTTACCTTCTATTTAGCAACTGAATTTCCAGTGGATTCAAGAAATCGCCGAGAGTACCGCAAAAACGTATAATTGACTTTGAACAATTTGAAGACTCCGTTCAAAAAAATTGAAGTCAATCCGCCAATTCCACAAAAAAAAACACGACCCAAATAAGTGAACGTTCACTTCGTCCAAGAGACATAGCAAGCTTTACAAAAGAATTATGAGACTACGGATTCGAGACCCGGCTTCCGGCTGCTTCACAACTCGCTTGAGTAAATACTACAAAGATCTACCTTGATTCGAAGCTGTTGCTTGTTAACTTTGTCCTCATCAAGGGTCAGTTCATTGTCTCTGATAATTGCCCTGGCATCCTTGCCTCCCACATAGGTGATGACATAAAACTCCGGCGCCCAGAACTCAAACTCTCGCTCCCAATTGATGATTGTGGAAAGGGGGGCCGCCACCAGAAATGGTCCATTGCTATGACCCTAAAACCAGACCAATAATGCTTGGACTACTGACATAGACAAGACGTTAGCCTTATACTCAATTTAATCAAAAACAAAGGCGATAACTTCAATTTTTTGTAAATATCATATTTCCATCAAATTAAAATAGAAGAACAAAATCTTCGCCAAGTTGAGTTTCTGATTTCTCAATCGAAAAGCAGCCATGGTACTTAACCTATCCATATTATTAGGTGTATCATGTAATTAAGCTCTTACTACCGATCTAATATCAGTTTTCAGACTTTTCTTTGTTGTTCGATATTCATGTCACGCCAAAAAATAGCAAACAGACAGTTGGAAAAGACTTGTTTTTTTTTTTGAAAAAGACCTCATTAGAAAAAAATAGATAGCCTTAGAGCTCTTTGAATTTCTAGAACAATTTATGATTTGTGCTTTTTTGATAAAATTAACCCAATTTGACAAAACTCGATTTTAAAGTGTTGATTCAGCTAGGAAATTTAAAAACGATCTCCACTTTCGAAACTAAAGTCAATCAAGTTTTTTGCGACTTTTACACTTTCTCTGTTCGATAGTGGAGTTTGCCTTCCATTCAATAAAGGAAATAAACTGAAGTTAAAATGAAATCAAAAATCAACCCGCGAAAAAGTAAATTTAGCCTGAGCAAATTTTAATACTTCTGAAAAACAAAAAAACATCACGACCTATATAAGAGTCTGAACAACGTTCATCGATTCTTTATAATTGCTCATTATCAATGGATGAAATCTAGTTGGAGCATTCCAGTAGTATGATTGCTTCCTAATTACCTCTTTGTACAGGGAGTAGAGAAAAGAGATGGTCTGGATAGTCTTTCCCAGTCCCATCTCGTCAGCCAGGATAGTGTCAGTTCCCTGTGAGTAGGAGAAGCGCAGCCAGTTCAGTCCTTCCAACTGGTACTCGTGCAGGTTGCCGCCAGTCGTGTCCAGATAGTCCGGCTGTTTCTCGTACTTCACCCTCAGCTACACAATTATTTGCAAACACCACTTCAGGCTAATATTTGTTTATAAATTAAGCCAAATTGTTGGCAATACCGTTGAGCTTGATCTTTTTAATTGGAAAAAAGTGCTTTTTAGGTTAACTGGTTTTTTAAAGATGTTTTTACGTATTGAAATGAGTATGAAAATAAATGCCACCGTCAAAAGAGCCATTTTTGTTCAATATTTCGTTAACCGAAAAAAAATAATTGCCAAACAAATAGGCATCAACAACACAAAATAATGCACAACATGTACCACGCCGAAAAACTGTCGCAAAGAAACTATTGCAAAAAAACTACGTTTTTAGTTCGTGCTTTCAAAGTTGAAAAATGAATTTATGCTCTTAAACCAAAGTTTAAGCCATTTTATTGAATGTTCTTGTACTTTTAAATTTCTTTTGAAAGTTTTCTGAGACATGATATGGTCAACTTTTACACAAAGTTTAAGCGACTGAAGATGTTAAAATGACTCACATCGACTTTCTTGGCCAGCCTGTCCTCTACTTTCGACTCTGCTCTCAGCTTTTTCTTCTTCTTCAGCTTGTCTCCTATGAGAAGTCCCTTCTTCTCCAGCTTCAGATAATGGATGTCCATCATGACGTCTCTGTTGTGCCAGTACTGCAGGATGAACTTGTCAAAGTCAGTGGCTTGGCACTCGTTCTCAGCCTCCCACGAGCATTCTGTGTGCGAGAGATCTCGCCATTTCACTAGGTAGTACCTCTTGTTACGATCGGGGTCCCTAAAATTTGTTTTCGTTGATGATATGATACTAAACTTATCTTTAAATATTTTTTAAAAATCATTATTTTTGCGGGTGGCTCAATGTCCCAATCAATTTCGCAGAACAAATTTTCATAAGAAAAATATATGATTTTTAAAATTATGTGTTCTTTTCTCTTCTCATTTTCCAAGAAAATTATTTGAGCGTAAATTTCTGCCGATAAATCTCATCAAACTCCCGCTACTTTGCTGAACTTTTGTCTTACGGCAGCGGAGCGAGTGTGAAGTGGCTGCGGCCTCCACCTCTCAGTTGAAAAGTAGGTGGTTCGAGCCCCACCATGATCCGAGCTCATTACTTGCGGGTGATCAAGCAATCTCAGCCCAGAAAAATAATAGCAAAAATGCATGTAGCTCTTAAGCAAGGACAAAAAAGCGGTTCTCCGCAAAGAGCTAAATAGGTCAAATTATCAATTGAGCCTTTGGCTGTTTAATCATTCGCAAGAAATTTGACTTTAAGAAAGCTACTGACCAGTGATTGATGACTCTGTGTATCTGCAGCCACTCCGGTTTGATCCCATAACGGTAGTACTTTTCCTCCAGCTCCGCATTGACCTTGTGAGCACTGTCCTTGCCCCCTCGCTTCTTGCCGAAGGAGCTGCCGTCCTCGATCGGAGGGGGCTCTTCCATGTCTCCCATCTTCTTCATGTAGCTCCTCAGCATTCCCGGCTGGCTGATCTCCAGCTACACAAAGAACAAACTCAACTAGTTATGTACAAACTATTAAGCTCCAAATCCTAAACTTTTTAACTGTTAAATTGATGCAAATTAGGTTTACAAACAATTTAGAACATTCGTTTCCCTTGAACTCATTAAACCTATGAACAAGGTAGCGAGAAATAGAAGCCATCTCAAAAAAACTACTATACTCCGAGCACTTAAAAGCTGATAAGATTCTTTCGAAGTTCTGCAAACGAATTACATCATCAAAAACATTCCTTTCTGAATACTATTGCACAAAAACACGTATTTAAATTATTTCTTTGCTGCATTAAGTGTTCTACACTTAGAACAGTCTTAAGATAAATATTGCTGATGAGTTCGGAAGGAACTAGACAAGGACTGACCTGTGTCTCGGTGACCCACTGGCACTTCCAATAGGACAGGTATTCCCACTTGCAGAGGAACTCCCTCCAGGGCTTCATGTTCCCAGTCTTCCTCCCCTCCACCGCCACTAACTCCGCCTCCGAGGGCCTCACCCACCGCCAGAACAGAATCTTTGTCGCCTTCTTCTTCAACTCACCCACCTGTCAAGAACACAAAAAACTAAATGTTTTTCAGTCAACATAGCCAACAGACTCTTGAAAAGGTGTCAATAAACACCAGGAAACCGAAACACGAAGATCACTTTCGAGTTTTATAGAAAAAACATCATCTTTGATCTTTTTGAATTTAAAGAATAATTTATATATCTCACCCCTTCGATCGTTTTGAATTTAAAGAATAATTTATATATCTCACCCCTTCGATCTTTTTGAATTTAAAGAATAATTTATATATCTCACCCCTTCGATCGTTTTGAATTTAAAGAATAATTTATAAATCCCACCAAATTTTAGAAAATTGAATCAAAAGATAGAAAAAATAATCAATGAATCAATAATTTTGCAGGGAATTCTTAAAATTAAAATTCTCTTTGAGTCGCTCAGATTTGTTTTCGCTCCGTTTCCATTTGTCTTAATTGGAGACCATAATTTGACTTACTTTGGCGAATAACTTCGAATTGAACTTGGAAAGAAATCAAAACCAAACCGAGAAAAAACAAATTTTAGTTTGAACAGATTTAAATTTTTTTCCGGAAAAAAAATAAACAGGACTGAAATAAAAACCTTCATTTCATTAACAGACAACTATTAATGGTAGTTTTCATTTCTGCATGAGGATCTATACTCTAAATGCATATCATTACTTCGACGCCACTTTTGGACAAAAAAATCTCCTAGTTCTATTTTTGCTACTAAAACTGAGACCAATGGTGAAAAAGACAGTTCGCTCGGTAAAACTTACATTCCCTAGCAATTAATACAACTCTAATCATTCCTGAAATTGTAATTCAAGTGATAATTAGCCCGTCTAGGGATTTAATCCGAAAACCCATCGAAGCCTCTATATGCAAAAAAAAACTGCTCAAAATAACTTACGGAGCAACGCGGACAGACCCATACACCATCTGGTATTTCCAATAAGGGAGGGTTCAGACATCCCAAATGGTATGTGGAGGGACACATGGCACAGCAAAGCAGCTGGCCTCCTTGTCTGCATGCTTTACAGTACTCCTGGTGCTCGTCCTCTTCACTTATATAGGCTTCTTCAACTGCAGGGGGTTCTGTGGACCCACTTGCTCCTCTATCTATATCTTTCGGGCAATTGGGACACAGCCATGCCCCTTCCGGCGGTTTTTCCAGAGGTGGGTCCAGGCATACCAGATGGTACGCTTTTGGACAGTTGTCACATAGAAGAATGTCACCTCCAGCGTGACATTCCTCGCAGAAGTCCTGATGATTCGTATCATATTCGGCCTCCTCTCCGCTTCCTTTCTTCCATTTTCCAGTCCTAATGATTCCCTCGGCTGATGTGGTTCCCAAGTTAGTTCCCGTCACAACTTGAGGCTTTCGCTTGCGTCTCACCTTGCCTTGACCCAGTCCAGTTTTCGTCTTAGCCTTTTTAAGTGGTTCAGCTGCCGCGTCATCGTTCGGCGACTTCGAATCAACTTTTGACCCGTCAAGGGAGACCGCATCAAGATCGCCGCTTGTACCCACAACATAAGGAGCATCGTTTGATTCGTCTTCGCTCTTTAAAAAATAATAATCTTTTTTAAGGAAACTTAAAATCAACAGCGATGAAAAACTATAAATTTATTTATAAAAAATGGGGGTGCGAGAACCATTAGGCTCTGTTGTTATTATTTAAATGAAAACTATTACAACTTCATGAACATAACCAATCGAAGATTGGAAAAGAATAACGAACGCAAGTTAGCATAAAAAAACACTGACTTTGTCGAAAAATTCAAAGAAAAAAATCGAAAAAAAAACTGACTTTCAAAATTCAAAGAAAAAAATAGATGCCCTTTAAGCTCTTTGAATTTCTAGAACGATTTACGACTGGCGCTTTCTTGCTAACATAAACCCAACTTGAGAAAGCTAGATCAACAGGTAAAGTTTTTATTCCTCTTAAAATTAAATTACACTTTCGAAACTAGAAATCGTTCACGTTTTTTTGCGCCATTTACACATTCGTATTTGGAGAAAGCTATTTCCATCACTTATAGCAGCTGATGAGTTTCACTTGAACTCAAAAAGTGCATATATACCTAAGTGCATTCATAAATGCATCAATATGAATGATGGCACATCTATAGTTATAAGAGACTTCTATGCACATTTTAAGAGACTTCGTGAAAAAAAAAATCAGCAAGACCTATATACGAGTTTTCAGTACGTTCATTACTCTTAAACAGAAATCATAAGTTTTCAACTTTCTTGGAAGCTCATGAAGAGATCAATAAACAATTCTCATAACAGTAACTTGATAAGTAACATAAACACTAAACAAAAACAATCAAAACTGTATAAGAGCAACGTGCTACTAATAAATATATTTTTGAAGTATTATTAACAATTAAACTTGGCGAAACCTGGAGAGCAAAAAAAATCAACCAAATATTTCAAACATCAATAAAAAAAAATTCAACTCATAAGTGCTCAGATTACTCGATGCAAAACCAGAAAAGGGCAGTCAATTTGGTAAAACGAACCAAGCTGAAAACATATGATACAGAAACGGAAACAATAACAAAATCAGCATAAAAGCCTTTGCGAAATAAACACAGAGGTGAAGCTTCGCTTCGCAAAACTAGCAAGAACACGACAAAAAGCAGCTCTAGAAAGTGTAAAAAGAAAAAATAGAAATAAGCCTCGAATTAGCAAAACTCTACTAGGTCTATTTTTCGATCTGCGACCTACTGCAATCAATAGATATTGAGTCTCACGCACACACCACTCAGCCACGCACGCTTATTCACCGACAACCACTAGTCACGACTAAAGCAGCTACATATGCTAACAAATTACCAATACGATTAAGCAATAGTGGCACCAAATACAAACACAATTTTGCAAGTTATAATTTGGAATATAACAAACTGAAGGCATCCACTAACTTTTCTTGTATCAAATCGCAAAGCATAAAGCCCCATGATGTATAAATTATGCATTTCAAAAAAATTGCGATATATATTGAGTTCGAAAATTTGCGAAATCGAGTTTTTATTATTGTTGTTGGAAACAAATAGCATTTTTCGGTTCATTTGATGACTGTGTTTACTTATTACTATTCGACTGTCAAAGCACAAGCTATCAAAAAGCTGTAAAGGTGCCCCACCATTAAGAGTGCCGCGCCAATATTTGCTACTTAGGCTAGAAATAAAAGGTTCTTTATAATACGCAAGTGCAAAGAAAACGAAATCAAAAAGTACAGTCGGTTGCTGCTTTGTAGCACTGATAGCTGCAACCCAATTTCTCTTAACAAAAAAAAAACTTTTTGAAATCGAATTAAAGTTTAAGTAAATGTTTCCTCCGATCTTCGATATTATGAATGCTTTCGGGAACCTTCTCAACTGCAGCCTTCTGAACACGTATTAGACACAAATCAACATAAAAAAATTAATCAGCAAGACAAAATAACAGTCAGCAATAAGACAAATACAAAATTTATAATATCAAAACTCAATTTAAAAAAATAAGAAAGAAAAAAAATTTCAAAACTCATGTTAAATTTTTCAGTTTAAAGAAAATGACTCGGTTCCAAAATTATTTTGGTCCCCTATTTAACACCGCCTTACAAACTAGCGAGTACACATAAGTCTACACTACACCACCATTTAAGAACTTAATTAACGGAACTAAAACTTATTTTGCACAAAATTCATATTTTTAACAGGCGAAGAACTTCTCACCACTTGCGATACAAAAATGAAGGACATACATTCGAACTAACTTAATTTATTTCAGGCCCTTAAAATTGAATTGAATCTTAAATTTAGATGAGCCACTATTTATTGTCATAGATTCTATTGCAATTTTTCAAAAATTCAACAACACAGACCGAATCAAAGAAAAAACTTGATTTTTATCATTTTGACTCAAGTTTAATATGACAAAAAAACCATCAAAAAAATTTTTTACGACTCAAACCGATGGCTATCGAACTATATTAAACATTCCACTCATATTTTGACTAATCGCAACGTTAAAAAAATGTTTAAAAAACAACTAAACAAATTTCGCAAAAACTATATTTTTAAAAGCATCGATAAAATCAATTCAACACAGAGGATCAGCTTCACTTCGCAGACACTAACGAGAACACCACAAGAAGCAGCTCTATAAACTACTATAAGAAAAATTATAACTAAAACTCGAATAAGCAAAAATTCGGCTACGTCTCGGGTTCGAAATTGCGACCTGGAGTTTGTGAGTCTCACACGCTGACCAATCAGCCACGGACGCTCAATAGGCATCAAAAACTAGCCATAAATAAAGCAGAAAACAGATGCTATGCAATTTCCAATGCTACAGTAAAACTTCCAAATAAGTGAACACTTTTACTGAACACTTATATTTGCGAGTTAGGTTAGTAAAAAAAGTTTCGTGATAATACAGTAAGCTGATCGTTACTATATTTATCATCATGCACAACTAACAAATTGGCTATAAACAGCTTATACAGAGAAATTTAACCACTGAGGAGCGGCAAAATTTTATACGAAAACATTAACCTGAGAAATTGAACAAAAAACATTTATTTCCAAGCTGGTTCCTTTACGCACACAATCGTCAAAAACAAAACATACATTAAAGAGTTTAAACTAGTTTATTCGAAATCAATTACCTGCACATATAGGAATTTATAAAGCAGAACACAAGTTACTGTGCGGCAACTGAGCCTACAAAACTTATTTCCAGTAAAAACGAAAAAATTGTTGCCATGAAAAACTTTAAACTATAAATTCTTTTCATAGATTTTGAGCATTTTGTGAGACCGGAAAAGTGCATTAAAAGTATACCTCCCTCGCAACGACCTAAAATTCAGTAACTAAGTCAATGAAACATAAACCGGAATCATTTGGGCAGAATAACTATAAAAAAAAAGGAAAATTTATACGAAATTACAAATCGCAGGAACAAATCAAAACACTTAAATAACTACATTGAAAATTGCGCACAGCACAAAAAAGCCGAAAAAACATACGCACACAAATGCAGGGCGATAAAATTTTTTATGGAATATTTACTTTGAAAAAAAACAGCTCTGTAGAATTCTAGACCTTTGCCATCCCAGGTATATTCGTTACCTCCAAACCAAGTGTGCCGTAGACTCCAGCAAATTTGAATTCATTATGAGCCAAGATACCAAGTGAAATCCGACACAAAAGCGGGAAGCATACTCGAACAATTAGAACGCGAGATATGCGATCAAGAAACGAGTAATTGACACAGAACAAAAGTCACGCAGTTCCATTAAGCCGACAAAAACTGAGACGAAAACGATAAGCATATTACAACGTCAGATAAAAGATCAAGAAACGAGGAATAGATACATAAACAGGACTTCACAAAGTTCCATGTAGAACATTTCAGAACATTTAGCGAGCCATTGCAGCTCTCGTCAACTCACTTAATTTAGAAAAAGTTGTTAACCCTGGAAGATTACACAATTACAAAACACTTGTACTCCAAGTGTAATAAAATAAATTTACTCCCATTTGGTGTTATCTTTGGTCTTATATCGCAACAAGAGTTATATGGCTAAAATTAACAAACATTTACACATGCCTTTTGCATTTAAAAAAATGCTTTTTGTACATGCCTAACTTACAAAAAGCTAGTTATGCGATTCAATCAATCCAACTTACTGGAACTGGGTGCACTCCAAACTGTGGCCCACTAAGCCTGATCTTGAGGGGCTTCACTTTCTTCTCTGTTGCCACAGGCGACGCAGACCTATTGGTGCTCGTCGTAGGCTTGTCTAAAGGATTGATAATTTGACTACTCCCCATTACTTTCTTTCAGCGCATTACTTGAAAACTTTTTGACTGAAGCTGATGTTATTAGAAAACTTGATTTAAAATGATGCTTATACATAAATTGTTTTACAGCTATTGATAGAACGAAATTAAATCGATCAAGCCCAAAACCCCGCTATTTCCTAGGTGCATAATACATATTCATTTGTTTCTTTAGTATACAGTATATATCCATTTAGTATATATTCCATTGGATGGTTGTTTCAAAAATTTTCAGAAAAAAGCTTGGAATTATTACCTTAATTTAATTTCAGCATCATTTGAAGAGCAAAAAAGCTCTCACCTTTTTTGGCTTGTAGCTTAGGATTCTTTTCCTTGAAATCGTGCCAGAAGGCCTTGAGCAGTGCAGTCACTTGACTTGGGGTCAGATCTGGGTAGTCTTCGGTCAAAATAGGTTTGATTTTATTTGAGTAAGATTTGTGATCTACACAGTCTTCGTAATCTGACTCCGTGTACTCCATTTCGATGTTGTGTGTCAGTCCCCATTCAGAGGTCAAGTCATTCACAGATTTCTGCGAAAACGAATGATTTCTTCGTGCAATTTACTCGTCATTTTAATCGTAAATGCATACAGTAGCGTGCCGAGTATAGCCACTTTTTCCATACTATTTTACGACAACCATTTAAGGTTGGCCAACCTCATAACTTTTCCGACATTAAATTTGGCACCAACACGCGCGAATTCATCGTTACAACCTTGTAAAGGTGCTCAAAAACGTCATTTTTGGCCTGTTTTTCAAAACTTTGGGTGCGGCGCAGAAATTTTTTGGCAAGGGGCCTTTGCAGGATATTAGTTGAGCTCGGAAAATCAAATTGGTCGATCTTCAAAATAAAATTCGGCAATATTTTCAAAAAACTTCGAACCTTCCGCGCGTACGCAACTAAATATAAACCAATAAATTATCATTACTTTTCAAAAAGAGAAATGACACCACTCGTGTACTTTTCAAATAGAAAACACAATAAAGGACAGCATCATACCATTTTCTTAAGTTTGGAAAACGGTTCGAGAAATAAATAATGACTGTAATTTCATCGCAAAGTAGCTGAACTTACTTTTTTCTTTTTCGCAGCCAGAGATGCCGGCACCTCTGCGGCCATGAGCGCTTCTTCATATAGACTCTCGTCCAAATGCGCCTCCAGCTGTTAACAAAAAGGCGCTATATTTTCATTCTCATAGTAACTGTAGCCATTCTACGTTTTAAAAAAATTCATTTTCTTGCATCTTTTTCTCCAATTCGCAAAATATAAAGCTTAAAAATCAAATAAAAGCCTATGAGATATATCACGCAAGAATGATTTTCAAAAAATTTTGAAACATATGGCTGCTAAAAACGGAAATTGAGGGTATCAATAGGGGAAATTCGATTGCCGATGAAAAAAAATTTGCAACCGGATTTCTGACCAATAACTATCGACTGTGCTTAAAACTCTCAAATCGGTCAGTAAACATTCCTAACAAGGATAGCCAGTTACTGTGCAAGTAGCACAGAATGTTCAGACCAGTCTCAAAAAAATTATTATTTTTTCAATAGTGTCGTTTTTTCTGCGTGGTGTGATAAATCGAAAAACTAGGACTTAGGAATATTCGACAGTTATAGTAAATAAAAAAAATTTTAAAACAATTTTGGCCGAAAATGAAAATAAAAAAAAACGCAGAAAAGATTGTTTTCATTTTCTTTTGCATAATTTTTTTTCTCGCAAATTGGCGCTAAAAAAGCTCCAAAAACTAACTTTACTCAAGTAAACTAATTTTTAACGGCACAAATTAAGCAAAAAGAGCTATTGTAATCCTGCACGCTCACCTTATTAGCTTGAATATAGTCCAAAAATTTCAAACTGGTTTTTCTCGACACTGAAAGGGATTTTTCTACGAATCACGACTGAAAGACTTTAATATGATATATCACTCTACCCATTGCGATGATTTCTTGGTATCTTATTTTGTGAGGAAAACAAAAAGAAAAAATTAAAACACTAGAATACAAAGTTCCTCCACGCTTTTCAAGTGGTCGAAACAATATCTCAAAGCACTTAATTCAAGGGAAAAAAATAAGGATTACCAGTTACTGTGCAAACCTTTCTTCTGACTACATTTAACATTGCAAAAGAGGTAAGCGTTGAAATTGCTAAAAAATTTACAACATATATGTTTTAGTCGCTTTTTTCATACGCCAAAAAGGACTGAAATCAGCAAAAAAATCATAGCCAACAGATGGCTGAATAAGTTTATTGAAAATTTTTTGAACAAATATATCAAATTAGAGCTCTTTAAATTGAAAAAAATTATTCATGATTTGCTCTTTTTTCTCAAAATTATCTCATTAAAAAACTTTCAAAAAAATTACATCAAAACAAAAAAAAACAGTCTACGGGATTCCAAGTTCGAACACTGGACGAAACATTACTTTCCTCAAGCACTTATCCATAGCGTCTTGTATTGATGCTCTTTTGCGCCCATTTCATCATTAGATACCAGACAGTAAGGAATGATCTTCAATGAAGCGAATATAATTAGAACATGCTGTTCAAAACTTTGCACTAATATGTTTAAAAAAAGTGGACTGGCCTCGCAAGCTCGATCTGGTACATTACTGAAAAAATACACCATTTCATCCAACAGTATATTCATTTCATGTTTTTCTCTTGATACTTAGAAACCTTCTTCGATAAGCATAACAATGACGTTAAAAAAATCTTTTACCAAGAGGCGAAGGTCACCTCCGCACCCTTAGAGAAACAAACATGAATTACTATGGCAAAAACTTCACTGAACTCTCAAAACTGAACTGAAAAACAAAATTCAATTCAAGAAAATCAGCTACTATTTGTCATCATGAACTCAGCTACTATTTGTCATCATGAAAACGTCAACACATGGAAAAATCAATATCGTCAAAACCGTCAAATAATATGAAAACTTTTTCAAAATGAAATTACACTTTCGATTAAAACAAATATTTACACAGAGGCGAAGTTTCACTTCGCATACACAAGCAAAAATATGAACGATAACGCTACTGGGGAAAAACTGAATGAGTAAAACTTCGAGTCTACCAAAATTCTCAAGTGACGCACGCCAATTATGAGTCTACATAGTTGCTAAGTGACGCAAGCCAATTATGACGCATTAGCAGTATCAGTCAATTTGATTTAAAAAAATATACATGCCCCAATTTATAGAGCGGACGCATTTTAACTAGTATACAAAAAAAGTTCATTAAAAATATCTGACCCTGCCCATGTTCGAACTCTCTTATTTTATTGCTGGTCTCCTTCCCTACATCTAAGCTACAGATCCAAGATACCTTGAAGTGCTATTTGTAATATAAAAGTCTGTGTTCAAATCCTTAGCATTGACTGTGCTTTAAAGCTGCATCAAAATGAACACTTTCAAAATAAACATTTCGTAGCAACAATTACATCGCAACAATATTTGCGACTTAGGTTGGAAAAGAAGAAAGTTAATATTATAACACAAGCTACGCTTGTGTAAACAATGTCAAAACTGATTTAGTAGAGTAACTGGATCGACGTTTATGACCGCGAATTAAAAGTTGGCATTGACAAAAAAACGAAGATAGCCGGTTACTGTGCAAAAGAAATCGTAAGAATAAAATCCAGATTTTGGCAGAGTTTTTTGAATTTTGAAATTAATTTTTAAGTTTTTGATTCCCAAAATGACGCAACCGAGTAAAGTCCAAAAACAAACATTATTCGAGTAAAAATAAATTTTCACGGCTCAAATTAAGTTTAAATAAGCTATTTTAAGCCAACTCGCTCCCATATGCGCTCGAAATTAGACCAAAAATCAAGAAAAAATTAACGGTTTTTCTCGACACGGAAAAATGTCCTGATCTTAGGGAAAAAACATCAATGGTAAAACGTTTTCGACATTATGTCATCATCAGTAACTAAAAAATAGCAAAATTGTACAAATTAAAAGCAGATTAAAAAAATAGGAAAACTGGAAAGAAATTAAAAACAGATAGAACTGTGATAAGCAAGTTTGATTGGAACAAGCCACTGGAATGTGGGACAATGTAACAATGTTACAGCTTCAGGGTCAACTCGCGAGCCTTGTACTCTTCCTTCCGGTTGATTGAAGGCTTTCTCTGGTTGATAGGCAAGGCTTCCAAGGTTAAAAGTTTAGCGGAGTCTCTTGCTGTGTCAATGATCTTTACTTCGCAGCCGTCATTGGTAACACCACACCAATTGAGGTGTTCTTCTACTGGGCTAGTACCTTTGGAATGTTCGTGCACTCTCGTGGCTAGGTGCCGGGTTGTTTGCCCGACGTAGCTAGACTAGCATCTAGAACAAGTGATTTCGTAAACCACGTTGCCACGAACATTCTCTGGTATTTTTGGTGTCAGCGATGGTAAGGCTGTCTTCATCTGTCTAGTTGTGAAGATGACAGAAATATTGGCTCTTTTTCGGAGACGCTTGGAGAAAACGTCACTTTTGTTGCCACTATATTGCATAAAAAAGGGTATCCATTTCTTGGCGGCTTTTTCTGTTGTCTTGGTATTTTTTGTCTTGGTATTTTCTGTCTTGGTATTTGTTGTCTTGGTATTTTCTGTTGTCTTGTTTCATGTGTTTCTCAATGATCTTGTTGAGAGTCTCACGGATGATCGAATCATAAAACTGAGGTGGGTATTGGTTTTTCTCCAGCATACTTCCAACCTCAGTTATGCTTTCCGTGAAAGCATACCAGTTGGAAGAGGCATTAAACACACGATGCACAGTTCCTCGCACAGTGTTCTTCTTGTATCTCATCGGTGCAAGAGCTCTAAAAAAAAGAGTCAATCCTGTATCAGTTGGTTTTCTGTACCAAGTCGTGTCAACATCAGCGCCGGTCTGTTTCACGCGCATGTCAAGAAATGGAAGACTTCCATTTTCCTGACGTTCAATAGTGAACTCTATGTTTTGATGAAGTTTATTAACTCTCTCTAAGATTCCAGTGATGTTCTCTGGCTTTGCACTTCGCAGAATGTCATCCATATACCGACTAAACATTCGAGCTTTTCGTGATTCGTCAACAGTGCATCCGCACCACCAACTTAAAGCAGTCATGCGCTTAAGCTCTTCCACGGTGAACGGGGTACATTTACGATGAAACCACTTGCAGCAAACCTTACATCTGATTGAGTAACCGCGGAAAGTAACTTTTACGCCGCACTTGCCACAACAGTTGTCAGGTTTTTTTCGGTGGTTCCGGCATTTCTGATGACAGAGCTGGTTAGAACCTTTTCATCCAGACGATTGCAAGTATGACGGCCATGGCAGCACCCAACGCTACACCGTCTCTCTGGATATACCAGTCTTCTCCGGATATGAACCAAACATTGGTAACGGATAGCTCCATGAGCTTGTGGCAGGTTGTCCGAGAAATGGGCGGAGTTTTATCACTGCTAAAGATAAAAGTGTGCAAAAGAAATCGTAAGAAAAAAATTCAGGTTTTTGCAGATTAGTAGAGTATATAACTCAGTACTTTGATATTACACAATTTGACTTGAAATTTAATCTTACTAATATTTAGCTAACCCAATTATGGTTATTAATGGCGGATAACCCAGTGTGCGTGTTTTTTAATGTCGTTCGAATCACGACTGGAAAGGCTTAGATAGTAGCAGTAGTAGTAGTAGTAGTAGTAGTAGTAGTAGTAGTAGTAGTAGTAGTAGTAACAGGCTTCAATTGCTTATATGCAATTATGGTATAGATATATCACTCGACACTTTCCGATTATTATTTGTGGTACCAGATTTTGCGAGGGAAACAAAAAACTACACCCGAATACCAAATTTCGCCCCATTTTTATAATGGTCGGGTATTAATATCAATACTTATAATATACCATTACTGGCTATTGTCGTTTAATTATGTATTCTAGATGTATTGTTATCAATGAGACGGATGTCTTGGATTGCCTGTCAGTATCTTCGATTCAAGGATGCGCTTTGTGATGTCTACCCCTTCTTGAGAGTCAGGACTATGCTTTTAATAAAAGTGAGTATTAATCAGTCAATTCAGAGCTGGCTGGTTTTGGTTCTTTCAGATTCTCTACTGCTCTAATAACTAGAGCTATATTGTTTTCATTACGCAAATATAATTCAGTACTTTGATATTATACAATTTGACTTGAAATTTAATCTTAATAATATTTAGCTAACCCAATTATGGTTATTAATGGCGGATAACCCAGTGTACGTGTGTAGCACTATGTTACAATACTTGATTTTTCACATTTTTACTGATATTGTTGAAACAAAAAACCGTTAAAAAACTTGTAACAAGTCTTTCAGTTTTTTTATCTTACCAGAGGAATTGATACCATAATCAACACATTCATAGCAAAAAATTTCTGCAAAGTATATCAAAAAACAAACATTGCAAAGTCTACAAATTGAAGATCGCTCGGCAAAAAAGAACCAAAGCATGAAAAGATTTCAAAGTAGTCTCTATCGAGAAATGGACGAAAAAAGAGTGCTGAGTCAGGCAAAACAAAATTTAAAAAAGGAAAAAATTCAACTTCAAGAGTTATCCGCAAGCGCACAATTTTGATGAAGTTGAATTGAACGTACAAAGAAATCTAAAGTCAAAGAGCAAAAAAGTAAATTTTAGCGCGAACAAAATTTAAAACTTTCCTTAAAAAAAGAAATTCAAAAACACGCGACCTAAGTAGTAAGTGTTTTCACTTCGTTAATTGACACTTAATAAGGAAAATTAAATAAAGGGTCAATACCAATGCGTCGTCCATGCTCTCATCGTATTTATCGCCAGCCTTCTTCCTCCGTTTTTTTGGCTTGGTAACTCTTTTACTAGACGGAATAGATTTCCTCTTCTTGCCACTTGCTTTGCCGCTCGAGCTTTTGGATGGTGTGGAGGCGGCGGATTCAGAAACATCTTCATCTCCTACCTCTGCACCACTTAGTTCCGCGCCTTCTTCATGATACGGAGGGTCATTATTGTCTTCTTCAGTCTCCTCCACATCATCTAATTCAAAATTACTTGAAACATTTCATTATGTTTGCTCCCTCCTCCAACTTCAAAAAACCACCATTTATATTGCCTATTTTTCTCACAATCTTATGAAGAACTTAATAGCTCAAGTGTGTTTCTGGAGAGGCTGGCTGGAACGGGACTGGTTTAAAAATATCAAATCAAGCTAGCACAGCAACCATTAAATTTGGACCCTCCATTTCTCGTCCAGTCCATGATATTCAGCAGCATGCCGAAATGTGCCACCTATTTTTTGGGAAGGGCTACTATTAAAAACACTGGGAACTAGTTAAAGTCAAGAGGAGTCTGAAACTCAAAATCAGTCAGCAAAATTCCTCGGTGATGATAGTTGAATCATAGTAAAGAATAGCGCAGAAGTAGGTTAATTACGTTTGAAGAAAAAGTCTTAAAAATTATCGACCGGCTTCCATTCATTTAGTTAATTAATGTGATGTGGGATCCTTCTGTCCCACTTTGTTCTTAAAGGGATCCCTCTATCTCAGTTGTACCTTTTTTTGATGTTTTTTCGGACTTCCAGTCACATCACGAACTAATGAGGCTTTACAGTGATACCAAACCTGATCCTGTATATAATTCGTGTAGTGGAAGGAAAAACTAAAATAATAACATAAATATAAAAATTTACCTGTTCCAATATTAGAGTTGCTTCGATTCAATTCATCGTCCAGCTCCAACGAATCATCCATTTCTATAAGAAGACAATCACAGTGAAAGAAGAATCATTTAAATCGAAGCAGTGAATGTAGGCAACTCAGTTTTATTTTTGTTTCATCAATTTAATTGTAAAATTTTCATTTAAAAAATCAATTGGACTGCTTCAAACATGTCTCGATAATGACATTACACCGATACTTTTCGGTTTCGCATGCCATATAACCACGTTTTTTCGGATCAAGCGGTGAACCAATTTCAATTAAAACTGTTAAACCGGGAAAATGGGGACAATAGGAAGGCATCAGGCAACTTAGCCAAGGCAAGGTAGGGAATAAAAGTAGCATTCGCCCGAAGTATATTAGATTCTGAAACGACTGAATAACGTCTAAATAGAGCCTTAGCTACTTTTAACTGTCTCTGCCATAGCCAGTTCATTGTAGTTCTCATAACATCGGGTCAACAAAATCTTATTACTTGAATGCTATCGGCCGAACCTGGCAATTTAACTTAGTTACAAGCAAATAGTGAGCTCATTGTTAATGTAAGTGCAATTTGTTATTGTAATATTCTTCTTCAGGCTGATGTATGTTGGTGGGGTTAAACACAGTGTTTTAATAGAAGTCAGTTTTTCAATGGTAGCAGACATGTTGATCTACAAAACCCCACCAGCTTGGGGAAACGAAAAGAAATTCGATACATGGAAAGCAAAAATTTCACTTTCGACTTCGAATCTTATTGAACGTTTACATACAGCTCGGAAGAAATATACCGAGTCTCATCCAAAAGTTTTGCACTTAATTGAACAGACAGAAACGAACGCCGAAATGGACAAAGCCGATTATGAACAGTCTCTTGCGTCAGAGCGATCAACGGGAAAACTTTTTAAATACTTTAAAGCTTTTCATAAACCAACCTTACCAAGTATACTGAAGTACAAAAATGCGGCCGCCGATACCGATCCATTACAGGCAGTATTATTTTCGAAATTTTTCGCTTCGGTGTACATTGAATCGTGTACATTTTCAGAACCACCCGAACCTGATTCCAATACAGTCCTTGATATAATTAGTTTACTGAGCTCGAGATACTTGAAATATGTCAATCGTCGAACACGAATAAAAATAAAGACCCCGACCATTTATTGCCAGTACTGTTCTTAAAAGACAAGCATCTCTATATTATTCTATCAATCAAATATTTTCTAAAATTATTCAAACTAGGCGTTTTCCAGACTACTGGAAAGCAGCTATAATCAGCCCAATTCATTAAAAAACGATAAACTTGACTTTGAAAAATATAGACTCGTCTCCCTTCTTTGTACAATTCAAAAATATTAGAACTTATAATATTTGGCTTATATGAACATCTATCACCTATGTTTCATAGTTCACAACATGGGTTTCGGAATAATATATCCACAATCTTACAGCCATTAATTTTCTTACAGACAGCCTACAAAAATCAGGACGAAGCGACTGATATGGAGACCGTTTTCACGGACTTTAGTAAAGCGTTTGACCGTGTGGACCACGGTATCCTCTTGATGAAGCTTTTCAAAAACGGAGAAGGTAGAAATTTGATTAAATTTTTGAAATCTTATCTATCAATCAGGTCCCAATCTGTCAAAGGAAATCTGTCAATAGCGAAATCTCAGATCCAAAGCCCGTAACAAGCGGAGTGCCCCAAGCCAGCATCCTCGGTCCATTGTTTTTCCTAATTTTTTAAAATGACCTGCCCTCTTTTTGCCAAAATGTCACACCTTTATTTTTGCCGATGATGCAACATTTATCAGCCTAGAATTAGCTTAAGAAGAATTTCAAAATAAACTGAATGTGATATACAACTGGACAGTCGAAAAAAATATGTCATTCAGTGTTGAAGTTGATAAATGCACCCACGTGAGCTTTACTAAAAGTTCAATCAAATTTTGCTTCAACAAAACGGAAATTAAATTAGTGGACACTCGGAAAGATCTAGGGGTTATATTTTCAATGGTAATGAGCTGGAATCTACACATTGACAAAGCAGGCTAAAAAGCAAATAAAACTTTTTTCGCGATCAAAAGAAACACATCGATTTTAATCAGAGTAGCGAAACTGAATTTATTCAAATCCAAGATAATCCCCGTGATTCTTTAGGCAAGTCCGTGTTTTGGTTTAAATAAGTACTTAAGGTCTGAATTAGAGACGATTCAGCAAAGAGCAAAAAAATGGATTTGCGTTAGTAGTGTCCCATACAAAGAAAACTTGAAAGTACTAGGGATTCTTCCTTTGCCAATGTTTGTTCAACTAAACAACTTGCTGTTGCTTTCAAAACTGATTTTGGGACGTTATAAGGCATGTAATCTAGACATAATATATTACACAGAGTTCTCGCGCGCCAATTTGTTTCAGCTGAGACGTCCAAGGATAGCCAAATGCGAACATAACTTCATGTACCAAACCTGTCGACTTGCGAATGTGTTAAAAATCGATTTAAGAGAAGGGATTGGCTTAAAACAACGACTTCTAAAAATCTTCTGGTCAAAATTCGAGCAATGCAATGAGAGCGACAAGTGCACTTAGAAATTAGCATGCGATTGTACGGCAAAAAAGTGCAGAAATAGAACTGTTCAATGAAACGAGAAACTGACGGGGTCCAAACCCCTTGTGTGAACCAAAGAATTCATATTACTACTACTACTAATACTATTAAGTCTCTTTAACACTATTGTTCAGTAGAGAAAGTAAACCTATCCATCGGAGCCGGATCGACCCTTCCCCTCACTCCTTGCTTCTCGACATCCAAAAATGAATCTGGTATGAAATAAATTCAATTTAGAATACACCGGGAAACCTAAAATTGTTCAAAAATAACGTTCACAGTCCGTCTTCGAGACCCCTTCGTCTTCTCAAATCATCGGAAAAAGCGTCTTCTTCGCTATTGGGAAGGGTAAAAACTCCTCCCGTTAGCTTTTCTGGTTCGCGTGATTTGCTCGGTACCAATTGTACCTGCACAATCGTCACAGATTGGAGTGTCTCTTTCTGAAATATGATTTACTCCAATTTCGATCGTTTTCTCAATCTTCGCTGTCTAATTAATAATCCGGAAAATCGACTGTCTGATTATTGCGCTTTTCAGTGGTCGCCAAAAAAAAGAAATTTCATGTTTCTTTGATTTTGATGAAATTTTGAAAATAAGCATGTCAGACCAAACTGACCCTCTCCGATTATTTCATTTCTTCAAATAAGATTGTTAATCTTCAGTATAGCTGTTTCGTACGATCGAACTATTTCAAATAAGATTAGTTTCGTCGATTTTTTTCTAGCGTTATTCTGGTCAAATGGCACATAAAGGTGTAGAAAAAGAGGTGTAGATTGAAAATAGAGGCCGTCAAATGAATTCTACTTCAATCAGCAAGCATGGTGTTATACCAAAAGCTGATCGGTCGACAGAAAACAAGCTTGAGCAACCCTTCGGAAAGACAAGATAGACCAATAAAAAACTCTATGTAACTGGTGAAGGAATTGTTAAGTTTCGGACCATAAATCCGGTACGAGACTAAATCAGAAATTCTTTTTCTTGCAGACATGAAAAATATTCTGTTTGAACTAAACCAATTAAAACACCTGGAGAAAAATTTTGCGAGCTTGAAACTACGGCAAAAATGTTAAACAGACACCCTCAGAGAGGAAAAAAGTATGAGAAGAAAAATGTTTCTTTTAGCTGAGCCGTTTGAGAAAAATTCGAGGTTAGGTGTGACAAAAAAAGGGACATATGACACATGACTTGAAGATTTAAGGCAATCAGAACAATTTAAACAGCAAAAAAATCACAGAGAAAGTGTTGTGATGAACAATGAAGAGTTATTAGCTATAAAACAAAGAAGAGATCGGTGAGGTATTCTACTTGCTGAACAAAAAAGTGGTAAATTATTTTTAGAAAAATGCGGGGTAAATATAGAAACGAATATAATCAAGTCTCTAGATTAACCTTCGAGAAAAAGAAACTGGATTGTGGCGAGAGTAGAATTCCAATGTAATTAACAGTTTGTACACTAATACACCGCTCATGAAAGCTACTGATATAGCCATGAAAATCAAGAAGAGATTGAGCATCAAAAACAGCAGAATTAAAAGAAGCAAAAGACGATTAGAAAAATTTATAAGTTCTTGATTTTCTAAACAATAAAAACATTGAAAAAAATTGGTTTAGTCAGAAAGAAATGCAAGAAAATTGTATTTATTTGAAAAACTTAAGTGAGCTAGCAAGCTAACTAAGCTTATGATTGAAACTTGATGAAGCAAAAACTTTAGTTATTTTGAGTTTAGCATTGCTGCAATTATGAGTTTGCGTTGTGATTTTGTTAGTGATCTTGGAGACTATTTCATTAGAGTGGCTTGAATGGAGAGGGCACTAAATTTTTCCAGCTTGTATCATTGTTTTTTATCATTCAAGAGAACTTTTTGCTTTGTGGGGACATGAAAAGACTTGAGTCTCTTGAAGAGGGTGACTAATTTATTGTTTTTTCTAGCCACCGAGTTTGTTAATTATAATATTCAGTGCCAATAACAACTATCCTGTGTTCCAAAACTTCTTCAAGAGAAAAAGGTTTATTTTAAAACAATGACGCTCGAAGTCCAAAACAAAAATTTTATCTTTGTTCATATCCTCAGAATGCAGATTAATGAAAATGTTAGGAAGCTTGAGTGGAAAAAACAATTGAAGTATTTCAGCCTGCATGATTGTTTTTAATCAATCGCGAAAACTTTTGGCTTTGTGGTGACATGAAGAGACTTGAGTAAACTCTTGAAGAGGGCAATGATTTCATTGTTAATTCATACCACCGAGTTTGTTCATTTTAATATTCAGAAACAATGAAAATTAAAACTTCAGAAGGGACCAGACATATTAGGAGAGTTTTAATTTGTTGGTTGGCAGAACTTTCCCATGTCCCAACACTTTTTAACACCAATAGAAAAATCTTTTTATTGAGACAATGACGCTTGAAATCCGAATTTTTTTTATCTTAATTCATATCCCCAGAATGCAGAATAACGAAAAATTTAGGAGGCAAATCTAGGAGGCAAATAACGTCAAATCTAGAGCAAAACAAAAGAATTTTGTTTCCAGGCGTTTGATCGTACGATATGCCCGTTTTAGCGAGTAACGGTCTCCTTCGTTGAAAAGAACGAACTGAGAAAGATCAGCTTGGACTGTCATGGTTACTTTTAAGTTTTTGTTTTTGATAAAAAAAGACACAAAAAATCATGAAACTTTGCAAAAACTGTAGGCCGCGAAAACCAGAGAGACTTTTTTCGCCGATTAGAATCAGACAGAGCTT
Source organism: Symsagittifera roscoffensis (assembly GCF_963678635.1). Lineage (NCBI taxonomy): Eukaryota > Metazoa > Xenacoelomorpha > Acoela > Convolutidae > Symsagittifera > Symsagittifera roscoffensis. The sequence continues at coordinate 61,097,441 of NC_087066.1, forward strand.
ATACGACGAAGATATTGAAAACTACCAGAGCAAGAACTTTCAATATTTGAAGAGACACTCCGAACAGAGACACTCCGAAGAAGAGAGACTTACCGGGAAAAGTCGGTGGATTAAGAGGGCCGCGAGAAGATATTGCATCCCTTCCCGATAGCGAAGAAGACGCTTCTTCACCAAGATCCAAGAAACCGGAGGGTCCGGAGCGGTGATTAGAAAAATGTGATAGTTAACAATTATAGTTTCAAGGAATGTCTTGAATTGAATTTATTTAACATTGAATTCTTTTTCAAATAATGAGAATTTAGGAGTTGAGGAACAGGATCGGTCCATCTCCGATGGATAGGATGGTTTCCTCTACTGAAAAAAACAACAAAGAATAATAAACTAATAGTAAAAGAGCACCAGCTCTCCAATTAGGAATAATCTCGTGGTCGAGAGATACAGAGACCCAGCCATGAGCTCACAATTTTTGCATGTTACTAAATTAGTTTGCGCGATTCGGCCGATAGCCCTTAAGTTGTAACAATTATGTCTACCCAATGTTAGGAGAATCTTTTGAACTGGCTATGGTAGAGACGGTTAAGAGCACCTTAAGCTCTATTCAACGCTAGCCAGTCGATTCAGAACCTAGCTTTACTTTCAGTCGGTATAAACTTCCGGTCGAATGTTACATTTGAATCATCCATTTCTATCAGAAGGCAATAACAGTGGTAGAATAATTGCAATTCGAAACCGAAGAACTGAATAAAGGCACATCAGTTTTGTTTTTGTTTCATCAGTTTCAGCTTAAAAGAATTATTTCAAAAATTCAGTAGCATTTTCCTGAGGTTAGAGTTGATTCAAAAAAGACTCTAAAAGACCATACACCAATTTTTTTTGGATTCGCGTGTGTTATAACGACATTTTTTGTATCAAGCGTTTAACCACTTTCAATTAAAACTGTTGAACCGGGAAATTGAGCATTAGGCAACATAGCCAAAACAAAGAAGGCAGTAAGAAAAGTCAGAAAATTATAAGCCTGATAGTATATACGGACGGAAAAAAGCTAGATTCCAAAACGACTTGCTAGCAAGTAAATAGAGCCTTTGCTGCTTTTGACCGTCTCTGCGTTAGCCAATTCAATGTAGTTCTCACAACATCGGGTAGGCAAAGTTGTTGCTCGTTGAAGGCTATCGGTTGAACCTGGCAATTTAATTTTGTTACATACAAAGTAATGAGCTCATGGCTAGGTCTCAGTATCCCCAGCCCACGAGCTCTTTCCAAAAACCAGGGCTACGAAATTGTTTCTATTAAGTTTGTTTATTGCTTTTGTTTTTGATAAGTAGAGATAATCATTCAATGCATCGGAGCTGGATCGATCCTTTACCTAAACTCGTACTTTCTTATGATCCAAAAAATAATCTGATGTGAAATAAAATCAATTTAGGCACACCGGGAAGCCTCCGGCTTCTCGAATTAGACACCCTTCGAAATGAAAAGAAGTATGAGAAGAAAAATGGGTCTTTCCGCTGAGCAGTTTGAGAAAAAGTCGAGGTTAGGTGTGATGAAAAAAGGGACATATGAGATATGACTAGAAGATTTAAAGCAATCAGAACAATTTAGTCGGCAAAAAAATCTGAGAGAAAGTGTTGTGATGAACATTTAAAAAGATATCAACGAAGAGTTATTTGCTATAAAACAAAGAAGTGATCGGTGAGGAACTCTACTAGCTGAACAAAAAAGTGGCAAACTATCTTGAGAAAATAGCGGGGTAAATATAGAAACGAATAGTCAAATCTCTAGGTTACTATTTGAGAAAAGGAAACTGGATCGTGACGAGAGTAGAATTCCATTGATGTTAACAGTTTGTACACTAATACCCTGCTCATGAAAACTACTGATGTAGCCATGAAAAACAACAATGAGATTGAACATCAAAAACATCAGAATGACAAGAAGCAAAAGACGATCAGAAAAATTTATAAGTTCTAAACGACAAAAACATTGAAAAAAAAAAGTTGTAGAGTCGAAACGAAATTCATCAAAAACATCAGAATGACAAGAAGCAAAAGACGATCAGAAAAATTTATAACTTCTAAACGACAATAACATTGAAAAAAAAGTTGTATAGTCGAAAAGAAATGCAAGAAAATTGTATTAATTTGAAAAACTCAAATGAGCTAGCAAGCTAACTAATCTTATGATTGAAATTTGATGAAGCAAAAACTTTAGTTATTTTGAGTTTATCATTGCTGCAAATATGAATTTGCGTTGTGATTTTGTTGGTGATCTTAGAGACTATTTCAGTAGAGTGGCTTGAATGGAGAGGGCAATAACAAATTTCCAGCGTGTATCGTTGTTACTCAAAATTCACGAAGGACATTGACAGGGCAGTCCGGGCAGTAAGTGCCAATCGACTAGAATGAAACTTAGAGCAAAACAAATGAATTTTGTTTCCAGGAGTTTGATTGTACGATATGTCTGTTTTGACGAGCAACGGTCTCCTTCGTTGAAAAGAACGAGTTAAGAAAGGTCAGTTTGGACTAATATGGTTAATTTTAAGTTTTTGTTTTTGATAAAACAGACACGAAAAATCATGAAACTTTGCAAAAACTGTAAGCCGCGAAAACCAGAGAGATTTTTTTTGCTAATTAGAATCAGACAGAGCTTATATGACGAAGATATTAAAAACGACCAGAGCATGAATTTCCAATATTTGAAGAGACACTCCGAACAGAGACACTCCGAAGAAGAGAGGCTTACCGGGCAAATTCGGTGGATTAAGAGGGCTGACGGAAGATATTGCAACCCTTCCCGATAGCGAAGAAGACGCTTCTTCACCAAGATCCAAGAAACCGGAGGGTCCGGAGCGGTAATTAAAACAATGAGATAGTTAAAATTTTTGCTTCAAGGAATGTCTTGAATTGAATTTAATTAACATCAAACTCTTTTTCAGATAATTTAGGAGTTGAGAAACAGGATCGATCCATCTCCGATGGATAAGATGGTTTCCTCTACTGAAAAACAAACAACAGTAAAATAATAACCTAATAGTAAAAAAGCACTAGCTCTCTAATTAGGAATAATCTCGTGGTCGAGAGATACAGAGACCCAGCCATGAGCTCACACTTTGGCATTTTACTAAATTAGTTTGCGCGATTCGGACGATAGCCTTTAAGTAGTAACAATTGTGTCGACCCAATGTTAGGAAAGTTTTTTGAACTGTCGATGGTAGAGACGGTTAAGGGCACCTAAAGCTCTGATTAACGCTAACCAGTCGATTTAGAACCTAGCTTTACTTTCCGTCGGTATGTACTTCCGGGCGAATGTTACAAAAATGTTTTTATGGCGCTCCCGAGTATTATTCGTATTATTACGACAGGCGATCCCGCTTACAGAATCCTCCATGCCGAGTGGATGCTCGCAAAAAAGCCCCTTATCAACAGCCAGAAGGATGTTCCGAAATGCGAAAATCTTCCGGACTCCCTGACAAGCTTTTCAACCTAGCTAAGACGAAAAAGTCACGTTTCATGAAGGGAAGAGGGGTTGGCCGCCCCGTTCTTCTTTACGCTGTAAATGACCAAAAGCAACTAAAGATATACAAAACACTTAAGAAAGAGCATATAACCTAAAACCAAAAAAAAGAAAAGATAACAAAAAAAAAGTTAAAAATAATTTAAAAAACGTTACAGCTTAAAAAAAAACAATTGGATCTCGAGATACGGATGCTTCATGAGTTTTCAGTCAGCAAGCGGCAAGAATTTTGTAGGGTACTTGATAAAAGAACTAATGAAACAATTACACGCCTCTCAAACCTGTTTTTACAACTTACCATCCACAAAGGAATGTTAAAGTGAAACGACAGAACAGGACGCCGCTGGGTAACATTATGAGCGATTTCTTGAGGATGCTACTAAAAACACTGGGAACTAGTTAAAGCCATAAAGAGTCTGAAACTCAAAGTCAGTGAGCAAAATTCCTCGGCGATAATAGTTGAATCATGGTAAAGAAGAGTGCAAAAGTACGTAAATTAAGTTTCAAGAGAAAATCTTAAAAACGATCGAGCCGTGTCTATTCATTTAGTTAATTTTTGTGATGTGGGACGCTTCTGCAACACTTTGTTCTCATTAGGACCCTCTATCTCAATTGTACTTTTATTACGTTTTTGAGACTCCCAGCCGAACCACGAACAATTAAGACTTTAAAGTGATACCAAACCTGATCCCGTATAATTTTTTCCGGTAAAAAACGTTAATAATAACATAAATAAAATAAATTACCTGTTCCAATAAGAGAACTGCTTCGATTGTGTTCATCGTCAAATCCAACGAATCATCCATTTATATCAGAAGGCAATCACAGTGAAAGAAGAATCATTTAAATCGAAGCAGTGAATGTAGGCAACTCAGTTTTATTTTTGTTTCATCAATTTAATTGTAAAATTTTCATTTAAAAAATCAATTGGACTGCTTCAAACATGTAGAATAATTGCAATTCGAAAACCGAAGAATTGAATATAGGCACATCAGTTTTGTTTTTGTTTCATCAGTTTCAGCCTAAAAGTTTTATTTCAAAAATTCAATAGCAGTTTTCTGAGATTAAAGTTGTTCCAAAAAAGTCTCTGTAAAGACCATACACCAAATTTTTTGGATTCGCGTGTCGTATAACGACATTTTTTGAATCAAGCGGTTAACAACTTTCAATTAAAACTGTTGAACGGGGAAATTGAGCATCAGGCAACATTTCCAAAACAAGGGAGGCAGTAAGAAAAGTCAGAAAATTACGAGCCTGATAGTATATACGGACGGAAAAAAAGCTAGATTCCAAAACGACTTGCTAGCAAGTAAATAGAGCCTTTGCTGCTTTTGACCGTCTCTGCGTTAGCCAATTCAAGGTAGTTCTCACAACATCGGGTAGGCAAAGTTGTTGCTCGTTGAAGGCTATCGGCTGAACCTGGCAATTTAATTTTGTTACATGCAAAGTAATGAACTCATGGCTAGGTCTCAGTATCCCCAGCCCACGAGCTCTTGCCAAAAACCAGGGCTACTAAATTGTTTCTATTAAGTTTGTTTATTGCTTTTGTTTTTGATGAGTAGAGATAATCATTCAATGCATCGGAGCTGGATCGATCCTTTACCTAAACTCGTTCTTTCTTATGATCCAAAAAATAATCTGATGTGAAATAAAATCAATTTAGGCACACCGGGAAGCCACAAATTGTTCAAAAATAAAGTTTACAGTTTGTCTCCGAGACAGCTCCGGCTTCTCGAATCCGCTTGAGGAAGCGTCTTCTTCACGATTGGGAAGGGTAACAAACTCTCCCGTTAGCCATTCTTGCTCGCGTGATTTGCTCGGAAACGATTGTACCTGCACAATCGTCACAGCTCGGAGTGTCTCTTCCTGAAACATCGTTGACTCCGATTTTGATCGTTTTCTCTTCGCTGTCTAATTACTTATCCGAAAAATCGACTGCCTGATTTAAGCGCTTTTCAGTGGTCGCGAAAAAAGTTGTCACGTGATTGTTTCATTGTTCTTCCTAACCACCGAGTTTGTTAATTTTAACAGTCAGGACCAATAACAACTAAACCTTCAGAAGGGACAAGAGATAATAGCAGAGTTTTAATTTGTTGGTTGGTAGACTGTCCTATGTCCCAAAACTTTTTAATCCCAGGAGAAAAACTTTCAGCTTGAGACAATTACTTTTGAAGTAAAAACAAATATTGTATCTTAGGTCATATCCTCAGATTACAATAATTGAAAGTGTTAGCAGGGTTTAGCAATAAATTATAGCAAATAGTGAATCGAAATGACTTATTATACATTCTCACAGTTGATGCACTCTTGTAGTTTTTTTTCGATAGCACTGTACCATTTTAATAGGTTACTCGAAGTTCACGGAGGACATTGACAGGGCAGTCCAGGGAGTTTGTGCCAATTGACCAGAATGATGTCAAACTTAGAGCAATACGAACGAATTTTGTTCTGTCGGCCCAATTTTAGGAGATTAATTTGAACACGCTATGGTAGAGATGGTTAGAAGCACGTAAAGCTCTATTTAGACGCTAGCCAGTCGTTTTAGGACCTAGGTTTACTTTCTGTCAGTATATACTTCCAGGCGAATGTTACATATGTATTTTTATGGCGCTCCTGAGTGTTATTCGTAACATTACGATAGGCGAGCCCGTTTACAGAAGCCTCCATGCCGAGTGGATGCTCACAAAAAGGCTCCTTATCAAAAACCAGAAGGATGTCCGAAATGCGAAAATCTTCCGGACTCCCTGACAAGCTTTTCAACCTAGTTAGGACAAAAAAGTCACGTTTCATAAAGAGTAGAGGGATTTGCCGCCCCGTCCTTCTTTAAGCTGTAAATGGCCAAAAATAACTAAAGAAATACAAAAAAAATAAACAAAAACAAAAACCAAAAAACAAAACTTAACCAAAAAAATAACCAAAAAAAAATCAAAAACACTAATCAAACTTGAATGATTTCTTCTACTGCACAAAAAAAACATTGGATCTCGAGATACGGATGCTTCATGACTTTCCAATCAGATAACGGCAAAACTTTTGTGGAGGACTTGATAAAAGAAAAAATGAAACGATCACACACCGCTCAAGCCCCTTTTACAACTTACAATCCGCAGAAAAGGACGCTGGTTACAGACGCAGAAAAGGACGCTGGTTAGCGTTATGAGGGTATACTGCTCAAGATATGTGACATACTGGGAGGAGCATCTGCCTGAGGTAGTGGGAGCGTACAATAGCACACAACACGCAACCTGTGGCATAAAATTTTTGTGATGTTGACAGGAAAAAAAGGGCAAGGACATTAACATTTTTTCTACCTCACCGAGGACTTACTTGAAAGAAGTAATCATGAGACAGCAAAATTTGAATGAACTATGCAGGCCAGAACTGGCCAAGCGCAATGCATCTATAAAATAACTACAATCAGTAAGTCATGGGGACAAAACACTACGAAGTAGGCCAAAAAGTCTAGGTTTTTCAAACCATCATCCCACCGAAAGGAACAGAGAAACTACAAAAAAGCACCCTTCGCTTGAGCATTGGATGAGCAGCACACTACCTGGAAAGAAAATCGCCGGATTCATCGCCAGGATATTGGTGCCGAAAGATATGGAAGGCGTTGATTACGTAGTAGTAGAGGCGGCTTTTGAATTAAACGTGAAACAAAACCGGAGATAAATGACGAAAATCAGACAGCAATTATGAGTGATAACGCAAAGATCTAACTAAGTTCCGAAGGAAGACTCGAGAAAACCAGAACAAGATGAGAACCCGACACTCCTCTAATAATGCACATAAGAAGAGGTCGAAAGAAAGCAAGCAAAAAAACAGGAGGAATTGAGTGCAGACATGGTGGGAATAGGAGACCTGAAAATTGACTATGAGTGGCACATCATCATAGATGAGTAATCGTATTGGCAAGAAGACAACAAGACAACAGCGCTCCCGCTGACGAAATAGACCTAGAGCAAAGGGGAAACAAAAAAAGCAAACAAACGAACTGAAGAACTCTAGATTGGAAGCTTTATCCACCGACGAGTGGAGAGGAAAAGTGGAGCAAGCAGAAAGTGGTCATCTCCGCGATCAAACACATTCGAGAGATAAATTCGTTTTTCAGATGGATTGCAACGGACAGACCTCTCTAAGTACTCTCGAGCAATCCAGAGTCAGCATCATCGACGGGGATGTCGATAATTAATTTTGTCTGGGGAGTGGGGATAGGAATTGTGCACACCGAAAGCTCCTTGATCTTGAAGCTGAGAGAAACCAGGGAGACCAGTAGATGAAATAAACCTACAGATGAAACAGGAACAGCCTGAACCAGCCTTTGGTCTAAAACTGAAATACAATTGAATACTCGGAGAACATCTTGATCACTGATTGCGACCTCATCCTGTCGAAGACGACTTGCGCGACTGGGCGGAATGGCAGCGTGGAATGGCAGGACAGAGACCAGGACTGGGTGGAATGGCAGCGTTCCATCACATAGTGTCAAAAACTCCCGGCAAATATTCATGTTTACTGGTAACACGAATCAGCGACAAGAAATCAGTGAATCTGGAACACTTCTTGTTGCCATTGACTCGTCAAAGAGACTTTCTTGTCGAGAGATGTGTGAAAATAGTTCCACTACCGGTTTACGATCAAAATAAAGGCAGATTGAATCCAATAGAGCTTTATGCTGTTCTTCATGTGATCTCGGCATAAACGAAAAAAACGATGCATCCCCAATAGAAAAACTATTTGCGCATTAGCTACGGTTGCACAAAGAGAGATAAAACTCGAGTTTGTGGGATCAAATTGAGGAAACCTGGGCCTTGAAATCATTTCGATTCTATAAATGGTATGTGGCCAGAAAAAGGGGCAATAACTTAGAGGTTGTCTTAAATGAATGAATCTAAGCAGTAAACTCTATACAAAATTTCGGTAAGGTAATTCAGATGCTTGATTTACTCGCACCAGGTGCTGTTATATAACATTTGAAGGATTTGAATCTTGAATTAAACATATTTAAAATTTTTTTTACATTAATGAGAAAAAAAGAAGAGGACAAAAACTGTAGTGTCTTTAATCCTCGTACCGTGCACGCTCTCTCTCGTAGGGAAAACAATTCGCGAAGAATTCGATTGGGCAAAGAAATTGAGTATCTTTTTTCAGGTTGAATTTGAACAAAATTTTCAAACAAAAAAAACTCAGTCATAACGAAGATTAAAGAACTTCTTTGTATGACACGAACACGAGCAAAACCACTGTAACAGTTGAGGTGAAGTTTCTTGAGTTGGCATCTCTGAAGTAGGTGCATTCGAAAACAGGTAATTTTAAGTTGACACTTCTAGGGAATGGCTGATCTTTCCTGGAAATCTGTGCCAGCATTCTTGTGGACACTAGAGATGGATGACTCATACAGACGCTTGAGAGATCTCGAATACACCGAATTGGATAAACGTGTAGCGGCAATGCTGAATGCCGTATTGAAACTAGAGTCACTAGGCGAGGGGAGAGAGTAAGCCATGAATACCCTCTCGATGCTCGATGACGTGCTACACATCTGAACGAATCTCCAACGAGGCGCAGAGTGGGTGGATGCTCTGGAGTACTGATGGAGGCTTGCGAGTTCATGCCTTGGCCAGGAAATTTGGTTTAAGATACACCACCGAGTATGGGGCAGAGGAGTTACCACTCACAATCCGGCCGGCGACGTCGATTGGAGCCCATATGGCCAACAAGGCTCCCTCGATGATTCGAGCAAAGCGGACAGAGGTCGGCTATCCGGTTACTACCACACAGAGGAGATTTTTAGATTAGATCCAGAGCGAGTGGAATCAAGCAGCGCGAGAACGGGACCTGGCAACGTGAGAACGGAACCGGAAGACTCAGAAGAGAGGCCAGTTGAAACTCAAGCATGTCCAAAGATTATGTCAGGAAGCCATCAGGTTCATGGAGAGGAAGACGGCAGAACAAGTGGAACCGAGTGAGCCCGCAGCGACTCGCTCGAGGCTAGAGTCCAAAATGGACGTCGACGAAACATCTAGGGCAGAGGGACATGTTTCGTGGATTAGACAGCATACGCTTCGCTCATCCCAACTGAATTGCTGATTAAGATCTTTCCGCAACAGATTGACAGACTAGATAGGGGTTTAGTGGATACCGGACACCTCACCATATATCCGCCTTAGACCCACTCTTTTTCCTGGCTAGATCTATTGAGTCCAGTTTGGGAGAGCGAAGAGAAAAGATCTCCTACCCCTCAGAGCTAGGTGGCAGAGTCAGTATCAATTATTGAACCAGGAGGCAAGAAAAGAACCACTGGATGGCCTCAATAACCCTCAAGCAGGTCAAGCATTCTAGAGAGGATCAAGAAGCTAGACCCACAAGAGTTGGCAAAAGCTCATGGAGGCTTTGGTACGGAAAAATTTTCTCATGAATATCTGGTTGATCACTATTGCGTTTGTTGATTGACGGCTCATTAAGCACACTTATAGGGAACTTTCAGGATTACCAAGAAAGACAAAATTTGTTCCAGTCAATTACAGCATGTTGAAAGAACTAGGGAGCCCATATTCTATCGTGAAACCGCCAAAACACAGGAAGAACATGGCTAGAATACTGGTGTTCCGCCACAATAGTCGTGAGTTCAGGTTAGGTGGGGACCTCGGAAAAACCAGAGACAAACCTATATTTCTTGCTCGGAGCAGAATTGAATCAAATGCTGACCCTCGTAATGGCGATCAGGTCAGAAATTTTTGCAAGTATGAATGATTGCATACGGTGAGACTCTTGGGCCATTAGGAGGAAAAGAGATGAACCACTAAGAAGGACCGGTAAGCGATCGAGTACCTGTTTGCAGAAAAGGTAGAAGTACAAGAGTCTTACTTCTTCTAGTCTCGGATCGAAACGAGAATCGTATTAGTCTCCACGCCTGGGTACGCAAGCAGAACCCCTGCGCTTCGATTCATCTACGCAATGTTAGCCTTGGTCTCGGATAAAAGAGCGCAAAGAATTCTCATAGCTGCCCAAGCGTAAATTTTGAGACTTAGCAGCAAACTGAGCGGACATCTTGCACACGCTGAAAGGCTTCTATGAAATTGTAGACTCTCTGATTGTACTAGAAGAAATGTTGTGTCGAGGCGATCTCGAATATCCGCTAGGTAGCTGAAGTTATAACCGGATATTGATGATGATCATCAAGTAATCAGCCATTTTCCCGCCAAAATATGGTTCAGAATTCTAGAATTCACCATATTGCCTTCATCGAGCGGCTCTCCAACACTTGTGCATGATACAAAACATGGCAGATACAATGAAATTGTTAAGGACATTGGTATACCGTCCTATTTGTGAAAAGAAGAAGTGGACATTCTTGAAACGTTGATTGGATAAGTTGGAGAAAAGTCATAGGAGGGGCTCCTTCGCTCATAGCCCAGGTGTGAGAAATCATGCAAGACCAAATTGATCAAGCAAAAAGGAGAGAAATGACGAGGGGTACATTTGTTTCGCTGGGGGCTTTTGAAGAACGCGCAAAAGGAGACTTAAGGATCGAGAGAACACAACAGATTTTAAAATTCTTGAGTTCCTGCTGGCAAAAAGATTACAGGGACGATTTGTTAGTACAAGATATAATGAGCATGACAATCAAATTGTTACCCGCATTGTTTCATGTGTTTTTCAGGAGTCTGGCCAAAATGGGACCGGCTTTCTTTTAAGGAGGGATGTGGAAACACTGGAAGTTGACAGTTGTTTGACGCTGAGTCTCCTGATACACGGGAAGTCAGACGTATTCAATCGCCTGCTGAAGTACAATGACCCAATGGCGATGGGTTGGGCTCACCCGAATATATAGACCATTTATTATAAATGTGCTGCTGGAATAGAGATGTTGCTGGTGGAGTACCTCTTGATGCAGAATGGACTCATGACTGGAGAGAAAAACAAGCCGAAGATGAGAGAAGAATTGGTGAAGGTCATCGGTGGCATGCCTTTGCTCATGGATCTGTGTCTGGCTATGAGTTCAGCTCCTCTTGGAAAGATTCGGCTATTTTGAGGAGTTGGTAACTTGCATCCCTGGACCATCAGTAGCATTCGCATTTCCCGATCCACTATTAGCCGCCTACCGTTACTCAGTTGACCAGACATATCCGAAACTCTGAAATCGGAACCGCTAAAAGAGGAAACGTTCGAGCTAATAACAAAAAAACTGGGGATGGTACCGGATAGTGACGTGTTTCGAGATTTTCCGGTCATCACAAGGATGATTTTGAGGACGACGAGTTCATTTCTGGTACCGTCCATTTAAGCTGGAGTTCTGGTGGAGCTACAACAGAAGGAGTTTACTCAAGGATGGGATCCGTTTTTTCTCAGCTACTCAGCAGCCATCCACTTTCACATGAGCAAGATACCCATCAACTCCTCGACAAACAAGGAGAGAAAGGCTGGAGGATCTCTGACACCCCGATGCAGAATAAAAGAGGTTACTAGCGTGCTAGAGATGGCCGGATTTGAGTACGAAAATCCAAAGTATCGAGGGCGCCGAATCATACTGCAGGATGAGCACATGGCCCCAAAGGTAGATGACATACGTAGCACTAAAAAATGTGGCTAATGGATTGGAAGAAAAGGATTTGACACAATACGAGGGGCATTGACTTGGAGCTGTGGCTGTACTTCATAATTCTCTCGCTAAAAACGATCATGAACACTCATGCCTTCATTTTTTTCAATTGACGCTCTGAGAAACCAGAAGAGCTTGCCCGTGCGTGGTAAACCAAGTTGAAGAGCCACTAAAGAGGAATCGTCCCGGAGCGCCAATTGAAAAGGCGATGGATGAGACATTCATCGATGTCAAAATGATGGACACTGAAGCTGCCACAAACCCTGGAGTGACTACCAAGAGAACAGACAAGATTTACAGTCCAGGGAAAAACTTCTCGATGACTTGAGTGAGGAAGAGTGAGGCAACAGCGCCGCGTAGGAATCTGGACCTGCGGATGCGAGATCAACAGACGAGCCTGAATACGTTACTGTGAGTGATATTTCCAGGGAAGTCAACACCTTGAAGGGAACAAGTCGTCGTTCCTGGATATCTTAACGCCAGAACAATGGTAGGCGTTTTTATTTGAGTTCAATCAACAGAGGCAAAGGAACGTTTCAAGGAGTTCCAGAAAGACCAGTGGCAGAACAAGATCTCAAGCCACAGCAAAAGGGATTCTACAAACGAACAAACGTCGGAAAGCGACTTGAGCAATGAATGGGTGTCGGCCAACATCAGCACATTGATGACTAGGAAAAAGCATTTACCAAGGAATACAGCCCAATCATGGTGGTTTGCCTTGGATACGGTGAAAATACAAGAGAACAGTCAGAAGCGGTTGGATAAACGCCTTGCGATGAAGGGAAGGAGTTTGGCCACGCAGAAGGAGTCAGAAAAATGACATAAATAATCTAGAGAAGAGAAGTCATCTGGCCAGACCTTGGGAAAACTTCTGATGGCAACTCCTTTTGTCACGACAGAGGGACATTGCTTTTTGCTTGGTGCCTGGCGGAAGTAACGCTAGGAGACCACACATCACATGACAAGAAGATAATAGGGGACAAGGATCTAAATATCTACAATATGTCGGCCTTAACCTTATCTCGTGACGAGTCTAGCCAGGGGAAGAATGCGATGTTTTTCTGGAGATAGATGATGTCCGCGATTCCGTGATGATGTCCGCGATTATGGTTTCCCACCAGAATGCTATGAAGGAGATGGCTACAGAAAAATTAGTCTTGAGCGTTATATGAGACGTATACCAGAGTATGGGGATTGAAAGGGACGAACAGTCTGGAGAACTATGCAAATTGATGACATTAGAAAGTTTTACGACCAAAAGTTCAAAAGCTTGATAGCAGATAGGGAGCAGATAAATCTTTCATGAGATGCAAATTTTTCTACATGACTACTGGTACTGTATTTCAGTTTGTTGGTATTCTGGAAGCTCACTGACGCAACGACGACGCACAAAGAGTACATTGACCCATATTCTAGGGAGTATTTGCCAGTAGGATAAAAAAATCGATTTTCTTCATTACAATTGAGATTTTTGAAATTCTAAATTGGCCCCGTCATCTTTAAGCCTCTACCGCTAACTGAAAAACCAGTAACAGGAATCAGAGCAGCTGAATTAACAATTGTGGGAAAGCTGATAAAAATCATGCGAGAGTAAAATGCTATTGTCAAGTTGTCCGTAAACATCAAACACGAGCAGAGTTGCCTTATTCCTGGCAGAAAGCAAGGAGAATAGATGCGAGAGTTCAACTTGTGGAGTAAAAAACATCTTGACAGGAAAGAACGCCCACAGAAGTGAGCCATTGGTCTAAACTGACTTGAGCAATTTTGTTACGAAAAATACTTGGGTTCTACTTAATAAAATTTCTTGAATTTTATTCACATTACTTAAACGAGTCTGGAAGAAGCTCTAGACTTTTTTTTTCAGATACCACTACTTGAATTTAATTATATGTGTGCATTTTATCTAGTTATCTTGAAAAAAAAGCAAACTTTGGGTTGATCCATTTCAAGTCAATCTAATTAAAACTGTCCAATAAAACTAAATGAATGGTGATTATAATAGGTCCCAGCCTTGTTTTTAAGGTCGTTTGCGGGTTTTAGTTATTTAGAGACCTAGCCTTGGGGGCTTCCTTGAATCTCTTTAGAGGAGGGGGCGGGTATTTTGACAATGGCCTTTAAGTGGTAACGATCTTAAAAATCCATGTTATAAGCTTGAATTGGTTCCGACTGATTTAGGTGAAATTCGACTGAATAATATAACTTGAGCAAACGACTGTTAAAGACAGTTTAATTGCTGTTTTTAAATTTTGATTGCAGTTTGAAAGCCGTTTCACTGTCTCAGCGACAGAATTATTTTAAATTTTCAAAAAATTTCCAATAAAAGTGTTAAGAGCTATAATGGCGTTTGCGTATCTTAGGTGTTTAAAGACCTGCAGGAGTCATATTGGTAGTTATTGAACTAATAGCTATTGAGCCTCTCTTGAACTCTCACTTGACTTATTGGTTCAGTGTAATTTTGTTTATTCCTGAAAATTAGGCGATGAGACCGCCTCGCTTGATCAGCTCACTGTGTATTTTTTTCATTTATCTCGTCTAATATAATAAATCCATTTTTCTTCCAATAATTGTCCTGGTGACTTTTGAATGCGTTGGTTGTTTTCGACTCCACTTCTTCTCGTAGCAGATAGTTTCAGTCTGTTGCGGCTCTGATTGTCAAATGCTTTTTCTTTCTGCGAGATTTTTTCGTCAAATCTGTTTAGTCATTTTTCCTCGTGTGTCCGATGATCTATTCGTTTTAAGCTTTTATCGCATTTGGATTACATTGGTTATAATAAAAATTGAAAAGTTTCAATCACTGTTCCTCGTCTTCTACGGTGTTCAAGGGAAGTTAAGTGTAGCTTCTGCCGTCTTTCTCCTTAGTTCATTTCCCTCAAATCAATAGCCAGTGGAATTGCTCTCCGTTAAAAGTTTTCCATAATTTCATATGTTTCTTGAGTCATGGATACCAAGGTTGATAGCAAAAACCAATGTGGGGTCGTAAACCAACGATTGAAAGTCATAAATTTGTAGTCATTTTGTTGAAAGCTTACTTAAATTTGCATTGATTGAGGTTGCTTTGTTTGGTTTGTCCATTTTTTGTCATAGAAAAACAAAAAGCTGTTTTGACCACTCTTCCAGCCTTTTAAGATCTTTTTGAAGAATTTAGTTGATATAAATTTGAAATAACACTGGATCGAGGACAGTACCTTAAGGAATACCAATATGGACACTTTTCCAACTTGACTTGCTATCATTGATTACCACTCTCTTTTGCCTTTCGGAATTGAAGTCTTTTATCCAATTCATAGTTTTTGCGTGTATCGCATACTGTTGTAGAAAACCTGATAGATTTTTGTGCAGTAAGGAGTCAAATGATTTTTTGAAAACTAGGTAAATCACATCAACTTCTCTGTGGCTATCAGAGCACTTCCAGTTATCGAAGTTGTGATAATCTTCCATGTAAAAACCCAAATTGTTTATTTAAAGAGTTTTTTTTTCTGTTCACATGATTCATTGAGTGGGACCTGATGATTTTTCCAAAAAATTTACAAACAATTGATGCAAGGCTTACTGCTCTGTATTTGTCCGCTATCAGTTTCATTCTTTTGAGAAAAACAGAAGGTATGTGCGCCAGTTTCCAATCATTGGATAATTCTCTGTCGTTCCAAGTTTTTTTTTAAATTTGATCTTTTCATTGGTTTCTTATTCCAAACAAAATGGTCGGGTTGATTTTGTCTGGTCCAGGTGATTTTGAAAAATTGATAACAATTATCTGCTCTTTCAAAGTTTCTTCGGTAGTTTTTTGTCGCTAAATTGTCAAATGAAATTTGCTTCTTGAAGTTTCCATTTTCGGAAGGTTCATTTTTGAAAAACGATTGAAAAAAGTTGATAGAATCTCAATTAGAATTTCTGATTCATTTGTTGTTAATTTTCATTCTGCTTTAACTATTGCTGGTATTGCATTTTCTAGCAAAGTTTTTTTTGTTCTCACCTGGTTCCAATTTGTTTTGGTTCTAAATTAACTATTTTCGTTTTGTTTTTTTCCTCATGCTCAACAATCAATTTTAGCGCCTGCTCTTACTGCAGTTTTTCTGTTGTAATTTTTAGAGTTGAGTTTTGTTTAAGAACTGCAAAACTTGTCCGAAGCCTTCCTTTTTATTTTCATATACTTTTTTATTTCATTCTCGAGCGGTGCAATTTTCATAATTCTCTGTTAAGTTTTGTCAATGGTACAAACTTTTTTGTTAGGTCGAGCGGCAGGTTTTTTCAAGCCTCCTCTATGTTTTTTGCATCTTCATTTTTGATTTCGTTCATTTGTTGACGCATTGCTTCGTAATCTCCTTCTGCGAAATTGTATCAAATTTTTCAAACAATGATACGATTGATTGGTAACACAGTTTCTATGAGAACAGGGTCTTTTTGACCAAGGAGTGGTTTATTTTTTACCGGCATATCGAATAATAGGATATCAAGTAGAGATGGTTAAGTTGCTGCTGTGATGCAAGTTGGCTGGCTGATATGTCGGATAAGAAACGAATCTTGACTGCATCCAAAAACTTGAACTCTTTGCCTTCATCAATTTTAGTTGTGCTCACTTCGCGCCAGTTTATCGAGGGTAAAGTTTGTATCACCAATAGTAAAAGATATGACCTTCGTACTATTTCTCAGGTTACGTCGATTGATTGATTCAAAGAATTTTTGTTTGACTCTAGTGAATTTGGACTCCGGTCATGATTTTTTGACCGATGGGAATGTCGCATACTAGCATTTCTTGGACGTCAATTTGTTCTTGTACTTTTAAAAAGCCGATTTTTCTTAAGTATGAACATTAAATTTTCTCGTCCATTGCTGTTTGGTTGTTTGGATTCATTGTAAATGATTCGATTTTTTAAATTTTTCAAACTGAATTTCACAAATTTTTGAGTTGTTTGGCTTAACTTTAACTAAAGCAATTAAATCCGGTGGGTAAATCAGATCTTCAATTCAATTTATCAACTGCTGATGTTTTTCCTGTGTAAGTATGTCAATGTTCATGAACCAGAAAGTTACGTTTCCTGCCTCTCTGCATCTTGATTGACATTTTTAATTTGCAATCCTCGAGCCAAATGCACAAATATCCCTCTTCTTAATCATTCAAGTTTTCTGCTCTCGTAACTAGTTTTCGAACTTCTTCTCTTTTCTTTAAACTTCGGTCGGCTCTAAACATGAGTTTTTTTTATTTCAGCATCTGTCGCTTTCAGTTTTTGTAAATTTCAAGCTCCATCAACAAAATCTTATATAGCGTGGAAATAAACTAATAGTGGTCTACTTATTTGGCATTCAAATTACCAAAGAAGTCGGATCCTTTTCACAATTTTTTTATCTTGTATGTAAAATTTTTGTCTCTGGTTTTTCGCGTTTCAGTTTCACTTGACGCATTTTTTTTCGCTCGGTAGATGATGATTTTTTCTTCCTTTGATACTCCTCATCTTCTTTGCGCTTTTGCTTTTCAGTTGCTTTCTTTTAAAATTTTTTAGAGGTTTCACTTTCCAAATTTTACTTCCTATTACAGTCTTGTAAATTTACTAATGTTCCCATGAGTAGGTGCTCCAGTTATTATTTTGTAGAGATCAGTAATCATGATGTTCGTGTTTTCCATTGTTGAGTCGGGGTCTTCTGTGAGCTTTCTGAAAGATATATTGTCTCCAGGTTTTGTTCTTCATTGATCAACTCATTCGCAGCAGGGCAGCAATCAGCACAAAATTGAACTACAGCTGGTTAACACATACATTAAAAAGCTGCGTTCGGCATCCTGAGGCATTTCGCTCAGACATGTTTACGACAACGATTGCACTCCATCCATTATATGTGAGGTTTCCGTATGTTAACACGAAAATTCTAATTTCCCAAGGCTCGATGGGGTCCCTCACTGACATTGAGCTTTTATGGGCTATTGTTTTTATCTTTAGGAGGCAAATCTCAGAAAGAGTTTTCTCTAAAACCCATTTCGCTGATCCAGGAAAAAAAACCCAGACACTACAACTCGAGCTAAAAAATTTTTCCATGTACACGAACAATACCCTCTAGAAATTCGTTTCGCAGCTCCAAGATAAGAAACACTCAAAAACTACAAAAGCAATTTAAAAGAAATAACATTACCATTATCTTAGGATATTACCATTTTTTTTATTGGAAAGGCTTGATGTTTTCACGAAGAAATTTTGTTGTAATCGATCTATCGTTATTGCTTTGATGGGGCTGATGCTGTTGTTTATCAGCTCTTGCCACATAAAGATATCGTTTTTATCTCGCAGATTTCCTCGAATAAGCAGATCTTGGAAATTTTTTTGGTGTTTTTGTTGTTCGGGTTGAATTTGAGTCCGGGAACAGTGAACAATTTTCCTTGTAGTCGTTTTTGAATAGGATCGGATAAAACTTTGACGACACGATCAAGCAATTATAATCAATGTTGTAAACCATAGAATAAGGGGATAATTTTCAACCGGTTTTTCCTAATCTCATGCTACTATGTAAGTCATTTCAGAAATTTTTGTTTTAGCCAAAGTTTTTCGATTCTGGAACTATAGACTTAGTGTCAGCTCCCTACTTCTAAACTCATCGCTCATGTTAATTCCTGGTCTCTCTTTCCTAACTTGCAGCACCTCTAATGTAAGTAACTTAATGCTGCTGGGAGCCTGGTCGATCATCTTCCAATTAAACTCCGATTTACCACTATTACTACCACACTGCCGTACATGCTCTCCAAATGGTGTGTTCTCTTTTCGATGGTTCCAGAATCGAAAAACTTTTGCTAGAACAAAAATACTGAAAAAATTTACATGTTAGCACGAATTTAGCAACAAAAAAAATATGAAAAGGTGGCTAAATGAATAAAAATTGTTTCATGAAAGCTGTTACAGATTTTTGCTAAAAAATTATGAAGTTGTGATTGGTTAATTTTTGTAAATTTTGAAATAATGACGTGTATGACACTTTTTATGATATTTGATCTTTTTAACAGAATTGTTTAGATTTTTAAAACCTGAAGATGCAAAAAAAGTGCAAAATTATTTGTTCTCAAATTACTTAATTATTTTTGCCTCTCGATTTGCTTTTGGTTTTTCATTTTCCTAAGTCTCGAACGCGTCTCCGAAACAGGGTTTCAGATTTTTCCCTAGTTTCCTTATAATGTTTTTTGAATCTGTATCTCAAGGATAGAGGAGGGATGGGCTTTTGTATCTCGTCTGGACTAAAACTTACTGTTGCTACTTTTTCGATACCAAATGTTTTCACACGTTATGTATCGTAAGTTTTGCTGTTTTCATTTCCAGGAGGTTTTTGTAGATCCCTGAAGTGCTTCTTCATCGGACGTATACCATTTTTTTTATTGGAAAGGCTTGATGTTTTGACGAAGACATTTTGTTGTAATCGATCTATCGTTATTGCTTTGATGGGGCTGATGCTGTTGTTTATCAGCTCTTGCCACATAAAGATATCGTTTTTATTTCGCAGATTTCCTCGAATAAGCAGATCTTGGAAAGTTTCTTGGTGTTTTTTTCTTGTTCGGGTTGAATTCGAGTCCAGGAACAGTGAACAATTTTCCTTGTAGTCGTTTTTGAATAGGATCGGATACAACTTTGAGGACACGATCAAGCAATTATAATCAATGTTGTAAACCATAGAATAAGGGATAATTTTCAACCGCCTTTTCCTTATCTCATGCTACTATGTAAGTCATTTCAGAAATTTTTGTTTTAGCCAAAGTTTTTCGATTCTGGAACTATAGACTTAGTGTCAGCTCCCTACTTCTAAACTCATCGCTCGTGTTAATTCCTGGTCTCTCTTTCCTAAATGGCAGCGCCTCTAATGTAAGTAACTTAATGCTGCTGGGAGCCTGGTCGATCATCTTCCAATCAAACTCCGATTTACCACTATTACTACCACACTGCCTTACATGCTCTCCAAATGGTGTGTTCTCTTTTCGATGGTTCCAGAATCGGAAAATTTTTGCTAGAACAAAAATACTGAAAAAACTTACATGTTAGCATGAATTTAGCTACGAAAAAAATATGAAAATGTGGCTAAATGAATAAAAATTGTTACATAAAAGCTGTTACAGAATTTTGGTAAAAAATTATGAAGTTGTGATTGGATATTTTTGTAAATTTTGAAATAATGACGTGTATGACACTTTTCATGATATTTGATCTTTTTTAACAGATTAGTTCAGATTTTTAAAACCTGAAGATGCACAAAAAAGTGCAAAATTATTTGTTCTCAAATTACTTAATTGTTTTTGCCTCTCGATTTGCTTTTGGTTTTTCATTTTCCTAAGTCTCGAACGCGTCTCCGAAACAGGGTTTCAGATTTTTCCCTAGTTTCCTTATAATGTTTTTTGAATCTGTATCTCAAGGATAGAGGAGGGATGGGCTTTTGTATCTCGTCTGGACTAAAACTTACTGTTGCTACTTTTTCGATACCAAATGTTTTCACACGTTATGTATCGTAAGTTTTGCTGTTTTCATTTCCAGGAGGTTTTTGTAGATCCCTGAAGTGCTTCTTCATCGGACGTATACCATTTTTTTATTGGAAAGGCTTGATGTTTTGACGAAGACATTTTGTTGTAATCGATCTATCGTTATTGCTTTGATGGGGCTGATGCTGTTGTTTATCAGCTCTTGCCACATAAAGATATCGTTTTTATCTCGCAGATTTCCTCGAATAAGCAGATCTTGGAAAGTTTCTTGGTGTTTTTTTCTTGTTCGGGTTGAATTCGAGTCCAGGAACAGTGAACAATTTTCCTTGTAGTCGTTTTTGAATAGGATCGGATACAACTTTGATGACACGATCAAGCAATTATAATCAATGTTGTAAACCATAAAATAAGGGGATAATTTTCAACCGCCTTTAGATGCAGACCGTCAGTTCTTTGGACAAAATATCGTAAAAACAATTAAATACATCAAATTCCTCTAGCTCACATCATCTCAAAAGACATGGTTTGAACAACGGTAAAGGATATCATTTCGGAGGGAATTGGAAATGTATATCAGGAACGCTTTCGCCCAATTGTGCATCATCAGGTTTAAAAGTCTTCTCTTTTTATAAAATGATCACCGATCACAAAAATATCCTAAGATAATGGCTATTCGAAATAATGAAAGTTCAACCAATCAGAAGTTTATAAATTTGAATTTTGTGCCAAAATTACAACATTATTATATCATTAGACTTAAGTTTCTGTGACATTCTATTAAATTTGTCTTTTCATTAAAATGACTTTAATTTAATTTTTCGGTTTGTCTCATTTTCCAAATTTGAAACATGTCAAGTTCTTGTTTCGAAATTTATTTATTTTTGTATTAGCTGAAAATTTGTTTTCGGAACTATACTTTAAGGGTCTGTCCCCTGCTTCTGAAATCATTGCGCGTGTTTAGTCTCGGTCTCTCATTCCAGATGTGAAGTGCTTCTAATTTCAGTAGCTTGACGTTGGTGTTAGCTTGGTCTATAACCTTTCAAGACTTTCATGCTCTCGTGCGCTCATTTCCACACTGCCATAGATGCTGTCCTATACTGAGTCCTCCTTTCGGCGTTGTCAATTCTAGCGGTTTGATGTCGAACCTTTCGGCCAACATGGGTGGATTTAGATTCACAACGTGAAGTTTTGAAAATCACTTTTATTTTCAGTTCAAGCGAAGAAGAAGTTTCTAAGGCAAGTTTTCAGCTCTCTGCTGCTTAAAAAAAATTGATACTTCGATTGTATTCCGCATCTTATATGCAAACACTGCGCAACTCTTGAACTTAGGAAGTGGCCCTGTATCAGTTGATTTAAGATACCATCCGCAGATTAGGTTTTAACGTGTGTCCACAATAAAGTTAATGTCAAGAAAGACTAATTTGCCTTTCTCGTTAGTCTTTTTGGAAGCAATCTGTAGATTGGGTTGTAATTGATTTGCAGCATTTGATAACTGTTCTGAATCTGCTTTCACAGTTCTCACGATCTCATCTACATATCTCAGAAAGAGTTTTTTCCTTAACTCATAACATGCCGAGCAAAACCAAACAACTTTAGCTATGTTTCTATATTCGATTTCTCGAAGCTTGCCACATTTTGATGAAAACAAGTTAACAATTTTCACATACACCACTCTTCTGTCTATACGTATCTTTTTCCTTCACTCTGAACGGATGCCATTTAGATCTTCAATTGGCTTGCAAAATTTGGGATTTTTTCCTCAATACAGTTTCAAATTCTTTCATCCTCAAATTTACCAGTATGGCTGCAGGAGAGGCTCCCATAGCCAAACCATCCTTATGTGTATACCAAATTACATTTCAAATATAGTGTACTTGACCTACAGCAAGTTTTAGCAATCTCTTCATATTATTGCGTGCAATCTAGCACTAGTTTCGTTCTTTAGTATCCATCTTAAAAATGGTGGGGGAGAAGTGTGGAGTTCATCACTTAGCAGACTACGAGGAATGAAACTTACGGAGCACAAAGCAAAGAACAAACACAACAACACTAACAATTTGATGAAATACCATCCACTTGATCCCTTCTCTTCCGTTTCGCTGGTGCCTTCTTACTTCTCTGCGAGGGTCTGGTTTGGGCTGATCTTGTCTTGTCTATCAGTTCCAGTATATTTCCCTGATTCTCCACTACCAGCCTGAGTGACTTCAACTCCAGCGCACTATCTTGCTGAAAGTCCAAATTTACTCTCACGAATTCTGGCTAAAGTTTTCACTTTCTCTTCTATAGGAGGTACTTGGTCACCGGAATGAACAAAATGCTCGTGCTGCGTATCAGTGCTTCCTCGATGTGGGCAGGCCTTCCTCTATCAATATACTTTCGTCCCGATTCCTGTACTTCTAGTTAATTGGATAATCTTCTGTGCAGCTGAATCTAGAGTTGTTTGATCTGTGGCTGCTAATTGAATTGTCCACACCACAATGTCTTCTTTGACAGCGATTTATCTATAAATTAACATAATATTAAGGATAAATCGCTTGTGAACGCAAGTGAAAATGACGCATTTGAACGACTGTAGCAAATGTGACGCAAGTGAACGCCTGCCTCTAAAAAGGATTTTTTTAGAAGTTGGGTTCCCGTTTCATATTACGTTCGGCTCAAATCAGTCATTCTTCTTCGTATCGCAAGCGGTGCGAAGCTCAGCTTAGCCTCTGTGAAGTAAATATTTACCAAAACGGTCTTTGAAAGAGATAACATGTGAATTTGCGTTTAGTTTTGCCAACTAGTAGAATTTGGATTTTTTAAGCTTTTTTTGATGGAAAGTTGTTTATCTCTGACTACCGTTTTTTTTCAATGGAAATAAGTTCGTTTTTTGACAACTTCTTTTTCAAATCAAGCTTCTCATTTTTTTTATGAAAAGAATTGAATAGAAATATGTTAGATATCAATATCAGTATCTTACTTACAAAAGGCGAGCTTTTACAAATGCATTAGGCTACCGACAGCGTAATCAACGAACAAAGCAAATAGTATTTGATAACATCTGTTCGACTGCTTCTCTGCAAAAATTTTTTTTCATCTGGCGTCAAAAAAATGGAATTCGTTGCCCAGTAAATTACGAAATTTTGGTATTACCACATCTACGTTCAAGTAAAAATTAAAAGAGTTCTACACTACTGAAATGAAATCTAATCCTTTATATACGCTTAGAAATAAATGGCGTGAATTTCGTTTTCATTATTATTATTATTTTCATATTATCATTATTAACTGATTTACAGTTATATGTTAGTTTTGACAATGTTTTAATAATTTTACGTTTACAAATATTTTTTACTGCACATTTTCTATCTTGAATTGATGATTTTATTGATGTAATAATTTCATCTCAGTTTATTCAAACATAGGAGTAACTAATCTGATTTTGTAACTAATAGTAACTTTACACTCTTACTATACTAATGCAACGACTTTTGTGTATAGTAATCAAAGTGATGTTTCTTCTTGAATACCTTGAATTATCCGAAACTGTGATCTTATCTCTTGGGAAACTTATGAGAAAGAATCCGTTTTTCCCGATTGATGTTTGTCAAATGGTTATTTCGCTTTAGTTGAATTTGTCCAACTATACATTTTCCTTGTTCATTATATTTATGAGCCTTGTCAAATATTTTCCTTCGCTTGCTACCCCTCTGAATAGAATTAGTTGCTGAACATCGTTTCTTTTTTAAAAAGCTTGTAAAGTAGCCTGAACAAAATCGGATGTTCTTTTTTTAAAGATAATGGGTGCTGCCTGTGGCAAAGGCCACACTTTGAATGAGGAAGATGCACCCTACGAAACGAAAGGCTCATTAAAGAAACCTGTGAGTCCTGACAGACAAAAAGACGATGATGCGGCTGAAGTCATTGAAGAAAACGTTGTCGTCCAGGAAAGTAAAGGTGATTTGAAGTCAGAAGTCAAAAGTAGTGCGATTAAAGTGCAATTCCCCGAACATCAAGACATTAAAAAGTATATCGACCCCGAAACTTCGGAAACCTGCTTCGTCAATGAAATTGAAAGTGCCACAGTTGTAGCACAAAAAAGTAGTTTCTATATCCCATCTGTGTTTCACTACACTTATGGATTGAGTTGCTGCTCCTGCAAGCTCTCGCTGAACGAATCATGCACTGTGATTTTTGGTTTCACCTATCACCAGAGCCCACGCTGTCTGTGCTGTAGTGTGTGCAATGCTCCCCTTACAGGAATCAAAAAGAAGTCAGATATCACAATATCATCCAACGGACAGTTATTTTGCGCCGAATGTTCCGTTAAGGATGCACCGCTCGTCTGTGCCGCGAGCCACGAAGAAAGTAAGTTAATGTGTTCAATATTGCGCGATCTTTGCTCATTGCCAATTATTTCCAGCTATCTTAATCGAGGTGTTTCTCTGCAAAGTGCAACCAAACCATAATATTCGCTGATTCTTTTGTTTTAGTTAACGAAGAAGATCTAGATTTCACAGAAATAGCAGTTGGAAGGCGATTCAAATCAAATAATCTGAAATGCAGTATATGTCAGTTGCCACTGTCTAATACAAAAATATTTAAAGACGAAAAACTTTTCTGTGGCAACTGTTACACCGAAAATGTGGCACCTACATGTCATCAAACCGGTCGAAAAATTGTCGGCCGAGCTCTAAAAGTGGGCGAAGAAGTTTATCAGATCGATGCAGTAAAATGTCCGAAATGCGGGTTCAAAATGTGCGACAATGAGAGTGTTTATCTAGTGCAAGGCCAGCCTCCAGTTCACATGGACTGCTCTAAGAGCGTCAGTAGCGAGTTTTACAAAATCACAACCGACGACGAGGCTCTGTTTTCCGCATTCGAAGATAACGGATCAGATTCAGACCGCGGAGGCCATATGTCAGATTCGAGAAAACAAAAGCGAACAGATTTCAGTTACTCCTCTATAAACACTTCTTTCAGCTCCTTGCCCTTTTCCAGAGTAGACAGACCAGAGACTATAATACCCCCAGTGTACAGGTTAAAGAATGCAAATCAGTACATGGGAAGTTACCTGAAGCCGGAACGAGACACCAAAACAAAACCTGGAAGTGTTTCTTTGGGCAGTCAAAACGGAACAGTCCACTCTAATGGAACAAAGGCGGTTTTCAATTCAACAATAGGAATCGATAAGAAAAGTAAGTCAGTGCCAGCTATGCTAGTCTTTCGTACGATTACCACGCTTCCAAGCATATATGAACTGCTTAGCATTTTCGCGAGGTTTCGGCTTAAGCTCAAATTTTAGTTAA
Organism: Symsagittifera roscoffensis; assembly: GCF_963678635.1. Lineage (NCBI taxonomy): Eukaryota > Metazoa > Xenacoelomorpha > Acoela > Convolutidae > Symsagittifera > Symsagittifera roscoffensis. Next base: position 61,123,275 of record NC_087066.1, read on the forward strand.
AATAGCGTAGAGGAGAGCATCATGTTGTGGTGCAATTTGTTAACCTTTCTCATGGTAGATATAGCATCTCTTAACTCCAAATGCGAAGTGTCCTCCATATAGGAGAAAAGGGTTAGCTGTTGGTTTTTAAATCTTAATTAATTATTTCAAGTGCGTGGGGAGGGGGGGGGGGGGGGGGGTGGTCAGGTAGTGTATTAGTATGTTTCTACTTTTTTTCCCAACCTAACTCGCAAACAAAAAACTCTCTCATTTGGGGGCACATTTGCTATAATCACGATCTGTAACATGGGAAACTTCATAGCATCTGTTTTCTGCCTCGTATTTAGCTAGTGTTAGATGATTGTTAGGTGTAATCTCGAGGTTGTAAGTTCGAATCCGACTTTACCAATGTTTTACTAATTCGAGGATTATTTCTACTTTTTCTTATTTCCCTTTACAGAGCCTCTTTTTCTCGATAGTGTTTGCGAAGCGCAGCTTCGGCTGTGTTGAAAACTGCTTAGAAAAAATTGAAAAATTTTTTCATTATAATCGTTTTGACGTCCTGTAATGATGAGTCCAGGAATTAAATACGGTTTTAAATTTTTGGATTAAAATTAAATTTCTCATATAAATTTCTCGTATACGGTTTAAATTTCTCATATACGGTTTTAATTCGTTTTTTTTTGGAAGTTTGTGTTGTCTTCTCTTTCTTTTGCAGTGACACGGAAGCAGTGAATGGAACCTTGTTGTAAATTTTTACGCTTGTACATATCAAATTGTTGGCATCAGGATTTTATTTGTTTCCTTAATTTTGACTAAAAACCCGATTTTTCTAGTTTTCACAAATCATTCCTTTGCCGCATTTAAATTTGTGAAATGAGTTTTCATGAATCAAAAATGTGTTTAGTTCGTCCTTTCTCTTGAATTATTTTGAAGTCTTAGTTTCACGTTGATTTTCTTAAGTTGTCAATTTATGCAAAGCTCTTCTTCGCCTCTCCTTGATATTTCACAGCGGAACAAATCTAAAAACTCTTTAAAATCAGCTAACAGTTGCTTAAATGGTTTTTGGTTGTAAATCTGTCACCGCGGATTTTCTATTGTCGGCTCATTTTTTGTTATGTAGCTGGCCATAAGATGTCAGCTCGTTGTCCATAAGTCTCATATTACGTTGAGTAGTTAACTAGGGTTTCTGCATGTTTTTAGAGTTTCTGCTGCTAGCGGTGTTCCTCGAACCTGATTTTCATGACCTTCCACTTGATTTTTAGTAGTATTACTTTGAGTCCCATAGGGTTTGTGAGGTATTTTCCAGTCTATTTGCTAGTCTCGTTGTTTTGAAGATAAACTTTTTTCTTGCCTTTTTTGCTTTTTTTCTGTACTTCCATATTGGTCTCCTAGTAGACCGAAATCCATTTCAGAACTTTTCTTCGAAATTTTTCTAATAACAATTGGTCCCTTGTGTTCACGTGCACACAAACTACTCCGTAAAACAGGACAAGTAAAATTAATGACTTATAATGTCCTAATTTAATAATTGCCGTGACTCATTATTTCTCAAGTAATGAAACACTTTGTTCAGTTTCTTGTTTCTGTATAGGTTGACCAGGGGCAGATCTAGGTTTTTCTTGAAGGGGGGCGGATTTTCAAAAAAAATTGATTTTCTGAGCTCTCCTAAATCACCAAAAAGACCTTATTTTGACTGAATTTTCTGCGCTGCAGGCAAAATTTTGAAAAACAGGCAAAAAAGCGTTTTTAGGCACTTTTTTTTGAAAATGTTGACCAAAAAATCGCGTTTAGTAAAAATTTAGGGTCCGTCAGCCAAAAATGGAAATCTCAAAATAGTACAAAGGGGGGACCCTTTGGGTCGGCAGGTGGTCGAATCCCTGACAGGGAGGCGTCCGCACCCCTCCCTAAATCCGCCCTTGAGGTTGACCAATTTAGGTTACTGTATATAGTTATTCCTAGATCTTTTATTTCCTTGGATCTGTCGAGCGTAGTGTTGCATATTTCAAAGTTTTTATTAGTGACTCCTCTAAACACCATTTTTGCGCATTTGTCAATTGCTCGTTCCATTCTGTTTGCGTTTAACCCCTTTTCTAGTTATTCCATATCCATTTAATTTTCTGTTTGTTTTCTATTAATTGCTAAAATTTTAAGACCGTCGGAAAAAATGTACGGATCACTAATTCCAAATATCTGGCAAATCGTTTAAAACAATGCAGAAAAGCCTGACCGAGAAGTGATTCTTGGGGCACTCCGCTTGACACATCTCATATTTTTGAACTGGAATTTTCGATTCTGTCAAATTAATTCCATTTATTAAGCTAATCATGTAAAACTTCAAAGTAACAGTCCCCTACTCCAATTTTGCTCACTTTGCACAGATGTTCATAATAAGTATGGTACTCGGTCGAATGCTTTGGAAAACTAGTAAAAAAAAAGGCAACGACTTCATTGCTTGCATTGTTGTGAATTGCAATGTATATTTTTTGGAGAAAAGAAAGCATGTTTTATGTCTTTGATCTGTTTTTACCGAAATCGTGCAGATTTTTGGACAACACTGTTGTAAAATTTTCATAAGGCTGCTATACAAACATTTCTCTAACGTTTTGCTCATAATGTTCAGAAGTGAAACACGTCTGTAATTTTTAATAAATCTGTCTCTTTGTTCAAAAATGTTGATATTGCTGCAATTTTCTCAATTTGCTTCCATCCAGATCTATTAAATTTTCGTTAATTGCTTTTTGCGATATGCTGAGATTTGTCAAAGTTGCTTTTGTTTCTGATCATTGTTTTTGGCAAAATTTCTGCTCTGTTTAAGCTTTTAAGATGCCTGAATATAAGATTTGTACTTCCTGCAGACATTATTTTTAGTTTTTGCTTAAAAAACCGACTTCTGATCGTTTGTTGTTTTGTGGTTTGCACTGTACATGTTCCTTTCAAAGGACTATGATGAAAATTTTTAAATCTTGTTGTTACCAAGAGTTTGCTATAGGATTTTTAGCTTTTCTATAAAAACGTTGTTCACGAGAGTTTTTCTTTTTTTCTCAGCAATTTAAAGAACTTATTTTTCTATTTATCCGCTACAAAATTCTTTTTGTTCCGACTTTCGATACGAAAGTAACGGAATATTTGTGCTCGGGGTGGGTTTTTTTTTTCTTCAGACAAATTTCGACTTTTTAACTAGCAATTTTTGATGGAGTTTTTTAATATCATTCAAAAGGTATTGTTGTCCTGAGCTTAAATTTGAAAAGATATTTCACATGTGATCATTTTTCGTAAAGTTATGAGGGTTTAAAGATTGCCATTTTGGCCATTTTGACCAATTTGGGACAATTAACGCGCGATATAATTCGAGCTATTAACGCGTAAGCGGAGATTTAATCCTTCTTATAAATCGTTCCAAATTGGTTGAACGAAGCTGATTTGCCATAATTGATTTGTTACAAGGAACGAAATCTATCTTTTTGTACTTTAAATGGCGTGTGGGGGGATGATTTTCATAAAAAATTTCAAATTTTAGAAAAAAAATTTCATTTTATTTCATTTTTTTTTAATGTTATTACTGCTGCTTCATAAACCTTAAAAGGCAGTCGGAACATTCAGGGCTTCGCCCTGATATGAGTAGTCTTGTTTTATATAAAAACTTAATTTTCGAATTATTTTGTCTGCATTTTTCGTGTTCCCACAGCGGGTGCTTCTGACTTCACTTGAGAATTTTGAAAACAGAGCAAGTGTTTTGCAATCGCTCTGCTTTTAGCACAGTGAATTACTCAATAGATTTTTCCAATATGAGCGGTAAAATTTTTAAAATGAAATATCTTAGGTCGCTTTCAGTCCTAGTTTTGTTGGCTTTGTTACTAATGTTTTCTTCTTCTAATGTTGTCACTAGACTTTTTTTCCTTAATTAATTATGTTCACAGTATGATTGAATTTGTGGTGATCTCCATCTCTACCCTTGTGAACGAACAGACAGGTGGAGAAAAGGCAAATTTTTGGGACCTAAAAACTTTTTGAGATTGTAAGTTTTTATAATACAGACTTTTTTTTCGGCGCAACGTGTCGGCTCAAAAATTGTTGAAGGATTTAAATGAAATTGCTTCAAATAAACTTTCCTTTCAGTTTTATCTAATTCTTCACTTAACATGTTGTTAGGCTCCATAAAGTCATTTAGTTCCTTTTTTTCATCTCTGAGATTATGATGTAAGACGGTTTAAAATTATCTTTTTAGCAAAGAATTTTTTATACTTATTTACCGTTTAGGTGCAGACACTTGGTGGATCCGAAGATCCCGTTGTCTGTCCCCTCCAAGTCTCGGAATTGGTTATATTTGTTTAAAAATTGTGACATGTTTATAATCGGAGAAAAAAAATCTTTTTTTTCTTTCTTGTATCTGTCAAAAACTGATTGTTAAAAATTGATCTGATATCAATTTTAGAATAAAAACTCTATTTGCTCCTAAACTGTTCCTCCTGGGTGGAATTTGCTGTTAGAGCTTTTTTTACCCGTCACTAACGTTTTGGGTGTGGAAACGAACCTATGGATTAAAATTTTTTTGCTCTGCCCGATAATGACTTTCTCGAAGGAAGCGTGTTAACTCAAATTTGGAGTTATGAATGTCTTCAAGTTAACTTTCTGGAGTTATGAATGTCTTCAAGTTAACTTTCTGGAGTTATGAATGTCTTCAAGTTAACTTTCTGGAGTTATGAATGTCTTCAAGTTAACGTATTTAAGAGTAATGAACATGGTGAACATAGTGAGTACTCTTATATAGGTCTTTGTGACTTTTCGTGTTTTTTTTTTCAGGAAAAAGTCTTAAAATTTGTTCACTTGTTCACGCTCAATTTTGATTTTTCGCGGTTTGATTTTTGATTTCTTTTTGAGTTCATTTCTCATTTCCTTAGTTAGAGGGAAGACAAACTCCTCTATCCAACAGCAAAAATGTAAAGGTCACAAAAAACCTGATCGACTTCTTATTTCGAAAATTAAATTAAGATTTCCCAGCGAAATAAAAGTTATAGCTATTGATCCAGTTTTCTCAAATTGGGTTTTTATTATCAAAAAGGCGCCAATAATAATTGTTTGTGAAATTCAAAGAGCTTTAAGGAATTATATTTTTTTTCTTTAAAATTCGAAAGTTGAAGTTTTTGAAAAAAAACAAGTCAGTTTTGTTTTGTTTCCTTGCGTTCATTACTCTTTTCCATCTCTTAGTTGAATATATTTTTAAAAGTTTTTCAACATGACTCTTTTACGTGGTTGAATCGATTGAATAATGAAATGGTTGAATCGGCTAAATGGGTCTTAGTTGCTCTTGAAAACTGGTTTGAAAATATACGGATTATAATTAATTAGTTTTTCTCATCGTCGCTTCTAATTTTATATCAAGTTTGGACATTCATAGTATAAAATTCCATGTTAATGCAACCAAAAGTCTTATGCTTAAATTTGGAATGAATGCGGTTCTTTTTGTTTAATATTTTATCTCGGTCCTTAATCTTCTTGGCCATTCTTCGGAATGAATCAGGAATGAATCTTCGAAATGAATCAGGTTTTTTTGTTCAATATTTTATCTCAGTCTTTAATGCTCTTCTGGTTATTTGAGCTATGGCTTTTGTAGAAGTAGACGACGCCAGTTCAGTTTAGAGTTATAAGATCTGGATCTAAATTTTATCTGCTTAAATTAGTGGCTCAGTACAAGCACAACCCATTTCTTACATGCGTGTGAACTTTGAATTTTGTATCTTGATTTTAAAGCACAGGTAGAACGCCTACATGCATCTGATGTTATAATGCGGTGGCATCGTGTATCATAAGGGGATCAAGAGCTTCCAAAGTTGATTGGTTTTTGTTTGCTCGTGATAACACATTGGCACAATGTTGCGTATGTAAACACCCATTTGCCTAACGGGAAACGCGTTCGGGATATTTTGCCTCTTAAATCTGCGATTGCATGCTCTGTTCTTAAATCAAGAGGCTCTTTGAACTTTCTTTGTTATAGTATAATAACTTGGTATGTACCAAGTTCTTAGTGACCGCTCGAGTTGTTTGAATCTGACTTTAATTGTGGGGTTCTTCTATGTTCATATGCCACTGCCACTTCATGTTCCTGTCATCGCCATGTAAAATAAAATTTCAAGTTTTGTTTTGAAACTTTTCTCAAAAGAAAATTTCAAACCCTTTTCGGTTGAATATTGATTCGGCCGTTTTTTGAAGCCTCTTGCATATGCTGAAAAATGTTCTAAGGACTTATAGTATTGTTTTTTTTGATCTTCTAATAATTTAAGGTGTAGGGTAGAACCAAAAATATCAGGATGGGGAGCTTTGTTTTAATGTTTAAAACAAATGAGTAAAAAAAACGTTTAATACAGAGAATAAGAAACATATTTGAACCAAAATGAGAAACAACAACCCTCCGGATCAATTGAGGAATTTACCCCCGTAATGACCAATTGAGATATCTGAAAGACGCTATCAAATGGAAGCAGATAGTTGATGTGTTCATAGCATGCAATCAATTGACCGACTGAAATGTCCAAAAAAAAATTGAAAATTTTTGTTTGGGTGATCATTGCTTCGAGGAAAGCAAGTTACCAGGGTTGGTACTCTAACCTTATATCTGAATACTAAAAATTGTTCTCTGCAAGCATCTTAATGTTCGCAATATCATTTTTTTTTCATTCAGGACAAAAAAGAAGTCGGCTGTATGTGCATCAGTTTTAGTGACTTTTTCAATCTGAAAGTAATTTGTGATTTTTGATGTTGTAAATTTTGGTGTTGCACATTCGTTAGAAAATCTGGCTCATGATTTCATCTCATTCAAACTGTTTTCAAGTGCCTATTGTGCTATCTCTCCTTCCCCCCCCCCCTCTCACGAGAATGGGGGGGGGTGGTCACGAGAATTGGGGGGGGGGGGGATTTCTCAATTGATTCCGAATTTTATCCAGTTTTTTGTGGCTTTATATTTTCAAAATATCCGTTTTGCGAACCCGAGCTAACATTTAAGCCAAGATCTGATGAAATGGTTTTCGTGACACGGTTTTTGAGCACCCCCGTGAATGAGAGCTGCAAGAACCGCTGAACAACATAAGATTTCAAACGTCCTGACGTGAACTTCTAAACTTTCTATATGGCATAGATAAATTTAACCAAAGCAGTGAAAGTTTGTTCAAGGAAAAGTTTGCAAAAATTAGCCAAGCGCTTATTCTGTTGAAAGATTTAAGTCAATTCACTAAAAGGATTTGAAAGTTATTGGCAAAGCTTTGAGTGAATTAACTCAAAATAATTTCAAATGAAGTATTTCGTTGCACCAGCCGGGGTGCTTAACTGGTCTGACTTAAAATATAACAAGTTAACTCTTCTGTTTACCAGAATTATAACAACTTCAGTTGCACTGTTAACCAAATACGGTAAATAGACTTAGCAGTCGTTTAATACCACGTGGAATAGTGCGGTTTGGTTTCCACGAAATAAACATGGGAATAAATATTAGCGTTTCTTGGAACCTGCTTTAATGTTGCCTCGAGCTGGGACTATTTTGCTGGTCGAAAATGTATGTGGGTATATTGCATGAGTTAGAATCGATTTTCTAACTGACCGACCTTTCTTTAGATCATAAGATTAGAGTAATTGTGTAATAAATACTTCTGTTTGCCTTAAGAAGCAGCCATGTCCATTTAAAGACCAACACAAGTTAGAATTCCCTCAAGGTAACTCTGTGCTGCCTTATCTAAATGGAATTCGCGCTTGTTCTAGTTCTGTAGTGTACATGTAACAAAGCAGTAATCGCTGTAGTTCCGAAAATGTTCAACTCATGTTAGTAATTCATGTGTGAGAAAACTGCTGCGTCCGTTAGTTTCTGGTATAAAACAGCAATTTGAACGGATAAGTTTTTTTCGGACAAAGATTATAAGGTCTTAATTTAATTGACCTTTGTTTATTGTATTATTCGGTTGCGAAAAAAGTTTTCAGGATGTAAATTGATTTGGACAAGAAATTTGATTCCTTTTGAAGTTCGCAATAACCAATCAGACAGTGTTTTTTTTTCAACCAGGATGTATTAATTTTTGCTTCTTTTTTGTGTTTCATTTTGAAATGTATTATCTTTGGTACATGTGCAGATATCGGAATGCAGATTTGGTACATGCGCAGAGTTTCGTAAGCGCAGTGGAAGTTTGTGAAATCCAGTCTTCACGTTTCTCTTGCGCAAGTTATAGCGAAAGAAAACGGCACATGATTATGTAGATGTTTTTGGGTGCTCATCAAAAACATGGAAAGAATGGAAGAATGCCACGGGGTTATCAGGATAAAAGGACGATCACGAAACTTGTGCCTTGATAATAGTTCTGGTCAAATTATTCCAAAAAAAAAACGGAAAAGTATCTTGAAAAAGTAGGGTTTACTTAACAATCCCACTATGGTATCTACTAGCAAATTTCCGCCCATCTAAATGTAAACAGTATTTTTTCTCGTCCAAACAAGGCAGTATTTGTCTCGTTTTTATTAGTAAAGTTCATGGATCAATTGAGCAATCTCCCATCCCCCCATTCTCGCGTGGGGGGAGATAGCTCAATAGATACTTGAGACATGTTAATAGCCACTTCAAAATAGGTTGAATTATATGAAATCATAAGCCAAAACCAGATTCTTCAACGATAAAGAAACGCCAAAATGTACAATATCAAAGCTCAAAAATTACAGTCAGTGAAAAAAGAATTAATAAAACTGAGGCACATAAAGCGACTTTTTTTCTGTCCTAAATGAAAAAAAGCTGTTCTGTACAGTTTTAATGTACTGCGGAGAACAGTTTTTGTTATTCAGATACAAAGCTAGAGCCCCAGCCCTGTTAAGATGCTTTCCTCGATGAGGCAATAGTCGCCCAAATAAAAATTTGCAAAAAAAATTAAGATAAAATTCGATTTTTTCTTTTTCATTATTTTGTCAAAAATCGAATAAACTTCAGTCGGTCAATTGATTGCGTGCTACGAACACATTAACCATGTACTTCTGTTTGCTGACGGCTTTTTGTAGCGTTTTACCGTTTTTGCTTGAGGCGGGGGGAGATAGCTCAATTGGTCATTACGGGGGGAGGGGAGATTACTTAATTGATCCAAGTTCATTTCTCGGATCTACTTAACGATCTCCCCCTTTCAAGAAGGGGGAGATTGTTAAGTAGATTACTTGCAGCGAATTTTCGACCAATCAGAATGCAGCAAACTTCGAATTTACGTACAACGCTCTAGTGCGAAATTACTGTTTTTGTTTCCAGGGGTGGAGATTTTTTAGTAGATACAATAGGGAGAGATTGTTAGTTTTATCCCATTTCTCCTTGCTTACGCCTGAGAGAGCAAGTATCTTGTAATCGGGAACTGGACTGTTTTATTAGCCCTGCTCATTTTTAAGAATAATGAAAGTAAAGTTTTTATATTGTTCACGCTCAATTTTGATTTTTCGTTGTTTGACTTGTGATTGCTTTTTAAGTTCAGTGCATTTCCATAATTAAAAGGAAGGTAAGCTCCACTATCGAACAGCAAAAGTGTTAAGATCACGAAAAACGTGATCGACTTCTAATTTCGAAAATGCAAATTATTTATCGGATTTTCCAGAGAAATAAGTTTTACCTATTGATCCAGTTTTCTCAAATTGGTTTAATTTTAACAGAAAAGTGTTTATAATTTTTTGTTCTACAATATCAAAGAGCTTTAAGGCCATCTAGTTTTTCTTCGAAATTCAAAAGTTGAAGGTTTTCGAAAAATCAAGTCAGTTTTTTTTCAGTCTCCTTGCGTTCATTACTCTTTTCCAATGTCAGTTGGCTGTTTTTTGTACAGCTCAGCTTCTATTGGCGAGTAATATTGTGGTATATGTTTTTAATTCCGCATTCACTGTTACCTGATTTTTACCAAAAAATGATGCGTTAACCACAAAACATAACGCAACGCAGCAAAGCGGATAGATCTGTGACCAAGGCAAATCACTCGTATTCTGGAGCTTCTTGGTTGGAATCTCGAAGTCGGCTAAGCACGTTTTACCGCCTTTTTATACTTTTGAAACATTTCCTAATCTCCCTTTTGCCGTTTTTCTTTGTTTGCGAAAATTAATTATTGACTTGAAGAGGATAAACGAAGGGTTTTAGCAATTGGCGCTAATATTAATGGAATTTTTAAATGAATATTTAAAATGAAGTCTTTTGATCCTCACTGAAATATTATTAGATTGCTGATTATTCCGACAACTGAAAGTGGGGAGGAACTGTGTCCTCGGTTTGGGTTAAGTTTTTTAAAATCAGTTTCCACGCAAAATCAGGTGCCACAAAGAGTTATCGGAAGGGATCGAGTGGTATTAGAGTCCTGTAAGTCGTGATACGAGAAAAACTGTTTTGGATTTTTTGTCTAATTTCGAGGGAGTAGGTTTAACAAAAAGCATATAATAGTCTATATTATAAGTAAAACCGTGAAATTAAGTTTTACTACAGTAAAAAAAAATTGGTGCCTTCAGAAAGTGTTTTAATCACAAAAATTGCGTGCAAATTTTTTTGTTAGATTATTATTTTTTTAATTTCCCTTTTTTGAGGCAACTTGCTGTCGGATATACCCTATTTGGTGTTACTATCGAATATGTCTAAGTTCTCGGCGTTCGTTCAGATCCACAAATCATACCACTACATAAAAAACGACCCAATTTAGAAAACCGACTTTTCTAATTTAGTGTCTGGGTTTTTCTGTGCAACTTGCACAGTAACATGATATCCTTGTTTGTCTTTTTATTGTCTATCGTTTTTCCGTGCGAAAGCATTCATTTAATCCAATATAAACAGGCCAAACCAGTCGAATGATTTTTGAAACGGTTGAAAGCAATTTAAACCTTTAACAATTTTGTCATCTCTTCAGCTTAAAGGGTTTAAGTACTTACAATATAAGAACATGTGTTGCAACCCCAGGGAATGCTCTAAGCATCATTCCTATCATGAGGCCGAAAAGTTTTCCTTTGTCAATGCTTAAAGGAATTAAGTTATTGACGGTTTCTAGGTTTTTGCGCGAAAGTTCAGTCGTAACATGTTCATCTGGTCCTTGCAGTGCGCTCAATAATGCACGTTTCTTGTTTTTGTTTCTAGGATTCTCAAAATTGTTCCAAACATTTCCAAAGAATTAATTTTCCGAGCTCCTTAAGTACCAAAAAGGACGCATTTTCCCAAACATTTTTGAGAAAACGGCAGCAAAAATTGTTCAGCTCTCTGTAATCATTGAAATGCAGTATTTAGACCCATAGTATCAGTTTTAGTTTTAAAAATCATGAAAGTAGTGAATACACTTGTAAATATTTAATTTTTTTGTTCAGACTCAAATTTACTTTTTCGCGGTTTGACTTTTGATTTCTTTTCAAGTTCAGTTCATTAACGTTGTTAAAAAGAGGCAAACTACACTATCGAGCAGCAAAAGTGTAAAGGTCAGGAAAAACGTGATCGGATTCTGGTTTTGACGGTCGATTCAGTTTGCAGATTTCTTAGCGTAATCATAATTGATCCAGTGTTCTCAAATTGGGGTAATTTCATCAAAAAAGTGCCAAAATTTTTTTTTTCATCGAAATTTGAAGTTTTTTAAAAACCTAAGTAATATTTTTTCTGTTCCATTCTGCGTTCATGACTTTTTTCCAACTGTCTTTTCGCTGCGTTCATATCTTGAAATTGATTTAAGTACTTTTTTGTTTTCCCTGTCGCTATTTTCAGAGCTCCTTTTTGCCATTTCTTTGCCTTGTTACTCTTGCGAATGCAAGTGCGTTGTAAACTGGGACTAGATTTTTGCCCGTAGGCAGTTTTTTAAACGCTAGTACGAAGTATATTTCTTTTTTTTCTTAAAAGTTTTATTCGGTTTTCATAGTTTCAGCGTATTTTTCATAGGATGAGTCAAATTTTTTTGTGTTGTTTGGAGGGCACAAATAAGAGTCGATGAACGTAGTTTTTTTGCGGTTTGAGTTATGAAGTTCAGTTCATTTCCTTCGCTAAAGGAAAGCAAACTGCACTTTTGAGCAGCAGAAGTGTGAAAGCCACGAAAACGTGATCGATTTCTAGTTTCGAAAGTCGAATTAATTTTTCAGATTTCCCAGCGAAATAAAAATTTTACTGATTGATCCAGTTGTCTCGAATTAAGTTAATTTAATCAAAAATGTGCCAATCATAAATTGCTCTAGAAAATCAAAGATAATCACGGGTATCCAATATTTTGAGACTCGAATTCTGAGCATTTTCAAAAGACAAGCAGTGGGCGTCTACCTACGTTTTATTTTTCAAACTGTTAGTTTTCAATATATATTTTTTATTTAGTTATTTCCGTCTCTTTTTCTATTCGCTAGCTAGCAATGCTGCGCTTGCCTTGTATCGCAATTGATGAGAAGCTCTCCTTCGCCTCTGTTAGGAAACTGCAAATTAGTCTATCGTCTTTAAATATATGGGTTTCGCCTGAATTGTTTATACACGGTGGTCGGTTCATTTCACGCAATATTACACTGGACTTCTTTTGTAAGTTTTTGTGTTATTGGATCATAGGATCGGATTGCTGGAAGCTCTGTTCAGCCATGGTAATAGTTTCCGAAATCTAAATAGCACTTTGTGGGAAATGTTGATCTTAACAAATGTACCGAGAACCGTGCCTGTAGGCCAAGTGATTTAGTTGTTCTGACTTTTAAAAAAGGAGTAGGTTTCATGCCAGCTCTGATTTCTTCTCCAGTCAAGTGAAAATAGTGAGAAGTCGAAATTTAGGAAACAATTTTAAGAGAAAATTATAATGGTCTTGCGAAAATTTTGTCTTGTTGAAAATTACTGGTCACACATGGGATCACTTCTCGTGAACTTAAAGGCATTTGATGTGTTCCTATAGTTTTGATTCAAGCCCTGATAAGAGCACTGAACAGTGAATTTTTTTATCTCATATTTTCTTTTGGAATAATAAATTGACAAATTGAAGTGTTCGTGGCATCGTGAACATCGCGCATTTAATAATTTTATTTCGGACCGGTGTAGATGGAAAAAAAACCATAGTATCGCTTGGCTGAATTGACTCGAATAAGCATACAAGACCAGCGGCAGAGCGAATAGGTGAGTGGGTGAATTCAAAACAGTGGCGCCATAATAGAATCCTGTACCACCCCTGGTTGACCTCATACTCGCTTATCTCAAGTCAACACAGCCGCCAAAAAGCAGTTTGTGTGAAAATATATTAATAACTCAATTGATGATTGCGTTCCCCTTTTTAAAGGTATATTCCCTTGGATTTGGCCGGAATCAACTGAACTGTAAAATGAAATATCCCAAAAGTTGTTTTTTTTTGTGGAGGCGCCATTCGGACTAGACGTTGTTTGTACGCCTTCCCCGCCTGCTTAGCCCTGAACAATTTATGGGTGGTGTTTTCTTTTTCCTTCAGATCCCATCATAAATATATATCCTGTGGTTATGAAATGAATGGCATGAAGTCACCAGGCAATTTTCGAGCGTGAATCAAATGCAAATTCTCTCGCCAATTCATTCTCTCTGAGGTTGCAAGTATAGACGTCTCCAATGTTGGAACAACTGAGCCCCTTTTGGTAGCATTTGTTGAAATAAATTTAAAATGCTATTATTATATCTTGTTGCCACAGACTAAGACTTCTTTTTTTTTACATGTAAAATCACCTCATTGAGCTACGTTGAATCGGTTTTTCAGGCCACTTTGTTTCTGGAGAAATATTTATCCCGAAACTGACTTTTTATCTGAATACTGCTGTTTTTCAGCCTGTTTTAAGAAATATTAGAATAGTTGACGACTTTTCATGTGAACAAATGTTTTTGGTGTGTTATACATATTTAGTTTTTGCATTGTGACCACCTCCGTTGTATGTAATCTACTTATGATTATTTGTCCGAAGAAAGGGCATATAATAGTGTATAGGCGAAGCTTTTATAGCATGTCATGTTGTTTATATTTTTCTGTTGCATCGACGTTTGTGACATGAGTCATTTCCCTTGCGCCTATCCTTGGTAAATCATCAAACGCAATACTTTTTAGATGTTCATTGGGATAAATTGTTCTATTTCCTTAAAACGTACCAAGCTCTATTTTTATACCATAAAAAGAAAATACGCGGTTTCTTCGCTGCTCGCTGTAATATTTTCCGCAACTGCGTTTTCTTATTGGGATGAAATCATTTGAATTCAGTCTGGTCTAGCGGAGAACTTGGTTAAAAATGCAAAAAGGGAACAGCTTTTACATGTAATTTGGTGAATGCAGATGTAAAAAAGCTCAATGGTGTTTAAAAATTTCAAAAAGATTTAGCTACCAAGTCCTGCAGTATAGTTCAAATCCATGTTGCATCAGTTATGCAAGTGTCGGTTGGTTTTGAGGCAAGTTGAAGTGCAATCTATTTGAAACTGACAGTTTTATCGATTGCTGGTATGTTTGCCATGTTCGATTGAGAGGCACATTGAGAAATTTGAACCTTAACAGCTAGTGTTTTCTCGTCAGGATAAAAACATTCTAATAATGGTTCGTTTTTTTATTGAGAGCAGAAAGTGTCTTGAAGCTAATGAGTGTCTTGAAAAAACTTGTCTGCTGAAGCTTAAAACTATATTCACGAACGATTTGACGTTTAAAGGTTTTGATTTTTTCAAGTTAACCATACTATTAGGTTATTTTTCCTTTGTTTCGAACACTGAAAAAAAAAAATCAGAGGAAAAAGTGAGTGGAGACTACGAACGAAATACAAAGGCCGTTACGGCCTGAAATGAACTTTGTCACTGTAATGTTTGCACTTGCGATCAGCTTAGTCTAATAAAAGTGTTCACTTTTTTGAAAATTTCACTGTAGCATTGGAAATTGTATAGGATCTGTTCTCTGCTGTTTTGGCTAGTGTTTGTTTTACATTAAGCTTCCGTGGCTGAGTGCTTAGTGCGTGAGACTCAGAATATCTAGGTCGCAAGTTCGAATCTCAGACGTAGCCAAATTTTTGCTAATTCGAGGCGTGTTTCTACTTTTTCTTAGTGCACTTAATTGAGCTGCTTTTTGTCCTGTTCTCGCTAATGTTTGCGAAGCGAAGATTCGTCTCTGTGTTATTTTTTTGAACTGACGAATACGTGACATCAGCGAAAATTTCAGAGAGCGAATTTTCTCGGTACGTTTATAATGATAACGAGCAACACAACGAAGTTAGATCGCGCAACATTTAGGCCTAATCTCCCCTTAATTGCTAGTTTCCTTGCAATGCACGCTCGTGGTGTTAGTCAACCGTAATTCATCAATTGAATTATAATGCATATTCCCACGTCTATAGGAGTATATACATTATTAATCCGAGTTTCGAAGAAATTGACGGAACTTTGTCCAGACAAGTTTCGACTTTTTAACTAGCCATTTTTGACGATTTTTTTAAAATATATCATTCGAAAAATATTCTTGTCCTGAGCTCAAATTTAAAAAGTTATTTCACCTGTGATCATTTTTTGTAAAGTTCTTTGGGTTTAAAGATTGCCAGAATGACCAATTTGGGACAATTAACGCGCGATATGTTTCGTGCTTTTAACTCGTAAGCTGAGATTTATTCCGTTTTAGAAATCGTTTAAACTTGGATTGAGGCACCCTCTTTGGTCTATTTTATACTTAGCGGTATGCTAAATTTTATCACTTTGTACTTAAGATATCGTGTGGGGGATGATGTAAAAAAATTTATCAAAGAGATTTTTTTTTCAGTTTTTTGAAAATTTCATCAAACATTTTGTTTACACAAACATAGCTTGTGTTATGGTATGAAATTTCTTTTTTTTCCAACCTAAGTCGCAAATATTGTTGAGATGCAATTGGTTGCGACAGAGTGTCTTCATTTTGAAAGTGTTCATTTTGATCTAGCTATTAAGTACAGCCAATTGTAAGGATTTTAACACAGACTAATATATTACAAATAGCACTTTAGCTTCAAGGCATCATGAATCTGTAGTTTAGAGGTAAGGGAGGATACCAGCAGCAAAATAAGGGAGTTCGAACCTGGACAGGGTCGGATGTTTTAAATGAACTTTTTCGTACGCTAGTTAAAATGCGTCAGCTCTATATAAATTGAGGCATGTTTATTGGTAAATTTCTTTTTTTTTCAAATTAAGTGGTACTGCTAATGCGTCATAATTGTCTTGCGTCGCTTAGCATTTATGTAGATTCATAATTGGTCTGCGTCACTTATGAAAATTTTTAGACTCAAAATTTTACTCATTCAGTTTTTCCCAGAAGCGTTATCAATCATATTTTTGCTTGTGTATGCGATGTGCAACTTCGTCTCTGTGTTTAAATTTCTCAGTAGAAATTAAAATGCAGTCGGAACATTCAGGGCTTTCTCCTGGTACGAGCAGTCTTTTCAAGTATATCTTTATAAACAAAAGGCCTATGAAGTTTTTGGGCCGAGCCGAGAAATTTCCTTTCGAAAAGCCGAAAAAAAAAACATCTTTATTACACCAGCTATTTATACAGTAGTCCATGTGTTCACAACCTATCTCGATTATTCGAGTCTAATTTTTATCGAAATAGTAGTTTTTAAGGGAAATTTTGTAAATTTTTTTGAAGATAATGATTCCCTGAGCTCAAATGAATCTCGTCAATTGTTGGAACTTTGCAAATGAAATTTCCTTGGACTAAATTATGCACGATACTATGCACTTATCTATGATTCTCAACGCGTAATCGTTTCTTTAATTGAGCGCGGCAAATTTCTCCGAATTCCAAAGAGTCTAAATAATCATTCCAAATGTATTGATGCAGTTTAATTGATCCAGTTGAATAGTTGGATTAGGTGTCTTATTTTTTCGGCGTTTGAACCTTCAAATTTGTGCTTTCTTCTGATTAAAACAGTCTGTTTTTATAAATAAACGTTTTTCGCTTGAATGATTTCGGCTTAGTGTGTCGTTAGATGGGGAGAAGAAACTTTGTTTTTGCATGTTTCGGTTGGTGTCATCTGTGAAGTCGTTGAGTTTTGAAACTTATTATTTTTAACTTTTTATGACTAATTGCTGGAGTTTTTTTGTTTTCGGCTGAACGGTCGTCTATCCTAGTATTGTCTGCTTACTGGCCGATCGCTGAGCAAACCTATGTGCTAATTCAACTCTGTTGATTGTGTTTTACGTCTGTGTTCTGAAATGGATTATTATTTTTTGTGTTGACCCAGAGTATTGGAAACGGGTACTACTCGTTTTCTTAGAAACTTTTTCACAGAATCTTTAAGTGAGAAAGTTAAGGCATGACTTTTTTGGCTCCATATTTGAATCAGTTTTATAATGTAGGAAGAGCTGTTGGAGTAGAGCTAACTTGGAGTATAGATCGCACTGTAAATAGTACGATCGGATCTTCCCGAAAATTTCTTATTCAGGTGTTTTTTTTTAATTTTTCCTCTTTCGGCGGGGTTGAAAGCATAAGGGGAGAGATGTTTGAACCTATGTGTTGGTGCAGATTTTAAAGATAGCAGCATTGGTTTTAATGAATTTAAAAAAATACTATAAATAGTCATAGCCAGTTGCTGTGCAAGTTGAACATAAGGTTCGGACTACCATGGTTTGATAAATTCCAAAATTCCCCCAAAAAAGTTCCAATAGTCCATAAACTCTTGTTTCAATAGTCTTTCGTTTTAAAAAAATCTTGATATGGTATGGCAAAGGGCCTAAATAAGGTTAAAACTGCGAAACGACTAGTAATAGCTAAAATCACAATAACATTGCACTAGAATTAAATTGAGTGGCATC
The DNA here is from genome assembly GCF_963678635.1 of Symsagittifera roscoffensis. Taxonomy (NCBI): domain Eukaryota; kingdom Metazoa; phylum Xenacoelomorpha; order Acoela; family Convolutidae; genus Symsagittifera; species Symsagittifera roscoffensis. The sequence goes on from NC_087066.1 coordinate 61,140,985, forward strand.
AAACTGAGTTGTCATGTCACCGAATTTCCTGAAATTTGGTCTTAAAATAGGAAATATGCAAACCATTTTTTTTGAACACAGGCAGCTTTTTTCGAATCCAAGTGACTGTTGAAAGGACTGAAGTAGGTGTCACACTTGACTGCCGTACGAGGCAGTCATAATCGGGAAGAAAATACACAACCTACGCCATAGTTTCTTCCCTCCACTTCGTAAAGTGATCAGAACAGCATCATTAGTTTTAACTGGCTGATAATATTTACCCTTGCGATAAGCAATGGTATTGCTATCGGGTACTTTAATTTTTTTCCCGTAAATAACTTTGTTCACGTAGGAGTAGTAAATTTTAAGACATGCTGTTTCTTGAAAATTCAATTAAAACTACTTTTATTTAGGTAGTAAATATGTATTGTCAGTTTTCGGGATTACTTCTTTTTCAAATAATTTTCTCGAACTCTTAATTTTTTTGGGGTTCGTGGTTTTAGGTATAGTTTCCCCTGGTTGTGCGGTTCAATTTCAGTTTTTTTAAAATTGAAATTATATTATCTGGTGCTGTTTGTCGTTAGCTTGTTTTTAATATATTTGTTTGATTTTTAATATATTTAAAAAAAATTTCTTTTAGTAAATGGTTTTGGCTTGTTTTCTTGTATAATCATTTTCTATTGCGCATTTTTGAGGGCAAAGTATTCCTGCTCGACAAAATCAGATATTTTAAAGTCGTATTTTTTGTTTTTATGATTTTTTTGAGACGCTTTGGCAATTTTTTTTTCATTTTTCGCCTAAGTTCCAATTTTCCTCGGCCACTTTTTCACTGATTTTCTAAAAATTGACAACAATTAAAGTCATGCCATTTTTTGACAGTTTGGTTATTTTTTTGAAAGTTTTGTGACAAACTACCCCTCCACATCTTGAATTAAGGGTTCAGTCGAAAAAGCAGGCTGTGGTATCCTCCAGGCGTAAGGGGCTACGCTCCAATTTTTGTAGAAAAAAAGTTTTATTCTCGTAAAAGTCAAATTTATGTGAGTCTTTGGTCGTTTTTTTTTGGAAACTTCGTAACTTTTATCGAAAACTACCCTGCCAAATCTGTTATCAAAGGTTAATCGAAATAATGGAATTTGACAAAATTCCCTGCAATAGCTTGAGTTTGATTTGTTTTTTTTGTAAGAAAAAACTAATGGCTTAGGAAAAGTATAGTTTTTGAAACTTTGACCGTGCTTTTGGAATTGTTTGACGGTTCTCAAAAAATTACCCTTGCAATTTCAATATTAATGGTTCAATTGGAATAACAGATTTCGGAATTGTTTTGCTAGATAAGCTGGTACGGCCTTATTTATGTAGAAAAAGCTATCGCCTTCGGAAAAGTCAAGTTGTTTATTTTTTGGACCGTTTTTTGGAAACTTTTTGACTTATCTCAAACACTACCCTGCCAAATCCGAGATTGAGATTTCAGCCGAGGAAACAGGTGACGAGAATTTTTGTGCAGAATTGTATCGAAAGTGGTGCGATGCTTAGCTTTGCCTCTGTGTTAAATTTGATTTAAGCTGCTAGTCATCTAGCAATTATAATTTCAAGGATTTTGAGCGCAGTTTTTTAAAGTCGAAAAGTATGAATTTATCTGATTACCAAAACTTGGAAAAATTTAGTTTCCATGCTTTTTGTTCTTAATTAATTTTTCATTGAATTCGCAAGTAAAGCTTTCGCAATTGAGTCGAGTCGCCTGTCAGCATTGAGTTGTACCGGAAAATTTATCATTTCACTTAACGTTTTTTTTTGTAGTTAAGTTGCGCATCGCCTCTGTGTCTGACATATTTTCTGCCTCTTTTTGAAACACCAACCGAAGATTTTTCATCTCTTAATATAATGGCTTTTAACTCCCGCTTAAGTTGAATGGCCCATTAAATGTTATTAGTCAACATAATTTGATGAAATCGAGCGTGATTTTGGGGTCAAATTATAGTGGGCGTGGCAGCGCGTGAATTGAATAGTTAAAAATAAATTTCATCCAAAAATACATGTGAATACGAACAGTTTGGACTTATCTATAAAAGTATGTTTATTTTCACTGACATAAACGATGACCAGTTATCATTCGTGGCAATAGTATGGAGTTACAATGCAAAATGACCTAGTTTGAAAGTAAAGAAGTTGCGATTATGTGTAAGGAGGTCAACTTCCAAACGATAATTGCACAAGTGAATGGATTGCTAATGGCCGAATGTGAAATAAGTTGAAACATTTATAGCATCCAATTTTTTTCTTTCAAAAAGTTGTTAATGTAGTCTTATTTGAAATCATGTTGGTGTTGCGTTAATTTAATTAGTGTTTGTTCAAAATAGGGCATTTTTATGTTCTATTCGCTGCTTCTTTTTGCCGGCGGCATTAGCGAAGAATCTGCCCTTAAGAAGGACCACGTGGGTGCAATCAATATATAGTCGCCATGTGCTTTCATCTTCTGCAGTAGAAGCAGACATTAAAGGCTAGAGAGTAAAAGAGCAAAGCGAAAGAACTGCTGGGACTGGAGTAAGGGGGGTATTCTGATGGCCGAGTTCCTACTGGCAGACAATTACTTAACAATCAAAATAAATTGATTGTCCAAATTTCAGACTGAATTGTCGCGCTTTTCCTGTAGAATTTTGATGACTTGAATTCTGATAGGCTAAAATAACCTTCTTCCATTCGGTCTTTCTACCTCGAGGAATTCCCTTCACATTAGAATGCGACCGAAGTCAAGAGAGGAATGCTAATGCTGGGTAGAGAAAATGAAATATTTTCTTCTCGGGTCAATTTTTCCATGCGAAGTCCAGTAAGTAAGAGTAAGATAATGGACTGAGTCTGATAAGAGGTCGGACTGGGTTTACCTGTGGGCTCATTGGACAAGTTAGACAGCTTAAAGAATATTCAGATTAAGACTGAGGATGCAGTTTTTGTTGCTTCTTAGACTAAAAACTTTTCGTCAGTTGTTTGATTTTGGTTTGTTCAATTTTTCTGATTGCTCTGAATGATATAGGCACCACACGTCCCATGCAGAATGGATCAACTGTGAAAACGATGAACAATAGAGCCTCAACTGGACTCGGAACTCCGAGGAAGATCGACAGTCATGACTACTCCGGACCCCTGGCTCCAGTGTACTACAAGAAAGAGCGAGAGAGACGAAGACAGGAGAAGATTCGGATGAACAAAAGCGAAATCCTCAACTCCAGTTCGAAGCCTGCTGGTGGAACGATGTCCAATGGTCATTCTAGTTTCCTAAATTCCACAGCTGAACCGGAACAACAGTCCTCGCTCATGTACGACGGAGACATCAGCGTCTCGAACCGACTGACCTCAGTTGAATCAAGTACAAACAGCTCTGTGCCAGATAGAAAGCTGGCGTTTGATATTGGTTCGGACAATGAGACTGACACCACTGTTCAAGCCTCTACCAGAGTTGCAGATAGCTCAGACACTGAATATGAAACAGATAATTATGCCAATGGAGATGTAGGCGGCATGAACGGACAGACGATGAACAAAGACAGTCCAATCGAAGATTCGGAAGCGGAGGGTAGGGGTTATGTAACCGAAGACGAAATTGATCGAATGCAATCGGGACTAGGCAAAGAGATTCTAAGAGAATTGAAAATGCAAATTGATACGAATGCGACGAAGGACGATGTGGAAGCATTGTATGTTCCTGATGATCCAATTAAAGCATCCAGGTCTCCCGACGCAAAGACAGAGGTCCAGCTTCCATACTTCTGCGAGATCAAGTTTGGTCCCATCGCGACAGGAATCAACAGGTATTGCGACACATGGCTCCTGGAACAGGCTATAAATGAACCAATGGGTATGAACGACTATAACAATTTTATGCAAGGCTTCCAGAGATTTACGAATGCCAGTGCGCATCCATGGAAACACAACAGCACTTCGAACTCTTTGGTCGATGGAGCCATGTCTGACACTGAAGGCATGCGAAGGTTTAAGTACAGTGACATGACTTCAAGTCGAGGCAAGTTTAGAATGGACGGATATAAATCAGAGGGTGGCTACAATAGCAGTCCAGAAATGGGACGAAGGAAGATGACAAGGTACAACTCCTTGGACGTCAGGAAGGCCTGGTACCACGAGAGGTTCCTAACATACGTGCAGATGTACCACAAGAAGGGAAATCTGCTATTTGAACAGCAGAAAGAAGCGTGCATGCAACACATTAGGATGTCCGTTGGGAGTCTAAGTCGATCTGAAAATGTGAAGGTGTATCCCAAGGAAAAGCTGTTCACAAATATGAACAAACGGTTACCGGAGGACGTGAACAGAAGTAGACTAGAGTTGCATCTTTCAGATGAGGAATTTGTGGATCTCTTCGCCATGACTCATGACCAATTCAGGTCTTTGCCCCCGTGGAAACAGAACGTGATGAAACAGTTGAACTATCTCTTCTAACATCACTAAACCAACTCTTACCAGTTATTTATAACTTATTCAGTACCAGTGCTTAAGTGTTCAGTTCGGATGCATCTTCTGCTGTTGAATTCCGACCAAAATTTGTTTTAATTTTCAAATGATGCGTTTTCGAAATCATGCTTGAATTTGCGCTGTGCTGTATCTGATGAAAAATGTTTGTTGAATTAAAAGTTTTTGCTACCATGAAAATAGGCTTGACTTAAACGCATCATTTTGTGCTGTTTTCTGTTCCGAATTTTTCAATACTTGTTCACTTTTGAATCAAATTAAAAGTTGAGTGAATTGGTTGATTGGAGGCGGCCGTGTTTTTGTAAATTTTAGCAGTTGTCTAGATTTATATTTCAAATGACTTTTGTTGTTTACTCGCAGTCTAATCTAAGTTCATGAAATCATGTTTGAATTTAACTTCTGAGCTTTCTAATGCGTTAACATTTGCAGTGTTTCAACCAAAACTAACCCGTCCTAACTTAACTAAACTCGTTTGATGTGCGCTTTTTTCATGACAGAAGCACCGAATCGTATGTAATTTCAAACCAATCAAAAGCCACTAAATTAGCCGAGACAAATATTTTAAAAGATTTGAATGCTCATTGTCTTTTGTAACTTTCGGTCTTTCTGCCAAGTGAGATTCAACGCATTTCATACCTTTCAAATTGCAGTATTTTTATTGATCGCATTCATTTTCAAATTTCAACTGCGAGAAATGATGCGCATGTTTGAGATAAAATGTCAGTTCGTAGTTTTGTTTCAAGATTCAACTCAAGTGCAACTCAAAAAAACGAAGAGATGAAATCATCATTCAATTCTTGACCGAATATTTGACATCGTTCTTTTCATGCATAAAATTGTACGTCAAACCACCCGTATTTTAATTAGAATTTTGTTATTCAAAAAGTTCGAAACATACAACAAAATCGAGCATTTATTGATGAAACTTATGATGAACGCTATGTCTCAAACTACAGAAGAAAAAAATAATGTGCCGAGAATAGATAATTATTTTGATGAAAGTTTTATTAAAATTTATGAATTGATAATTGACGTGGAATAGAGAAATTTGGATTAATCGTATTTAGCATTTTCAATTAACTTTAATGTAATAGCTTCATTTGATCAGAATCGTCTCTGGTTAATTATATGGTTAAGGATAGAAGACTTCAGGCAATTTAGACTTATTGTGAGTTTTAAAAAATATATGCACTTTCTAGTTTTGCCAGCTGAGCAAAAAACGTCATTTTTTTTCTGGTGTAAATTGTGCGATTTCTGTGCTAAAAATCTTCCGTATTGTTCTTTAAAAAAGTCTAGTTGCCTGGTCTCTTGTACTCCTGAACTTTTTCTTTTATTCGTAGCCAGTGCTTCATTCAAATTCAGGATCTCTTCAATCTGTTTGGTAATTATGGTTGTTAACTTATCAGATTTGCCAGTTAATTAAAACAGACTAAATTGATAAAAAATGCGAAAGAATCTTCTCTTAGTTCTGTTTGTGGTGCTTTGTGCTCTGCCTCTGCGGTATAAAAGGTCTTCGAAAATTCGCCCAGCTAGAATTAATTTCTTTAACAAAGAACTCCAAGGATGACCTATTGACTGCATTAATATACTGGTAAATTCTATAACTGTTACTAGTTTTGTTATGATAAATAAATTGCACAATAGGATTTCTTTCTATGGATGTTTTTGGTCTTGAGTATGTATTAGTAGTTGAGTGATTTATGGAGTTAGAGACTGCAAATTGAGACAACTGCTACGGTACGCACTTTATCCATTTAAAACGGACCGTAAAATTCAAGATGAAGGTAGTTGGAAGACAACGACATTTTGCTGACATGCTGCTTGAAAATGCTGACAAGAAGTTTCCTGCGAAGGTGGAGTCTTCAGCGAGATTTGTTACATATATTCACTAGTTGGTTGCTGAAAAAGTAAGTGCAAATTAAAAAAAAATTGTCTTTACATTTAGGCGGTTCGACTTTTGGTTTCCTTTGGTTAAAAGAAGGAAAAATCCACTATCGAACAGTGACAGTATAAAAGTAACGAAAAAATGATCGACGTCTAATTTCGAAAATGGATTTTTATCTTCACAGTGAGCTAAAAAATTTTACCTTTGATCAAATTGGGCTAGTTTTATCAAAAAAATGTCAATTATAAAATGTTTTAGCAATTCGAAGAGATCTAAATCCATTTATTGTTTTCTACGAACTTCGAAAGTCTTCTTTCGTTCATTGAACTTGTTCTGACTGTCTGTTGGCTGTGTTAAATCATGTGGCAGAAGAAAAACTGGCAAAACTAATTTCTAGTTTTCTATATTGTTTTTTATAGGATTCAGACTCGAACTGAGAAACAAAAATAGTAAAAACGACGGTTGAACTGCTGCAACCACATTTGAAATCAATCTGAAACGAGCCAAAACAATGGAGCAATCTAAATGATGATAACTTCTGTAGTTTTCAAATGATAGTTTTTGAGTTGTTTTATATACTCAAAGTGCAATTGTTATCAAATTGAGATTTGTAGTTTTTAAGTTCAAGTAAACGAAAGAAAATTTGTGTATTTCACGTGGTTAATTTGCTCATAAGGGTCCAAGTTAAGTGCTAATGCTGCAACAAACGTGATTGAATTTAAGTAAAATATTAGCCTGATAACTTCAAGTCAGATAGTGAGTTATCGTTTTTGAAGTCTTATTTAGCTCTTCTCTACCTGTATTAGTTCAATTGTTCTATTAAAAAAAAGCTGAAACTAAAAATTAAACGAATAACTTTTGTCAATTTTTTTGTGTTATTTCTACAGCAGCCGGTAAATCTTTTTGATTGAAAATGCTAGAAAAAACAACGTTTACTGGGTCCTGCAGTTTTTTAGGACATTTTTCAGAAATTACGCTTAATTTTTTGTTTTGGCTAGTTCGAGTTGCGCCATTGAACGACATGAAAACATTTTTAAAGTTATGCGGTTGTTGTATTTGATCACGCTTAAAGTATCACTTTTCGCTGTTTAACTTTCAATTACTTCGTTAGGTCAATTCAAATTCATTTGAAAAACTTGGTTGGTGTTGTAATTTATAATTTCAATTCAAGTTTCCAGCGGAATAATCAAAATTACTTGTTGACTCAGTTTTTCAAATTGGGTTAATTTTTTGAGGTTAAAGAGCTACAACATGATGTTTTTTCTCGGAAAGTTCAAAATTTTCAAAAAACTATAGGTTTTGTTTGTCCTGATTTCATTGGCAGCTTTCTGTGCGCACTTTATAAAAGCATTTCAAATTCGCTAGATGGAAGGCAGTTTGCGCTCTAATATTTGCTGCAACTTTAATTTCATTAATTAGTTTTAGTTCTTCTAAAATCCCAATGGAATGAAGAATCCTGTTGATCGTTTTTGGGAAGCGGTGAAAACGGGATGTGATTAAAAGTAACAGGTAAAATGAATTCTAAAAATTTAAAGCGCTTTTTGGTCCTTTTTTTGCTTTTTTGAAACCCTTCATTACTAAGGAGTTAGCGGCGATTTAATCAGGCTTAGAAAGTTACTCTAGTTGATGCCTTACTCTAAAAAAGTTATATCATTTCCGATATAAATTGCGTAAAACGGTTTTGTTTTCTGGCAAAATTAATTTAATTTCCGGTAATTTTGAATTGCTGGAACTAGATTTCTTTTCAGGGGAAACTGCTTTATGAGTCTTTTATTGCATTTGTTTGCATCGTTTTTTCTGGCATTTTAGAGTTGGTTTTGTTTTTGGTCGTATTTTGTGTGCGATCCTACCGTTTTACGCAATTTATATCGGAAATGTAATAACTTTCTTACAGTAACGTATTAACTAGAAAAAATTGTTAAGCCCAGTTATATCACCGCTTACTCCTTAGTGTCACAAAATATGTATGTGACGCGCAAATTTGGTCACAAATTGGCAGTCTTTAATCCCCCATATTCTTATGAAAAATATTCAAAAACTTTTGCTGAAACTTCAACTTATTTCTAGACTCCACAAACATGTAATAAAAAGGTGATACCTTAAACTTGAGAACTTCTATACATGCAGGCGAAGTTTCACTCTGTAGGATTGCATAAAAATTATGACAAGAATCAAAAAGAACTTTAAAAATGCAGAAAACAAACAATGAAAACGTATTAACTAGCATCTATTATATATTTAAATGCGGACTTCACTATCTCGCCATGTTTAAGCTTTTCAACGTATTATCTTTGCATATTTAAGCAATATCGTATATTACAATGGTTAAGAATTTTTTTCGGTAGTCCAGTTTGATTTTCGTGGTTATTTGACTGAGACTAATTTAAGCAGCCCAATGTCGAATTAGGGGTTGCGAATTTGTCCTAAGACGAGATAAGACGAATTTGCGAGATACGACGATTTTTGAGATTTTTTCAAAAATTTTCAGAAATTTCAAATAACAAAAAATTATTTACAAAACTTGAAGTTACCAACCCTGTAGTTGGGTACTGTCAGAGTACTATCAAGGATTGCAAATCTTGCCTCCAAATATGACTGCTCAAATCCTTGTAGTTTTCGAGATAAGACGTTTTTTGTTTTTTTTTTCAAAATTTTCAGAAAACTTAGATTAATTTTTTTTTGCAAAATTTGAAATTCCCAATCCTGTAGTTGGGTCCTGTCAGAGTACTCTAAAAGATTGCAAACCTTGTCTCCCAATATGACTGCTCAATTCTTTGTAGTTTTCGAGATATGACGTTTGTTGTGATTTTTTCAAAAACTTTCAGAAAACCTAAATTATTATTTTTTAAAATCTGAAATTCCCAAACCTGTAGTTGGGTACTGTCAGAGTACTATCAAGAATTGCGAATCTTGCCTCCAAATATAACCGCTCAAATCCTTGTAGCTTTCGAGATATGGTGTTTTTGTTATTTTTCACAAAAATTTTAATTAGTTATTTCTAAAATTTTGAAATTCTGAACCTTGTAGTTGGATGCTGTCGGAGTACTCTAAGGATTTAGAAATCTTGCCTCCAAATATGATTGTTCAAATCCTTGTAATTTTCGAGATATGACGTTTTCAGTGATTTTTTAAAAAAAAATTCAGAAAATTTTAATTAATTATTTTTCAAAATTTGAAATTCGCAACCTTGAAGTTACCAACCCTGTAGTTGGGTGCTATCAGAGTACTATCAAGGATTGTGAATCTTGCCTCCAAATATGACTGCTCAGATCCTTCTAGTTTTCGAGATATAATGTTTTTTGTTTTTTTTTCCAAAATTTCAGTTGTTAAAAAAACGCTTAAATCGACTAACGATCAAAATTCGAAACTAATCTGGCAAAAAAATACCCGGAGCACAAATATTCTGTCATTTTTCTGGAAGTATTTGGAAAAATGAGGAGAATAAGCCATGGAAATATGAGGTGATATTTTTTCTACTTGTAGTAACGTATCGATAGGAGCAAATTGCTTGCCTTAATTCAATTGGGAGTACGCTTAATTGAATGAATTATATCGCACGTCAATTATCCCAATGTTAACTCTATTCAATCAAAAAATCCCACATCCAAACCATTGTAAATATATGAAAAATGATCACATAGAAATATATTTTTCCGCTCCAGCTAACAAATTTTTTTCAGATGTTAGGCAAAAATTGCGGATGAAACAAAAATCTGCTTGACAAGGAAAGCTTATTCCGAAAAACTGTATTCACATTGTTTTCAGTTTCTTGCCAGTTGCATCTAGAGAGAGAGAGAGATATATAGAGGGGAGAGAGAGAGGAGAGAGAGAGAGAGAGGGGGGAGAGAGAGGAGAGAGAGAGAGAGAGAGAGAGAGAGAGAGGGAGAAAGAAAAGATTGAGAGAGAGAGAGAGGAGAGACGGAGAGGGAGAGGATGGAGGGAGAGAAAGAGAGAGAGAGAGAGAGAAGGTCACAAAATATATATTTGACATGCAAATTTGTCACAAATTGGCAGTCTAAAATACCCCATATTTCAATGAGAAAAATTCATAGGTGAAATAATTGTTATATTTGATCTGCAAAACATTTCAGTTGATAAAAAAGGCTTAGATCGGCTATCGATTTAAATTCGAAACTAATAAGGCCAAGAAATACCCCGAGCACAAATATTCGGAAAAATATGTACACAAAAACAAAAACTTCAGTCGAAAAAGCAATTTGACCAATTAATTTACCTAGAGCTTAGTCCGTAAAATTATTGGAACGCGTTTTAAGTTGAATTATTTCACCAGGCTCAATCAAGTCGCACTTACGCCTTAATCATTGTCGATAAGTGCATGAGTTTGCTGTGGTTTTGATTTTAGTTTTTGAAACTTTTTTTGATTTTGAGAGCAGAGTTGATGTTTTCAGAAAGTTATAAACATAATTCTCAAAAACTGTTTTTCATATTAATTTTGGCAAAAAACTTTAGTTTTAAGCAAAAATTGACCGGTCAACGAAACTATTGCACAATTTTGTTTGAGGTAAGGCAAAATTATACGAATTTTTGGCAACTTGGGCATTGTATAGTAGGTACAAAAATCGAAACACTCCAAAACACTTTTACAAATTCGAAACACATTCGAAACACATTCATTCATTTACCGACTGTGCAGTCGTCATTGCTGAAATCTATTGAATAACTGCGGCGGTTAGTAAAAACTGGCCATATCAGGACTAAAAATGGAAAGTATAGACAAAAGAATGTGAATGGAACGAACACCAACGCTAAACTGGCTGCTTTTATTGAAAACACCAAACAATTATAGCTTTTTCAATAAGCAAAAAAATGATCGATGTAGTAGTCTAGGTCGGTCAAGATAATTATTTCAAAGAATCAATCATCAACTCGAAAAATATTGCATCTAATTTTCTTCTTTCTGCTATTGCAAACCATTGCTCGTAAAACAACTTAAGTGTTTATTTTTAATAATTGGAAGCTTTTTTATCATATAAACCTTATTTAACTTCAAGAATTTTTATATGTGCAGGCAAATTTTCACTCTGTAAAATTGCGCAAAGATAACAAAAAAAAATTGAAATCAGAAAAAACGAAAAGCAAATGAAACAAGACTGCTCGTATCAGGGCGAAGCCCTGAATGATCCGACTGCCTTTTAAGGTTTATGGAGCAGCAGTAATAGCATAAAAAAATAAATGAAATAAATAAAATGAACTTTTTTTCAAAAATTTGAAGTTTTTTTAAAAAAAAAATCATCTCCCCACACGCCATATAAAGTACAAAAAATTAGATTTCGCTCCTTGTAACACATCAATTGTGGCAAATAAGCTTCCTTCAACCAATTTGGAACGATTTCTAAGACGGATTAAATCTCCGCTTACGCGTTATTAGCGCGAATTATATCGCGCGTTAATTGTCCCAAATTGGTCAAAATGGCCAGAATGGCAATCTTTAAACCCTCCCTCATAACTTTACAAAAAATAATCAGAGGTGAAATATCGGTAATCCGTTGGGAATCTAAGTTGATCTGAAAAGGTGAAGGTGTATCCCAAGGAAAAGCTGTTCACAAATATGAACAAACGGTTACCGGAGGACGTGAACAGAAGTAGACTAGAGTTGCATCTTTCAGACGAGGAATTTGTGGATCTCTTCGCGATGACTCACGACCAATTCAGATCTTTGCCCCCGTAGAAACAGAACGTGATGAAACAGTTGAACTATCTCTTCTAACATCACTAAACCAACTCTTACCAGTTATTTATAACTTATTCAGTACCAGTGCTTAAGTGTTCAGTTCGGATGCATCTTCTGCTGTTGAATTCTGACCAAAATTTGTTTTAATTTTCAAATGATGCGTTTTCGAAATCATGTTTGAATTTGCGCTGTATCTGATGAGAAATGTTTGTTGAATTAAAAGTTTTTGCTACCATGAAAATAGGCTTGACTTAAACGCATCATTTTGTGCTGTTTTCTGTTCCAAATTTTTAAATACTTGTTCACTTTTGAATCAAATTAAAAGCTGAGTGGATTGGTTGATTGGAGGCGGCCGTGTTTTTGTAAATTTTAGCAGTTGTCTAGATTTATATTTCAAATGATTTTTGTTGTTTACTCGCAGTCTATTCTAAATTCATGAAATCTTGTTTGAAATTAACTTCTGAGCTTTCTCCTGCGTTAACATTCGTTTCAACCAAAACTAACCCGTCCTAACTTAACTAAGCTCGTTTGATGTGCGCTTTTTTCATGACAGAAGCACCGAATCGTATATAATTTCAAACCAATCAAAAGCCACTAAATTAGCCGAGACAAATAATTTAAAAGATTTGAATGCTGAATGCTCATTGCCCACTCACTATAACTTTCGGTCTTTCTGTCAAGTGAGATTCACCGCATTTCATACCTTTCAATTTGCAGTATTTTTATTGATCGCCTTCATTTTCAAATTTCAACTGCGAGAAATGATGCGCATGTTTGAGATAAAATGTCAGTTTGTAGTTTTGTTCGCAGTCAATTCGCATCTCAAAAAACGAAGAGATGAAATAATCATTCATTTTTTGACCGAATAATTGACATCTTTCTTTTCATGCATAAAATTGTACGTCAAACCACCCGTATTTTAATTAGAATTTTGTTAAACAAAAAGTTCGGAAACATAAAACAAAATCGAGCTTTTATTGATGAAACTTATGATGAACGCTATGTCTCAAACTACAGAAGAAAAAAATAGTGTGCCGAGAATAAATAATTATTTTGATGAAAGTTTTATTAAAATTTATGAATTGATAATTGACGTGGAATAGAGAAATTTGGATTAATCGTATTTAGCATTTTCAATTAACTTTAATGTAATAGCTTCATTTGATCAGAATCGTCTCTGGTTAATTATAGGATAAAGGATAGAAGACTTCAGGCAGTTTAGACTTATTGTGAATTTTAAAAAAATATATGAACTTTCTAGTTTTGCCAGCTGAGCAAAAAACGACATTTTTTTCTGGTGTAAATTGTGCAATTTCTGTTCTAAAAATCTTCCTTATTGTTCTTTAAAAAAGTCTAGTTGCCTGGTCTCTTGTACTCCTGAACCTTTTCTTTTATTCGTATCCAGTGCTTCATTTATATTCATTCAAATTCAGGATCTCTTCAATCTGTTTGGTAATTATGGTTGTTAACTTATCAGATTTGCCAGTTAATTAAAACAGACTAAATTGATTAAAAATGCAAAAAATCTTCTCTTAGTTCTGTTTGTGGTGCTTTGTGCTCTGCCTCTGCGGTATAAAAAGTCTTCGAAAATTCGCCAAGCTAGAATTAATTTCTTTAACAAAGAACTCCAAGGATGACTTATTGACTGCATTAATATACTGGTAAATTTTATAACAGTTAATAGTTTTGTTATGATAAAAAAATTGCACAATAGGATTTCTTTCTTATGATGTTTTTGGTCTTGAGCATGTATTAGTAGTTGAGTGTTTATGGAGTTAGAGACTCTGCAAATTGAGACAACAGCTACGTTACGCACTTTATCCATTTAAAACGGACCGTAAAATTCAAGATGAGGGTAGTTGGAAGACAACGACATTTTGCTGACATGCTGCTTGAAAATGCTGACAAGAAGTGTCCTGCGAAGGTGGAGTCTTCAGCGAGATTTCTTACATATATTCATTAGTTGGTTGCTGAAAAATGTAATTAAAAATTAAAAAAAAAAATTCGTTTTTACATTTTCAATTTCTTTTGGTTTCTTTTGATGTTCAGACCATTTCCTTTGGTTAAAAAGAAGGCAAAATTCACAATCGAACAGCGACAGTATAAAATTCACAAAAAAATAATCGACTTCTAATTTCGAAAATAGATTTTTATCTTCACCGCGAGCTAAAAGTTTTACCTTTGATCAAATTGGGCTGAATTGATCAAAAAACTGTCAATCATAAAATGTTCTAGCAATTAGAAGAGCTCTAAATCCATTTGTTTTCTACGAAAGTCTTCTTGCGTTCATTGACTTTGTTCTGACTGTCTGTTGGCTGTGTTAAATCATGCGCAGTAGAAAAACTGGCAAAACTAACTTCTAATTTTCTGTATTTTATCGGATTCGGAATCGAACTGAGAAACAAAAATAGAAAAAACGACGATTGAACTGCTGCAACCACATTTGAAATCAATCTGAAACGAACCAAAACAATGGAGCAATCTAAATGATGATAACTTCTGTAGTTTTCAAATGATAGTTTTTGAATTGTTTTATTTACTCAAATTGCAATTGTTATCAAATTGAAAGTTGTAGTTTTTAAGTTCAAGTAAACGAAAGAAAATTTGTGCATTTCACGTGGTTAATTTCCTCATGAGAGTCCAAGTTAAGTGGTAATGCTGCAACAAACGTGATTGAGTTTAGGTAAAATATTAGCCTGATAACTTCAAGTCAGATAGTGAGTTATCGTTTTTGAAGTCTTATTTAGCTCTTCTCGACCTGTATTAGTTCTATTGTTCTATTAAAAAAAGCTGAAACGAAAAGTTAAACGAATAACTATGGTCAATTTTTTCGTGTTATTTCTACAGCAGCCGGTAAATATTTTTGATTAAAAATGCTAGGAAAAAAACAACGTTTACTGGGTCCTGCAGTTTTTTTAGGACATTTTTCAGAAATTACGCTTAATTTTTTGTTTTGGCTAGTCCGAGTTGCGCCATTGAACGACATGAAAACATTTTTAAAGTTATGCGGTTTTTATTTGATCACGCTTAAAGTATCACTTTTCGCTGTTTAACTTTCAATTACTTCGTTAGGTCAATTCAAATTCATTTGAAAAACTTGGTTGGTGGCCAGCGGAAAAATCAAAATTACTTGTTGACTCAGTTTTTCAAATTGGGTTAATTTTTTGAGGTTAAAGAGCTACAACATGATGTTTTTTCTCGGAAAGTTCAAAATTTTCAAAAAACTATAGGTTTTGTTTGTCCTGATTTCATTGGCAGCTTTCTGTGCGCACTTTATAAAAGCTTTTCAAATTCGCTAGATGGAAGGCAGTTTGCGCTCTAACATTTGCTGCAACTTTTATTTCATTAATTAGTTTTAGTTCTTCTAATATTCCAATGGAATGAAGAATCCTGTTGATCGTTTTTGGGAAGCGGTGAAAACGGGATGTGATTAAAAGTGTCAGGTAAAAACAGTTCTAGAAATTTAAAGCGCTTTTTGGTCCTTTTTTTGCTTTTTTGAAAACCCCTTCATTACTAAGGAGTTAGCGGCGATTTAATCAGGCTTAGAAAATTACTTTGGTTGATGCCTTGCTCTATAAAAGTTATATCATTTCCGATATAAATTGCGTAAAACGGTTTTGTTTTCTAGCAAAATAATTTTATTTCCGGTAATTTTGAATTACTGGAACTAGATTTCTTTTCAAGGGAAACTGATTTATGAGTCTTTTATTGCATTTGTTTTCATCGTTTTTTCTGGCATTTTTGAGTTGGATTTGCTTTTGGTCGTATTTTGTGTGCAATCCTACCGTTTTACGCAATTTATATCGGAAATGTAATAACTTTTTTACAGTAACGTATTAACTAGAAAAAATTGTTAAGCCCAGTTATATCACCGCTTACTCCTTAGTGTCACGAAATTTATATGTGACGCGCAAATTTGGTCACAAATTGGCAGTCTTTAATCCCCCATTTTATATGAAAAATATTCAAAAGTTTTTGCTGAAACTTCAACTTATTTTTAGACTCCACAAACATGTAATAAAAAGGTGATATCTTAAACTTGAGAACTTCTATACATGCAGGCGAAGTTTCACTCTGTAGGATTCCACAAAAATTATGACAAAAACCAAAAAGATATTTAAAAAGGCAGAAAACAAACAATGAAAACAAATGCAGCAAGACTCATAAAGCAAGTTCCCTTGAAAAAGAAATCGAATTCCAGAAGTAATTCAAAATTATTGGATATTAAATTATTTTTGCCTGAAAACTATACCGTTTTACGCAATTTATATCGGAAATGATATAAATTTTATACAGTAACATTTTAACTAGCATCTATTATATATTTAAATGCGGACTTCACTATCTTGCCATGTTTAAGCTTTTCAACGTATTATTTTTGCATATTTAAGCTATATCGTATATAACAAGGGTTAAGAATTTTTTTTCGATAGTCCAGTTTGATTTTAGTGGTTATTTAACTGAATTTAATTTAAGCAGCCCAATATCGAATTAGGGAATGCGAATTTGTCCAAAGACGAGATAAAACGAAGTTGCGAGATCAGACGATTTTTGAGATTTTTTCAAAAATTTTCAGAAATTTCAAATAACAAAAAATAATTTACAAATTTTGAAGTTACCAACTCTGTAGTTGGGTACTGTCAGAGTACTATCAAGGATTGCAAATCTTGCCTTCAAATATGACTGCTCAAATCCTTGAAGTTTTCGAGATATGACGTTTTTTGTTTTTTTTTCAAAATTTTCAGAAAACTTAGATTAATTTTTTTTTCGCAAATTTTGAAATTCCCATTCCTGTAGTTGGGTCCTGTCAGAGTACTCCAAAAAATTGCAAACCTTGTCTCCCAAAATGACTGCTCAATTCTTTGTAGTTTTTGAGATATGACGTTTGTTGTGATTTTTTCAAAAATTTTGAGAAAACTTAAATTATTATTTTTTAAAATCTGAAATTCCCAACCCTGTAGTTGGGTACTGTCAGAGTACTATCAAGGATTGCGAATCTTGCCTCCAAATATAACCGCTCAAATCCTTGTAGCTTTCGAGATATGATGTTTTTGTGATTTTTCACAAAAATTTTAATTAATTATTTCTCAAAATTTGAAATTCGCAACCTTGTAGTTGGGTGCTATCAGAGTACTATCAAGGATTGTGAATCTTGCCTCCAAATATGACTGCTCAGATCCTTGTAGTTTTCGAGATATAATGTTTTTTTGGTTTTTTTCTTCCAAAATTTCAGAAATCTTTAATTATTTCTCAAAATTTGAAATTCCCCACCCTGTAGTTGGGTACTGTCAGAGTACTATCAAAAATTGCGAATCTTGCCTCCAAATACGATTGCTCAGTTTTTTGTAGTTTTCGATATATGACGTTTTTGTAATTTTTTTTCAAAAATTTTCAGAAAACTTAAATTATTATAATTTTTTATGAATCTGAAATTCCCAACACTGTAGTTGGGTACTGTCAGAGTACTATCAAGGATTGCAAATCTTTTCTCCAAATATGTCTGCTCAGATCCTTGTAGTTTTCGAGATATGACGTTTTTTGTGATTTTCCAAACAAATTTTCAGAAAATTTAGATTAATTTTTTTTTCGCAAAATTTGAAAATCCCAGCCCTGTAGTTGGGTACTGTCAGAGTACTATTAAAAATTGCGAATCTTGCCTCGAAATATGATTGCTCAGTTTTTTGTAGTTTTCGATATATGACGTTTTTGTGATTTTTTTTCAAAACCTTTCAGAAAACTTAAATTATTATCATTTTTTAAAATTCTGAGATTCCCAACATTGCAATTAGTTCCTGTTCGACTACTCTCAAGAATTGCGAATCTTGCCCCTCCAAATATGGCTGCTCAATTCTTTGTAGTTTTCGAGATGTAACGTTTTTTGTGATTTTTTTAAATTTTCAGAAAGTTAAAATTAATTGTTTTTCAAAATTTGAAATTCTCAAGGGTATAGTTCGGTATTGTCAGGGTACTCTACACATAAGACTCCTAAACGCACCTGCTCAAATGCTTTTAGTTTGCGCTTTTAGATTGATGTTTAGATGCTTTTAGATGTGACGTTTTTTGATTTTTTCAAAATTTCTCAAAGAACTTATATACAAAGAAATTCAAAAAATTTAAAACTACTAGCTTGATGAAGATACAACCTTATTGGAAACTACACTCAGGCGTCTCAAACCTTGCCTCTCAATATGAATGCTCAAATCTTTTTAGTTTTTGAGATAAGACGTTTTTTTCGATTTTTTTTCGGGAAACTTAGGTTTAAAAAAATTCACAAATTTTGCATTCATAACTCTACAGTAGGGTGGTCTCAGGGACTCTCAGTGGTTGCAGGGATTCCAAATTTCTCCAGAGGCCCATTAAGTTTTCGAGATGACGCTTTTAAAATGGGAATTAAAAAAAGTTCGAAATTACCAACTCTGTAATTGGGTGCAGTCAGAGTAAACTAAAAGTTTGCAGATGTTGTTTCCAATATATGCGGTTTTAATGAGCTGTCGAAAAATTTAGAAGCACCAGAGGTGCGTTAAATGCTAGCAAAGGTCTAAGCCCGATTAAATTGCCGCTTAATTCTAGTGTCACAAATATATATGTGAAGCGCAAATTTTGTCACAAACTGGCACTCTTTTATCCTCCATATTTTTATGAAAAATTTTTCATTAATAAAATAATTGTCATTTTTGCTCTACAAAACATTTCAGTTGTTAAAAAAACGCTTAAATCGACTAACGATCAAAATTAGAAACTAATCTGGCAAAAAAATACCCCGAGCACAAATATTCTGTCATTTTTCTCGAAGTATTTGGAAAAATGAGTAGAATAAGCCATGGAAATATAGGGTGATATTTTTTCTACTTGTAGTAACGTATCGATAGGATCAAATTGCTTGCCTTAAGTCAATTGGGAGTACGCTTAATTGAATGAAATATATCGCACGTCAATTATCTATCCCAATGTTAACTCTATTCGATCAAAAAATCCCACATCCAAACCATTGTAAGTATATGAAAAATGATCACATAGAAATATATATTTTTCCGCTCCAGCTAACAAATTTTTTTCAGATTTTAGGCAAAGATTTCGGATGAAACAAAAATCAGCTTGAATTACAAGGAAAGTTTATTCCGAAAAATTGTATTCACATTGTTTTTAGTTTCTTGCCAGTTGCATCTAGAGAGAGAGAGAGAGAGAGAGAAAGGGAGAGAGAAAAGAGAGGAGAGAGAGAGAGAGAGAGAGAGAGAGAGGGGAGAGAGAGAGAGAGGAGAGAGAGAGAGAGAGAGAAATGATTGCTCAGTTTTTTGTAGTTTTCGATATATGACGTTTTTGTGATTTTTTTTCAAAACCTTTCAGAAAACTTAAATTATTATCATTTTTTAAAATTCTGACTTTCCCAACATTGCAATTAGTTCCTGTTCGACTACTCTCAAGAATTGCGAATCTTGCCCCTCCAAATATGGCTGCTCAATTCTTTGTAGTTTTCGAGATGTAACGTTTTTTGTGATTTTTTTAAATTTTCAGAAAGTTAAAATTAATTGTTTTTCAAAATTTGAAATTCTCAAGGGTATAGTTCGGTATTGTCAGGGTACTCTACACATAAGACTCCTAAACGCACCTGCTCAAATGCTTTTAGTTTGCGCTTTTAGATTGATGTTTAGATGCTTTTAGATGTGACGTTTTTTGATTTTTTCAAAATTTCTCAAAGAACTTATATACAAAGAAATTCAAAAAATTTAAAACTACTAGCTTGATGAAAATACAACCTTATTGGAAACTACACTCAGGCGTCTCAAACCTTGCCTCTCAATATGAATGCTCAAATCTTTTTAGTTTTTGAGATAAGACGTTTTTTTTCGATTTTTTTTCGGGAAACTTAGGTTTAAAGAAATTCACAAATTTTGCATTCATAACTCTACAGTAGGGTGGTCTCAGGGACTCTCAGTGGTTGCAGGGATTCCAAATTTCTCCAGAGGCCCATTAAGTTTTCGAGATGATGCTTTTAAAATGGGAATTAAAAAAAGTTCGAAATTACCAACTCTGTAATTGGGTGCAGTCAGAGTAAACTAAAAGTTTGCAGATGTTGTTTCCAATATATGCGGTTTTAATGAGCTGTCGAAAAATTTAGAAGCACCAGAGGTGCGTTAAATGCTAGCAAAGGTCTAAGCCCGATTAAATTGCCGCTTAATTCTAGTGTCACAAATATATATGTGAAGCGCAAATTTTGTCACAAACTGGCACTCTTTTATCCTCCATATTTTTATGAAAAATTTTTCATTAATAAAATAATTGTCATTTTTGCTCTACAAAACATTTCAGTTGTTAAAAAAACGCTTAAATCGACTAACGATCAAAATTAGAAACTAATCTGGCAAAAAAATACCCCGAGCACAAATATTCTGTCATTTTTCTCGAAGTATTTGGAAAAATGAGTAGAATAAGCCATGGAAATATAGGGTGATATTTTTTCTACTTGTAGTAACGTATCGATAGGATCAAATTGCTTGCCTTAAGTCAATTGGGAGTACGCTTAATTGAATGAAATATATCGCACGTCAATTATCTATCCCAATGTTAACTCTATTCGATCAAAAAATCCCACATCCAAACCATTGTAAGTATATGAAAAATGATCACATAGAAATATATATTTTTCCGCTCCAGCTAACAAATTTTTTTCAGATTTTAGGCAAAGATTTCGGATGAAACAAAAATCAGCTTGAATTACAAGGAAAGTTTATTCCGAAAAATTGTATTCACATTGTTTTTAGTTTCTTGCCAGTTGCATCTAGAGAGAGAGAGAGAGAGAGAGAGAGAAAGGGAGAGAGAAAAGAGAGGAGAGAGAGAGAGAGAGAGAGAGGGGAGAGAGAGAGAGAGGAGAGAGAGAGAGAGAGAAATGATTGCTCAGTTTTTTGTAGTTTTCGATATATGACGTTTTTGTGATTTTTTTTCAAAACCTTTCAGAAAACTTAAATTATTATCATTTTTTAAAATTCTGAGATTCCCAACATTGCAATTAGTTCCTGTTCGACTACTCTCAAGAATTGCGAATCTTGCCCCTCCAAATATGGCTGCTCAATTCTTTGTAGTTTTCGAGATGTAACCTTTTTTTTTTTTGATTTTTTTAAATTTTCAGAAAGTTAAAATTAATTGTTTTTCAAAATTTGAAATTCTCAAGGGTATAGTTCGGTATTGTCAGGGTACTCTACACATAAAACTCCTAAACGCACCTGCTCAAATGCTTTTAGTTTGCGCTTTTAGATTGATGTTTAGATGCTTTTAGATGTGACGTTTTTTGATTTTTTCAAAATTTCTCAAAGAACTTATATACAAAGAAATTCAAAAAATTTAAAACTACTAGCTTGATGAAGATACAACCTTATTGGAAACTACACTCAGGCGTCTCAAACCTTGCCTCTCAATATGAATGCTCAAATCTTTTTAGTTTTTGAGATAAGACGTTTTTTTCGATTTTTTTTCGGGAAACTTAGGTTTAAAAAAATTCACAAATTTTGCATTCATAACTCTACAGTAGGGTGGTCTCAGGGACTCTCAGTGGTTGCAGGGATTCCAAATTTCTCCAGAGGCCCATTAAGTTTTCGAGATGACGCTTTTAAAATGGGAATTAAATAAAGTTCGAAATTACCAACTCTGTAATTGGGTGCAGTCAGAGTAAACTAAAAGTTTGCAGATGTTGTTTCCAATATATGCGGTTTTAATGAGCTGTCGAAAAATTTAGAAGCACCAGAGGTGCGTTAAATGCTAGCAAAGGTCTAAGCCCGATTAAATTGCCGCTTAATTCTAGTGTCACAAATATATATGTGAAGCGCAAATTTTGTCACAAACTGGCACTCTTTTATCCTCCATATTTTTATGAAAAATTTTTCATTAATAAAATAATTGTCATTTTTGCTCTACAAAACATTTCAGTTGTTAAAAAAACGCTTAAATCGACTAACGATCAAAATTAGAAACTAATCTGGCAAAAAAATACCCCGAGCACAAATATTCTGTCATTTTTCTCGAAGTATTTGGAAAAATGAGTAGAATAAGCCATGGAAATATAGGGTGATATTTTTTCTACTTGTAGTAACGTATCGATAGGATCAAATTGCTTGCCTTAAGTCAATTGGGAGTACGCTTAATTGAATGAAATATATCGCACGTCAATTATCTATCCCAATGTTAACTCTATTCGATCAAAAAATCCCACATCCAAACCATTGTAAGTATATGAAAAATGATCACATAGAAATATATATTTTTCCGCTCCAGCTAACAAATTTTTTTCAGATTTTAGGCAAAGATTTCGGATGAAACAAAAATCAGCTTGAATTACAAGGAAAGTTTATTCCGAAAAATTGTATTCACATTGTTTTTAGTTTCTTGCCAGTTGCATCTAGAGAGAGAGAGAGAGAGAGAGAGAGAGAGAGAGAGAGAGAAAGGGAGAGAGAAAAGAGAGGAGAGAGAGAGAGAGAGAGAGAGGGGAGAGAGAGAGAGAGAGGAGAGAGAGAGAGAGAGAGAGAGAGAGAGAAAGGGAGAGAGAAAAGAGAGAGAGAGAGAGAGAGAGAGAGAGAGAGAGAGAGAGAGAGAGAGAGAGAGAGAGAGAGAGAGAGAGAGGAGAGACGGAGAGGGAGAGGAGGGAGGGAGAGAAAGAGAGAGAGAGAGAGAGAGAGAGAGAAGGTCACAAAATATATATTTGACATGCAAATTTGTCACAAATTAGCAGTCTAAAATACCCCATATTTTAATGAGAAATATTCATAAGAAAAATAATTGTTATATTTGATCTCCAAAACATTTCAGTTGATAAAAAAGGCTTAAATCGGCTAACGATTTAAATTCGAAACTATTCTGGCCAAAAAATACCCCGAGCACAAATATTCGGAAAAATAAGTACACAAAAACAAAAACTTAAGTCGAAAAAGCAATTTGACCAATTAATTTACATAGAGCTTAGTTCGTAAAATTATTGGAACGCGTTTTAAGTTGAATTATTTCACCAGGCTCAATCAAGTCGCACTTACGCCTTAATCGTCGTCGATAAGTGCATGAGTGCGCTGTGATTTTGATTTTAATTTTTGAAACTTTTTTTGATTTTGAGAGCAGAGTTGATGTTTTCAGAAAGTTATAAACATAATTCTCAAAAACTGTTTTTCATATTAATTTTGGCAAAAAACTTTAGTTTTAAGCAAAAATTGACCGGTCAACGAAACTATTGCACAATTTTGTTTGAGGTAAGGCAAAATTATACGAATTTTTGGCAACTTGGGCATTGTATAGTAGGTACAAAAATCGAAACACTCCAAAACACTTTTACAGTGATTCGAAACACATTCATTCATTTACCGACTGTGCAGTCGTCATTGCTGAAATCTATTGAATAAGTGTGGCGGTTAGTACAAACTGGCCATATAAGGACGAAAAATGGAAAGTATAGACAAAAGAGTGTGAATGGAACGAACACCAACGCTAAACTGGCTGCTTTTATTGAAAACACCAAACAATTATAGCTTTTTCAATAAGCAAAAAAATGATCGATGTAGTAGTCCTGTTCGGTCAAGATAATTATTTCAAAGAATCAATCATCAACTCGAAAAATATTGCATCTATTTTTCTTCTTTCTGCTATTGCAAACCATTGCTCGTAAAACAACTTAAGTGTTTATTTTTAATAATTGGAAGCTCTTTTATCATATAAACCTTATTTAACTTCAAGAATTTTTATATGTGCAGGCAAAGTTTCACTCTGTAAAATTGCGCAAAGATAACAAAAAAAAATTGAAATCAGAAAAAACGAAAAGCAAATGAAACAAGACTGCTCGTATCAGGGCGAAGCCCTGAATGATCCGACTGCCTTTTAAGGTTTATGGAGCAGCAGTAATAGCATAAAAAAATAAATGAAATAAATAAAATGAATTTTTTTTCAAAAATTTAATTTTTTTTTTTAAAAAAATCATCCCCCCACACGCCATTTAAAGTACAAAAAAGTAGATTTCGCTCCTTGTAACACATCAATTGTGGCAAATAAGCTTCCTTCAACCAATTTGGAACGATTTCATAGACGGATTAAATCTCCGCTTACGCGTTATTAGCGCGAATTATATCGCGCGTTAATTGTCCCAAATTGGTCAAAATGGCCAGAATGGCAATCTTTAAACCCTCATAACTTTACAAAAAATAATCACAGTTGAAATATCCGTAATCCGTTGGGAATCTAAGTTGATCTGAAAAGGTGAAACTGTAACCCAATTTTGCATTCTTTAACCCCCATTACTTCAAGAAAAAGGATCAAAAGTGAAAAATTGTTTAAAATTTCAGCGCAAGCATCAATAATATTCAGGTGATGAAAGCAAATTTTTCGCCAAAAATGGCTGATTAAAAAATCAAAACTTGTCTGAAGAAAAGTAGGCCAACCCGAAAACTATTTTCCTCATTTTCCTTGAAAGCAGTTAAAAATACAATTTAGTAGAGGGTAAATTATTTGACCGACCAGTTTGCTTTCACTTAATTATGAACGAATAATGGAACGCAATTGAATTGGATTAAATTACCGAGCTCTTACAAGTCGCGCTTACGCGTTCATCATCGTCGATAAATGCAAAAGCTCACTGTAATTATAATGCAGCTAATTCACAAAAAGTCAATTTTTGAACCCACACAATTTTAGAAAAAAAATCGAATAAGTTGTATATTTGAGAGAACGGTAGCAAACTTTTGAAAACGGTTCAAAAAGTTTCTCAAGAATTGATTTTGCGATAAAATTTGCACAAAAAAAATTGCAATTAAATTTAAAAAAAAAACCGGTCAAAAAACGCGCAAGCTTTTGACTTAAAGTATGCCAGAATTTTATATGACCTAGTAGTAAAATAGGCGTCATATAGTAAGTATGATAACTTGATAACCTCAAAAATTTTTGACGGAGGTGTGAAACACATATTAAAACCAACTGCACAGTCGTTATTGTTAACTTGTAATGTGCAGCATCAGGTAAGTGCATACGCAGAAAATGATCAACTGGAGAGCGATTACTTCATACTAGTCGAATAACAACTGAAATGGAAAGTATAGACAAGACTGCTCGTATCAAGGCGAAGCCTTGAATGTTCCGACCGCCTTTTAATGTTTATGGAGCAGTAATAACATTAAAAAAGTAAATGAAATAAAACAAAATGAAAAATATTTTTTTTTCTAAAATTTGATTTTTTTATTGAAAATCATCCCCTCACACGCCATATTAAGTACAAAAGCATAAATTCCGCTCCTTGTAACAAATCAATTAAGGCAAATAAGCTTCTTTCAACCAATTTGGAACGATTTCTAAGACGGATTAACTCTCCGCTTACGCGTTAATAGCGCGAATTACATCGCGTGTTAATTGTCCCAAATTGGCCGAAATGGCAATCTTTAAACCCCCGTAACTTTACGAAAAATGATCACAGGTGAAATATTTTTTCACATTTAAGCTCAGGACAACAATAGCTTTCGAGTTATATATAAAAATCCGTCAAATATAGCTACTTAAAAAGTCGAAGTTTGTCTGAAGAAAAAAAAACCCACCCCGAGCACAAATATTCCATTACTTTCGTATCAAAAGTCGGAGTAATAACAGACAGTTAAATGTGATTGAACCCGAAATCAACGCAAAACTGATTGTTTTGTAATTTTTTTAAAGAAAAAAATGATCTAAGAACTATGAGTTTCTATAACTACTTTTGATTTTCAAGGCAGCGAAGTTTCAATCCTAAACCAATCAGCAGGATTTATTTTTCGCTTTGTTGAATAGCGCAATTCCCCGCTCTTTGTTGGATAGCGCATTTCGCCTTCCAATTATTGAATTTAAATTGCCCATATAAAACAGCCCACAGAAAGTTGTCAATGAAATTTAAAAAATCAAAAAAAGACCGCTTTCTTAATAATTTTTAATTTTCCGCGAAAATCACATCATGTTTAAGCTGTTAAATTTTAAGAAATGTACCACAGTTGACAATTTGTTAAAAACATTAATCCAACAAGAGAAAACTGGGTCAACAGGTAATTTTCCTTATTCACCTGAGAGCTCTAAAAAGTTAAACTGACTTTTTAAGCTGAAACGTCAAATATTTTTTTAAATTTGATCTGGAGAACTAATCGAAAGTTAAACAGCGAAACAATTTTCAGCGTGATCAAATACAAGAAGATTGCTAAAACTAAATGAGTGTTATCATGTCGTTCTTGACGCAATTTAAACTTAACCTCTAGAAAAAATGTCTCAAGAAAACAGCGCGACCCATAATTGAAACGTTACTGATTTCTTTCATGCATTTTTGATGAGAAAAGAATCGCGGCTTTCTGTAAAAAAATAAGCACAGAAACGTTTGACCACAGAGAAATTGATTAGTTTAGCTTTTGTTTCAGCTTCATTTCATAAGAAAATTGGAGCAGTTAGTGGGTGGTTAAGAGCCAGCTAAATGAGGCTTTGAAATCTATTTTTCACATTTTGACTAGAGTCTATCAAACTGAAAATTTATTGAAAGCCAGGAAATATCAATCCCGTTAAATGCAGCATTCGTACTCTAGGGGATCCTCATAAGCAAATTAACCACTCGAAATATACTTTAGTATATTTTAGTTTAATAGACTTAAGAACTCCAACGCTCAATTCGATAAAAACTTCAAATTTAGTGTTAGCTATTGAATTTAGATTGTGTCGAAAACAAGCAAAACGATTAAAAAAACAACCATTAAAATTGTTTACAAAAATTAATTATCATGTAGATCTGATACAGATTTTTTCAAATTTGGTTGCAAATTTTCAACTGTCGTCTAAAGCATTTTTGGTTCTCAGTTCGAGTCCAAATGCTTTTCTTAAAAATTAAAAATTTCATGTTTCGCCAGTGCCTTATCTTCCATTTGCCATAAATTTTCCGGCAATTGATTGAAAACTTACCTAACCCAGGACGAGAGAAATGCGGCATCGGCACACCAAGTGTTTCAACACGGAACTCAGTCCCTGGTGGCCTTCTCAATTGTTGGGTGCACCTCAAATGCACAACTTTCAGATCTCGAAAAACGGGCATAGCAATTTTACTTGCTGAACATGCAGTCGCTGCCTACTTGATATCAACCTCATAGCTGGAGGCTGGCAATGAATGCCAGTTGAAGTACATACCAAGCCTTTGGGCAAAAAAAGTCGCAAAAAAACAATTACTATCTTATAAGACCAGAAGTTATAACCTCTGTTGAAAGAACTGTCATCAACTTTGCGCAAAACCAATTGGCAAAACTGTTGCGAAACTGTTGAGTTTTTTCTACACAAAATGACAATTTCTATAAATGTACTTACACGTAAGAGAAAAGACTTTCAGGGAAATTGTCCTTAAATCAGCTTCTCTACATATATCTCAAGGTAGCAATACAAAATCATACCGGAATTCTCAATGAACAATTATTCTCAGAAAAAAATTAATACTGAGCGCCTCCGTATTCTTAGCCACAAGATGAAATAATTTAAAACAAGGAGCAAACTAATAGGTTAGATTTCCTAACGATATGGGACTACAACATAACTAACACCAAACTCTAGTCTACTATCAAGTCTCTATCCGGTAAAAAAAAATCAAGCGAACCAATCAACCCTTCTTCTTTGACAATACTTCCATTTATAATCCAAAAAATGTTCATTTTTATTCAACACTCAATACAGCCCCAAGCAATGGTATTTATCAAAAAAAAAACATATCACCAGAGGGAGAATGAGATTATTCATGAGATGTGGAGAATGAGATTACTCACAATATAGTGATGATTTAAATTATCGGGATAAACGAACAAAATTTGAATTTTCAGACGCGTTTTTCTCAAATTGGTTTAAGATTGGACAAAAAGTGATGAGTACAAAAGTTGCTTAGAATTCCACTAAAATAAATTTAGGGCAACATTGCTGATATATTACATTAGGTGGTAGGTTCAATTTCAATAGCTGAATCGCTTTTTGTTAAACTTCGCACATTATTTATAATTTCTTTCAAAAAAATATTTTTTTTTGGCAAAAGAAGTGTAAAGTTTGAGTTTTTCAAAAACATTTCATCTGGCGAAGTAATGTATTTCCAAAAACTATATTAGCATACTTCTTGATTAATTGCATGAAGCCAAAATAAAAAAATACCCACTTTTGGGGTAAGAATTTGGTTGAGAAGTTGTATCATATTAATTCTGGTGAAAATTTAAGCTATTTTTTTTCTCCTCTTCTTATGTTTACTCTTAACTCAATTTTAGAAAAACGCGTTTGAAATTTAATTTTTTTTTTCGTTTTGTCTGTTTAATGTAAATCAACACTGTGGACAGATTTGCTAAATAAATGTTTCAAAACTGTTTCATTTGAGAGTTTTTTTTTAAAAGCCAAGTTGGTGTGATGTCAGAGAGATAAAGTTGCCAAACTCTGAAAGCCGATGCTCAACCAACATCGCCACAAATAGAGTAATGCAATGCGGCCATACTTGTTTGTTTGACTAAAATCTTTACCCGGCTTTGGCAGTGGTATCAAACTTCCGGCTTTCCTTCATTAGAATTAACACATGTGTATATAGATAAACAAGACTGCTCGTATCAGGGCGAAACCCTGAATGTTCTGACTGCCTTTTAAGGTTTCTGGGGCCGTAATAACATTAAAAAGTTAAATGTAATAAAAAACAAAATGAAAAAAATATCTAAATTTTGAAATTTTTTAATGAAAATCATCCTCCCACACGCCATATAAAGTAAAAAATGATAGTTTTCGCTTCTTGTAACAAATAAAGTATGGCAAATAAGCTTTTTTCAACCAATTTGGAACGATTTCTAAGAGGGATTAACTCTCCGCTTACGCGTTAATAGCGCGAAATATATCACACGTTAATTGTTCCAAATTGGCCAAAATGGCAATCTTTAAACCCTCATAACTTTACGAAAAATGATCACAAGTGAAATATATTTTCAAATTTAAGCTCAGGACAACAATACCTTTTGAATGATAAAAAAAATTCCGTCAAAAATGGCTAGTTAAAAAGTCGAAATTTGTCTGAAGAAAAAAAAACCCAACCCGAGCACAAATATTCCGTTACTTTCGTATCGAAAGTCGGAACAATAAACAAGACTGCTCGTATCAGGGCGAAGCCCTGAATGTTCGAACTGCCTTTTAAGGCTTATGGAGCAGTAATAACATTAAAAAATTCACTGAAATAAAACAAAATGAAAAAAAAAATTCTAAAATTTGAAATTTTTTATGAAAATCATCTCCCCACATGCCATATAAAGTACAAAAGGATAGATTTCGCTCCTTGTAACAAACCAATTAAGGCAAATAAGCTTCTTTTAACCAATTTGGAACGATTTCTAAGACGGATTAACTCTCCCCTTACGCGTTAATAGCGCGAAATATGTCGCGCGTTAATTGTACCAAATTGGTCATAATGGCAATCTTTAAACCCCCGTAACTTTACGAAAAATTTGAACTCAGGACAACAATACCTTTCGAATGATATAAAAAAATTCCATCAAAAATGGCTAGTTAAAAAGTCGAAATTTGTCTGAAGAAAAAAAACCCACCCCTAGAACAAATATTCCGTTACTTTCGTATCGAAAGTCGGAACAATAATTCTCGTTAAACAATTTTTGGCAGTTTTGCTTATGCGGTGGATAAATGCAAGTCTTTTTGATCTAAGTGGGATTGTTTCTTTGACAATGTAAGGGCGTTAGATACCATAAAAGGATTAAAACATGGCCATTCTATTGGTATTAATCTTATCCTCTGGGGGGATACGCTTTTCTCTGTTTGGCACGTTTGCTTAGGGGTGTATTGCGTGTTGAGTAAATTGGAACAATTTTGGGGCCAGAAACTGAAGTACTATAAAGGGTTGATTGGTTGGCTAGCTAGTTTTACCGAATAGAATTATGGGACTAGAATAGAGTTTATTGTTGCTTCTATGGTAGTCTAATCTCGTGAAAAAAAACTACTAGTCTATTAGTTTGTTCATTTTTTTTTGAAAATTTTACTTGTCTTGAGGTTTAGAATACTGATTTGCTCATTGCCGGGCGCAATTTCTTGTATTCGACGCGCAAACAAATGGGCCACAAACAGCATCTCTCTGGCATTTTTTCTGCCCCTGGGTTGGGTTTTTCGCTTCAGGGATGTATTGGGTGTATTTAAATAGGAATTTTTGTGGCGACATAAATTGAAGTTTTGTCAAAGGTGGAGGGGTGATTGGTTGCGTGCTATTTTTGTCGAATAAAGACATGATAGCAGTCCAGCGTTTGGTGTTTGTTATCAGGTAGTCATATTTCCTTAAACAATGTATCCTATTGGTTTGTTCATTGTTTTTGAGTACTTTACTGACCTTTAGGTTTAGTACACTGACGCTCATTGTTGGTTACAACTTTTTGTATTCGACACGCAAACAAATGGGTCTATCTGGCTGTTTTGCCCGTGGATTTGTTTGTTTGCTTGAGGGATGTCTTGGTTGTTGCATAAATTGTAACTTTTCTGGGGTCACAAACTGAAGTATTGTCAAAGATGAAGAGTTGATTAGTTGCGTGGTGTTTTTGCCGGATAGAGACATGATAGTAGACCAGAGTTTGGTGTTGTTTATGTTAAAACCACATTTTGTTAGGACATCTAATCTATTAATTTGTTCATTGTTTTTGAATATTTTACTTACCTTTAGGTTTAGCATACTGTTGTGCTCATTGCCGGGTGCAGTTTTTTTCGTAGTTTGACTGGAAAAAATACAGTTATGAGTACTTATAAAATCAAAAGTTACTTCAAATCAGGGGATCTCCAACAATACAGTACCAATACATGGGTCGGTTGGCGCATCCTATGTTATGGAACTTGGGTGTGAACAACTCTGAAGTTTACCTAGAAAGCAAAAATTTTCTTGTTTTAATCATCATCTATCAGTTGTTTATATAATTAATATCAATGACTTGTTATAGATTTTTCTCAGTCTTATATCAGTTAATTTCAAGAAACTTATTGGGGTCTTTTCAGCGCGTCGAGCGCTGTTGCCCAGTAGGGTCTCAGCTCTGCGATATGCTTTGCTGAAACTGTTAAAAGACTAGTTAGAGACGTTATATCATCTGCTTCTTCCTCTCAACTGGTCTCGCCTCGCGTTCTCAATTGTCTGGCAGTAACCGAAAATCAAATGGGTGGACTACCGCTATGAGTCCCTGTCAACTTCATCTCGTCAAATAATGTGTACCATGGCCATTAAAGAAGTAATTAAAAACAGTATGGTTCATATCAAATTGTATTCAATCTGACTTTTTAAATCTGGCCGCACACGTCCAGATAATTGAACGGCCACGCCCTGGCAACAAAACTGCTCACTAGCAAAAGCTTCTAGATATATGTAACGACTAGTCAGATCAAATTTGCGTGCTGTAGTTCTACGAGGCGCCAGTACCGCTCCTCAAGATGAAGTAGGAAAGAAAAGTAACGATTCAAATTTGCCGGCAACAGTAATTTTTGAGCTTGTTGCCATTGAAACCCTTGATGAGCTTGGTAGCGGTGAAAGTTTAAGGGCTGTTGTATCTGATATCGACAGTCTGAACTGACGTTTATAATTACTTTTGAAGCAGTTAAAACTTGGTGGAGATACGTGAATTCATTTCATGAATTGTTTTGAAAAGTGTATGGCTAATAGCTTTGGATATGATAGTGTCTATTTTGAGAAGGTATAAATCGAGCAGGAACGGGCAAATAGTCAAGGCGTTTTGAGTTGATGATGATAAACTAGTAGCAGATATCATGGAAAAAACATTTAGGGGCAGACTGCTGAGCTTAGCCAGGAAATGATGGATGATGGTGGTGGTCCACATTCAAATTTTTACCTTCTGAAAATTTGACAACTTTATGCACCCTGTTATAACTCAGTGAGATGGATTTTGCACTGTTTGCAGTTTCTTCAATGAACGTTTTTGGCAGCATGGGACCAGGCAGGTCTAGAATAGTCTAAAATAGTCTAGTAGTGAAGCTCGCCGAAGCTTTCAAATTAACCAGAAAAATTTTCTCGGACTGGCCCCAAATATTGGCGGATAGAGCCTTCAGGGTTGATTTGATGCGTGCGGCTTTTGCCGATGTTTAGCAAAACTTAGGGTTAAGATGTCAAAGAAGACTTCAAATAATTTGGACTATTTCTCTAGGCTCAGGCTTCAGTTATTCATTTCTGTTTTCGGGTTTTGCAAAAACCATTTTGTCAGAGTTTACAAAAGCTGACTGAACTTTCAGAAAAAGAACAACAAGAGATCTTGAGTTTAGAAAAATGGGTGAATTAGGTTAGATTTGAAAAAAAATGAAGAGGCCTTAATGTTGCTGGAATGGACGAAAGGGCGGAAGTCATCCGCATATTATTGCAGTTTTACATCGGGTCGTTAATGGAGCGACATGAACGTAAGGCAAAGCGGTTATTGCCATATCAAAAACTTACGGGTGAATCCTAAACCAGAACTGAGTCTAATTCAAAAATTCAAGAAGCGACACAATTTTTCTAGCAGCTACCTCGTACAATACAGTACCAATACATGAGTCGGTTGCCGCATCCTAGGTTAGAGAACTTGGGTGTGAACAACCAGAAAAAAACTTTGCTAAAATGGGATGCTAGCTTGCCTAGCATGCAAAAACTTTCGCTTTAATTATCATCTTTATTCACAGCCAAAAATTTCATTCAATTATAATTATCAAAACCGAGAGTTTTGTAGGATCTAGAAATTTAGTGAGTGAGGCGAAGCGTCTCAAAAAAGTGACAAACATGTATTGTTTTTTCGAGCAAGAGCTGAAAAGCAAAGGTGATTACTCAAATTAAACGTTTCTTGGATTCTTGATTTAACAGTTTCAGTTCCGTTTTCCGTCTCAGCTCGTTCACTCATTCTCTCTCTCTTTCTCTGTCTTGATTCATAAACTAAGTGGGTCCGAATGCAATCAGTCGCTTCATTAGACGGCAAACAGACGTATTCACAACGCCAGCATCGAAAAATTATAATTAAGAGTCAATGAAAACAATTAAGACTCTAGATAGGCCAAAATTTTGTTTTCTTTTTCTCAGGAGTATGTTCCAGAAAGAGTTAACTTCCAGTTTCGGTGTCAGTTTCATGCTGTCTTTCAAAGAACAATCCCTCTTTTGTATTTTTCTTTGTTTTCTAAACTCTACCCCCGTTCTTTTAAAAAATTCGTCATTTTTTGCTCTGGAACAGATAACGCCAGCAAACCGCATTTGTGCTTTCAAATTGATGTCCCTTACTTAATCGTAATTTTTGCCGGGTAATTTTGTGACAACCGGTATGATTTTTCTCGTAATTTTGAATAATATCTATTCTAGTATCCCACAAAAAATGTATCGCTTACTTCATGATATTCTGAATTACACTCGGTTTTGGTTTCGGATTCGCTCCCACGTTCCACTAGGAAAACCCTATCCCAATCGAGATCCGAGCATAGCCTTCTCCAGAATACTTATTTGATCCATATTGACCCCAGAATCTCCCTAAAGTTTCCCCATCCGCATAATTTTCCTCTTTTTGAACTGTTCTCACAACACAATTTTCCTAGCCCCAATATACTTGGGGGTTTCGCCCGACCGAAGTTGCGACATTTCTTGATCTATGCTTATGTATGACGCACGTCCCCCCCCCCCCCCCCAAGGTGATAACAAAAACAACAACATAACCGCTTCGTATCTTATAAAAAGTTCCTAGCATAAACAGCATGCGTGCGATAGTAGCTTCTAGGTTCCTTTCTATAAGGCTTCCGTCTTTTAACTTATCAGCACAGAACGCCCTTAAGAACTCCATTGTTACTTCTCCCATCACGTTTGAAACAAAATAATACATGATTAAACTCCCCTTAAACCATGTAGGATGATGATTGAAACTGGCCAAAATGAGTGGCTGGACCCTAAAAA
Source organism: Symsagittifera roscoffensis (assembly GCF_963678635.1). Lineage (NCBI taxonomy): Eukaryota > Metazoa > Xenacoelomorpha > Acoela > Convolutidae > Symsagittifera > Symsagittifera roscoffensis. The sequence goes on from NC_087066.1 coordinate 61,174,918, forward strand.
AGAGCAAAAACTAAAATTCTTCCATACTATTTTGATCCCGAAACGTCTTGACCATATAATATTAATTTTGAAAAATTTGAGTTTTGTTTTCTTTGAACTATTGGTGAAACAAAAAAAAACAAAAAATTGAGCGAGAATTTTAATTTCTGTTTTATTTTACGGACTACGCATTTTGCCACGTCAACTGCAACTGACTCAATGTAATCTGTACTTCTTTGTCTTAACAGGTTATGCGCGTCATGCTGCCAGCCGCGCAATTCACACTATTTTTTTAAAGGGACTTAAAGAACGAAAACCAGATGATGATAGACAACATTATGAATACAAATATCATGTTTCACAATAGTTTTTTGATACGGTTTGTAAAACATCGCCAAATTGGTTTGAAAATTTTTGGCTCATATTTCGTTGCCTAACTTTTGATACAGGGACCAGTTTTGAGTTTATGTAAGTTATATGAGTTTGATCTTTCTGTCTGGGGACCTGCTGCTGTGACCTTGCGATCGCTATCGTCCGGCACGAGCTAAAACAGAAAGGTGCAGTAAGATTTAGATTTGATGCCTTACAGTTGCTTTGCAATTAACTTTACACAACTATACTTTTCATAACTATACATTATACAACTTCAACATGGCGCAGTCCGCAGAACGAAAAGAAGGAGGGAAAAATCCGCTAAATATATTATGATTCTGGGACGCCCGGACCCCCAACCTACTGGGAGGAGTGGATCATAAAGTTCCACTTGGGCATGATAGCGAAATATGACATCGATCCCGATGATTTTTTTTGCGCGTACTCTAAATGCAGCGGCTATTGCCGCGTTACCGGAGGAAGTCAATGGAAAAATTGTATCGAGGCGGAGAAAAAGTTGAAGTCTAATCTATATCTATGTATTGGAGATGAAGCGCAAAGGATCTTTAAAGCCCGAAAACCGGCGGTGAATGTTAAAACGGAGAGATACCCACGGGTGCTAGACGAAATGCAAAATGTTTTCAAACGCAAGCTAAACGTAACACATGAGAGAGGACTATTCTACGGGAGAAAGCAGAGGGAGAATGAAACTTCCGAGAAATTCCATGCTGAGTTAAGCGCCCTCGCTGGAAGGTGTGATTTTGCTAACGCGGCCGAGAATTTTTGTGATATTTGTATTATGAATATGCGTGAATCTGATTGTCAAAAAGAATTATCACGGTCAACCAAGTTACCAGAGGAGGTATATAGGATAGCATTATCGTATAAGAGAGGTGAACGCGCATATAAATCCTATACTGGAAAACCGGCCTCGTCCGCGCCGCCGATAACCATAAAACATGAGCCAGTTAGTAATATCAGAAAGGGACAAGGATATTTCAGAGGTCGAGCACGCGGGGGACGCGGAGGATATACCCCAGGATCAGGCCGTGAAAAACATTGTTGAGCTTAGGCATTTCGATATTCACCTTGAGACTAGAATAATTTGTGATGCTAGTCATGATGGCCTAGGGGCCGTGTTAGAACAGTACAGTGCCACCGGTTGGCACCCAATTTCGTTTGCGTCACGCTATCCTAATCCGGCCGAGAAAAAAATATTCTACAAACGAATTGGAGTTACTCGCGGTAGTACGATCGTTTGGTACCGTATGATTTCGAATTTGAACATAGACAGCGGTCAAAAATGGGAATGGCAGATTATTTGTCTCGGTTTCCATCTGCAGCGGCGCCCGACACAAGTCATTACGATGAAAAATCTACAGTAAAATAAAAATGATAAATGATGCAATAAATCCTAGGGACCAGTTAAATCCTGGGGATCAAAAAAAGAATCAAATTTGGAAAAATCCGACGGTAGAGGGCGGACGATCATGCTTGTAATCAAACAGAAAAGTTGTATCAAACGAAATTAGAAGGAAATTAGAATATGCAAATATTAACCATGAGAGCAAGCGCTCACTAGAGGGCGTGTTCACATGCAACCGGTGGTTAGCCAATCAGAATCGAGATATTTGCATACCTAAGGAAATATGCAAATTACGAAGCAAGAAAGTCAGACGTTGTTCTCAGTACGTAAAATCAAGTTGTCGTTTGAAAGAAATAATCAAGCAAAGTATGTCATCTATAAATTCTCCAGAGAAAATTGACCCGAAAACACCTTCTGCTATTGTTAATACTTCTACTCATTCCGGAAATGTAAACCTCAATGTAGTATTAAAAAGAGTGCACAACCAACCGCCGAGCTTGAATTCAGATTCTGATATAGAAGTGATACCTCCAGATAAAATTATTCCAAAAAAGATTAATTCGAAAAAACTAAACGCCGTTATTTCATTCCCGCATCAATTCCCACGATTGTCTTATCCCCTTGTGTATAGTGATAAATGGATTTATTTAATAATACCTACTGATAGTCGAATACTTAAGAAAATTGATTACCCAGAGATTCTAAATTTAAAACTAGTTGAGGTTAATTTGGAAAAAGACCCGATACTGAAAACAATCCGCGACGCGATACAAGACAAAGCTCCACGGGCCAAGGATATTATCACCAGACTGGGACAATAGTATGCTCAACATTTCAACAGTTTTGCTGTGCGCGAAAATTGTTTGTGGATGGATGGCCGACTGGCCATACCGAAGGACATGTCATCAGCAGTATTAAACCGATTGCATCACAACCATCACGGGCGGGACAAAATGTTCGCAGCGGCGAAGGACGTCTGGATACCGCTCATGCATAGGAACCTCGAGGCCACAGCAAAATACTGTAAAAGCTGCCTAGAAGCAGGTAAAAATCTTAAACCGGACATTCCAAAAAATGGTATGGGGGACACATATGTACCTAGGGAACCTAATGATCTTGTTCAATTGCATTTCTGGGGTCCTGTCAATTATGCACAGGGTCGAAAGAAATATGTTCTAGTAGCAGTAGATACGTTCTCACATTGGCCGTCGACCTATGTCTGCTCAAGTAACAAATCTAAAAATGTATTAAAATTCCTAAGGAAATACATAAATACACATGGGCACCCAAGGAAACTACATATGGATCAGGCAACCGGATTTTTTTCGAGAGGTATACAAAACTTCTGTAATTACGAGGGCTGTAATTATAAAATCTCCGGTTAAGGATCATCGCGCTACGGGGATGGTCGAAAGGACCATTGGCTCGATAAAAAACTACGTCCTAACGTATCTACAGGAAAAAAAGAACTATAAATTTTGATTGATGATCTCCCGTGCACTAAGCGCTCTACGATTTGTGCCGCACTCTAAAACTAAACTGACGCCATTTGAGGCTTATCAAGGAAGAGAAGCTAAAATCGCTCTTCGGAATTTGACGAAAAAACCATCGTTGAAAAATCTAACTTGGAAAAATGTCATTAACCAGAAATTTCAATGTTTAGACAAGGCGAGTGGTCTACCCGAAGTGGAACTGAATCTCGATTGGGAGAAGCGCAGCAATCTCGTGTACGCCCGGGAAAACCGTAAGACGCTGAGGGTCTCGGATGAGAACGAGCTAATTGAGACTGATGTGGACCCTAAGACAAAAGAGGTGAATCCTAAGGCACCAGAGTGGCTAAAGCGACACAGGACAAGTACCACGATGGTCTACCAGCGGAGCGGGAAAACGGACCCAAAATATCTAAGGAGCTTTAAACGTTTACCATTAAAAATTGAAAAATTGACAAAACATACGGTGCAAATGAAAAAAGGATCGTTACTAAGGCGAAGTGGTGTTTCTTTTAGAACAGCGGCTGAAGAAAGTTGAATCGATAAAGGGACCGACGCTAATACCCCGGGGCCGAGCAAACCAAGGGAACCTAGAAGTCATGCAAAAAAGTCCAAAGTGGACCAACCAAAAATGAAACGGGCGCAGACGAACAGTGAGGACCGAAAAATCAAGAAAAAGCGAATAGTCGAGAGCAGCGAAGACGAGAGCGACGAGGAGGATGAGAGCAAATGGGCGGTCGTGAGGCGAGAAGGCAAAGCCTAGAAAACTACAGCGAACGGGGCAGACGAACCGTCGAGAACGGAAAACGCGAAAATACCGAAAACCGAAAATACCGAATAACAAAACAAAGTTGAGCGAGGAAGCAACGCACCGATCGACGCGACAACGTAGAGGAGTGGACAAAATGGGCGGAGCGATGATTCACAGTATCGAGCACAAATGAGAAGAAAACCTCAGGGAGAGGGAAGCATGCCGAAAAACTCAAGTTGAAACTAAAACTGTTCATTAAAACTACGGCGAAAATTATGAGTAGATAAATTTTCAATCTGAGATTTAAAATTTATTTGTGGTTGCCCAAATGATATAGGGACCAGTTTTGAGTTTATGTAAGTTATATGAGTTTGATCTTTCTGTCTGGGGACCTGCTGCTGTGACCTTGCGATCGCTATTGTCCGGCACGAGCTAAAACAGAAAGGTGCAGTAAGATTTAAATTTGATGCCTTACAGTTGCTTTGCAATTAACTTTACACAACTATACTTTTCATAACTATACATTATACAATTTCAACACTTTTTGTAGGCATCATTATGATGAAAGTGAGAGAGTAGCTTCCAAACTGATCAAGGTCAATAAGGGCACAATTTTAATGGCACCTAGCTGAAAGATAACCGCTGTCGGATAATCTGATTCGTTTTTTTATTAACGTACTTTATCCTGAGGAGCAATGCTGGTAGTACTACAGCGCGATTCTTTGTCGGACAAGTCGTTACATAAACCTAATCTTTTGCTAGCGTGCAGTCTTCATATCAAATTAACAAGGCGTGAGCGTGCGACTCTTTGGACGTGTGCTGTCAAATCTAAGAAACCGGCTGAGCTAAAATTTGATATGAAACAGGGGCGGATCTAGAAATTTGTCGAGGGGGCAAAATTTCAGACAGTTTTCGAAAACTTTGTCGACCGTTTTTTTAGATCAACCAAATTGATTTCCGAGCTCTCCCCAAGCACTAAAAAGACGCGAAAGTTTTGAAAAACATATCAAAAAATATTTTTTTTAGGCACTTTTATGAAAATTAGGACCAAAAAGTGCTTTTTAATTACGTATGCGATTAGCAAGCCTTATCAGAACGGAATATAGACTTTTTTCGAGTCAGCAACTTATGTAACAGAATCACTTGTATCTTGTTGTTCATAATAAGTTCATTTTTTTTCCATGTATTTCCATCCAACATAGCCTAGAAATAACGATACTGCCTGGGACGACAAAGGTCCTGGGTTCAAATCTGACCAGAAACCGTTTTTTTTTCAAACGGGAAATATTCTGTTTCAAATGAAATTGTCGGCCAATCATTTGTTACTTATCTGTTGCCAGCTAAGTTGTCACATCTTGGTATCGTGTGTTTTCGCTGCGCGATTTTTTTTTGATTGTTGCTTTTAGTGTTTGGTTTACTCCTGAAGTTTGTGTTTTTGCATTTCTTAATTTTGTATTTCCTTTTTTATTTCGCTGAAAAGTTCCTCAACCCAAATTACTTTGGCCTATTTTTTACGGCTTAATGACCTAATTTTGTGTCGTTATATGAAAAGCAAAAAGTTTAACACTCCTCTCCGCACTTTTGAAGTTGGTTGTAGGTTTTCGAAATAAGAAATTATAGGTTTTTTTTTCGTTGTGGAAAACTATTTCCAAATTTGTTGGAAAAACTTTAGTTTTTCTAAGCAGCTTCTACTGATTTTCAAAAAAGGGGGATCAGTTGAAAGACTGAGTACTCCCCTTAAGTCTCTTTTTACTTTATACCTCGTCTACAGCCCTCGAAAAAGTCTGAGGAGAAATAGTTGACCCATACTTTTAGTTTTTTCATTTTCTCGAAAACTATCCTTCGCAAATTTGAGTTTTTGGTTTCAATGAATAGAACGGTTTTGAAAAAAAACCTGCATAACCGGCTACGCCCAATTTTTTTTTACACTGTTAAGGCCTTCGGAATAGTCAAATTTTTATTATTTTATTTGTGAATCTTTTTGAAGTTTTCTCGAGAACGAACCTCCAAAATCTTATACTGTGGGTTATACGGAGATGACGGTTAGTAGGAAGCTCCCCTGCATAAGCGAAGTATTTTATACACAAAGTTATCGCCCTCGGAACAGTCAAACTTCTGATTTTTCGGCCGTTTTTTGAAATTGTTATTATTCTCGAAAACTACCCTGCCATGAGATTATGGATTCAATTCAGACAACGGGTTGCGGGAAGCTTCTTCGTTTATGCAACTACGCCCAAGCTTTTTTGACACCAAAACTTACGTTATGTTTTTTAATTTTTGATTTTCTAGAGAATTATCTTCTCAAAACTGAGATTTTGGGTTCAATCGAAATTACAGGTACCGTGAATTCCTTCAGCATAAGCAGTTACGCCCTATTTATTGACACAAAGATATGATTCCCGGAAATGTTAATTTTTTTTATTTGTTGATCGTTTTTTTTTGACTTTTCTCGCTAATTATTCTACCAAATCTGATATCATAAGTTCAATCGAAACAACAAGTTGCCAAAAGCTATGCCCAAAATTATTAGGAAAATATTCATGGCCTTTAAGCAAGTCAAAGTTTTGAGATTTTGAGTTTTTTGGAAACTTATTGACTTTACGCGAAAACTACCGTGCCAGTTCTCAAGTTGTGTTCAATCGAGAAACCCGGTTTCGGAAACCTTCTTTGCTTAACCGGCCACAAACAGCTTTTTGCAAAAAAGGGGTTTTTTGAAAGTCTTTCCACCGTTTTTTAGAACTTCTGTTTTTTTTTAGAAATTTTTTGAATTTGTTGAATCAAATCTGAGATGAAAAGTTTGATTGAGAGAACCAGTTGTGTTAATTGCAACTAAAACGGCGACGTTTGAATTTTTTGTACACAAAATGTCAACTCCTCGTCTAATTATCTCAAACTTTTAAAACTTTTCTCACTTGTTTTAGTAGAGAAACAACTAAGGTTTTGGTCAAAGTCCAATTTTTGAAACCACTTACTTTTCGAGCCAGTATAGCAAACTCATTCAATATCAAACTTTTACCTCAGGTTGTAACTGTCCCCTAGTTGTTGTCAAGGATTTTAGTTCACATTATATTTTTCAACATTTAAAAAAATTTCGACTGGTTTTATGTATGATACTGTTTTCTTATTCTCGGTCAGAAAGGATTGGCATCATTTTATGAATGAGTGCAGGTTTGATTGCTTTTTTTTCGTGTGTGACCTTTTGAGTTTATTTTTCTTGAATCTTTATACCTTTTCAACAAAATTTTGCGAATAAATGCCTCAAACTTTTTTTAAATCTCTCAAACAAAATTAGAGCTAGACAGGCATCAAAAAATTATGAGCAGGCATCACAAAGTTTTTAGTGGAAAGACGAAACGTAAAAAATTGAAACGTTAAAATAAATTTTTTTTCTGAAACAAGGAAATTTTTAAATCCCATGAGTAGGTTCTTCTGGAATGTGCATTCACAAATGCAAGCGTTTTTCATTATAAATTGATGCGTGTTGATAGAATCCTTTACATTCAAAAATAGACTGATGATCTTTGTTTGACTTATGTATGATATTGCAGAATGTTTACAGTGTTCACAACAAATTTTGATAGATCGTCCGATAGCACATATCCTTCGTAGCCTGTATTTTGCACTACTGCTACTAGTGACTGTCTGTAGTACTGAAGTATTACATGCATGTAGCATTGAAGCATTACAATAATTACTTATTTCGGAAGTTCGCTTTCTCATCTTGATTCTGATTGTTTAATATAATATTTGTTTGCTTACTGACAAGTATGAATACGCGGTTGTCAAATACAGACCGCACTCCACTTAACACATAGCTTTGAAACACTAGCAGCACATTACAAATACATCATGACAAGCTAGCGGACAAAAACCAATAACTCGGAAAGTCGCAGAAATAATTAAGCAAGCAGAAATAATTATTGCAAAATTATTAAAAAACGAATGCTACCAAAGTTTACATACTTTGAACTCGATTTGCCTTGAATGAAGTTCATTTTGAGGAATAATTCCTGCTAAAATTAGCAATAGAATGATAAACGCAGCCTATAATACACAATAACAGTTCGACAGTAAAAAAGGTCGATAACTGTTCAAAACTTGAGCGGTAGAACTCAAAACATTTGAACTTCCTCGAAGCACATACACACATAATCTTTTTTCGTCCGCCGAAGGAACACAAAAGGAATTATTTCAGCCAATTTATTAAAATACAGACCAATAAAAAAGTTTTTAAATACCAATAAACTGTTCAAGCGAAAAAACCGAAATTTTAATGATTCGGAAAAAATTATTTAAAAAATTAATTCGAATAGATAGGTAATTTACATAGATGCTCAAAAATGTCAAGTTAGTTGATGAAAAAACAGAGTTGACAAAATTTCTGATGAAAGAGCTGACTGGATTGCTGCTGTGATTGCTGAACATGGAAAAGCCTTGGTCCGATTTTCTATCGCTTGCTATTCGCAAACGTAATTAATGATTTACTAAAATGCTTCTTATACAAAAGTTTTGTATAATACTTGTAATCGGAATTTGGACTTTTTTCCGTAAACAAGCCAAGTTTCTCACAAATATGTAGGAGATACTAGCAGTTACGTTGCCGTACAGACTGCCATTTTCATTTTGTTGAAATTTCAAATAGAATTACCAAAATTGTTTGAGGTAGAAAATAAACACAGAGCTTCGCAACATTTGCGACACAAAACCACATTGCTCCACAAGACAATGAATGGAAAAAAGGCAAGTCAAAATACTGAAATAAAGTTGAAAAAATTACCGCTACAAAAACTTCAGTTTTGTATTGGATGAAACTTATTAAAAACTTTTCAACAATTGGAAATCATTAATTCATGCGGCAACGAAGTCGACAAACTTTGGTTCGAAACCTGTTGAGCCGAAAACAAAACTGTTGTCATAAAAAATCATAAATTCTGAAGGTTTTTACATCCCAACCAAACTGAACACATAGTCGCGTAAAAAACATATGCGCCCTCGAAATTACGTAATATAAGTTGACTAAGTCGGTATAACATAAATTGAAACTATTAAATTATGTCCAAAATTTTTTCTTTAAATGAAAAAAAAACTCAAATCAGACGTGAACTAAAAATTTGAGAACTTTCAGTCATAGTAAAAACTGTTTAAATTGGAATAAAACCCATGCTTTAAAAATAAGCCCATAAAAACTGTACATAAAAAATTGCGTATAAAAAACGGAAACTGAACCGACAGAAGCAAATCGATTCAAATTTTTTCGGCCCAGTAGCCGCTCGGTAAATGATTCCCAATGCTTTAAAAAGCTTTTTATGAGCATCATCCGAGCAAAAACTATGAAGATTCTGTAGATGTAGTTTTCTTAACCCTTTCAAGAAATTTCAATTAAATTTTTCAAAACTATCTTGGAATGCAATTTTTTTGTTGTATTGCAAGTGTTATGCTGTAGAAATGTCTTAGCTTCGAATCCGTGTCAAAATTGAAATTCAAATGGGGCAAGAAAAAACGCCTTGGTTCTCCGTTGACTGCTAACCAAGAGAAGATTCGTTACTATACAATTGTCACTTCACCAAAGTATAGAAACACAAGCAATTGTTCAATATGACAATGCGTAAACACCCCAATAGTTAAATTTATTCGTTGCATTCAATAACTTACGTTTTTTTGGTTATACCCCCCCCCCTCCCCCTCCTGCATGATGAAAAAATTAAGTTAAAGTAGTTATTACATAATTAAACTAATTAAGTTTTATAACTGTAGCGGCTTTCATATGGTAACACAATCAATGCTTTCGATTTTCAATTTCATATTTCATCATTTAGAAGAAGGAGGAGCGGGGGATAACCAAAAGACCGAAACTTACTTCGCCAGCGGCGCAGATAACTTTTTTTATACAGTCATTTTCGTGATTTCGGAGAGCATCATCTTTGAATTCAAAGCATTTGCATCACTCATGTATTATCAAGGCAATTAACTGCTTTGTCCTAAAAGCCTAAACCCACGTGACTTAAATATAAAGCGGCGTATGATTGATGTCGCTGCAGGGACTGTTAGTACTAATCGGTCGGTGACCCAATTTCTTCCCCAGTATCAGAAAAGTAATCTCGTAGAATAAATTATTTGGATAAACTGATTACAAGCATGCAACTAAACTTCATGGCAGAATATTTGTTTTCTCAGTTTCTATATCTTCCAAAATGCCAAGAACACTAGGTCAATAAAGATTAATTATATACTGTAGAAGTCGTAAAGTTGCTAAGAAACTGAAAATCAAAGCTCCACTTGAACTTTTACGCCAGCAACAAATACGAAAAGAAAATCATTAACTTTCTCAACATTTTTATGTAAAAGTAATAAAAAATATACAACCTACTCGAACCGTCAAATCTGAAAACAAAAAGTGGAAAATTGTCCATTTCGGATGTCACCAGTTTTCAATCAACCCGTTTAGGGAGGAGAATGTTCAACTTGAACCAAGGTTCTTATGTATCATTTTAGCGCGGGTTTTTGTTTTTCTTCATGAAAACCCGCGTAAGCAGAGTTAAGGTAGTCAAAGACTTCGAACTAGCAATAAGCTGGGTTTCATTTAAGCCTTATACGTCATAAATCCATGTTCACGATTGATTAAGGACGGAGCAAAATGACTCCAGGAGTCTGCTTGTCGGTTCGCAATTTTTATCCCCACGCCAGCCATGATTTCCTAACTTAAGCGTGTAATATCTAAAGAAATCAAAAAATTCTGATGTTTATCGCTTGCTATCAATTTCAAAGTTGTGCCAAGTTTCTGAATTCTTTTTTGGTAAAATTGATTCGTATGGAAATTTTTCCGCGTTCACTATCGTTTTGTTGGCGACTAGTCTTAAATGGCTTGGGTGGTTTATTGACGCAAAATCATTTCCCTCAGAGAACAATCGAAAGCATTGATTGTGTTACCATATGAAAGCCGCTTCAGTTTTTAGTCGATTTTAAAAACGTTTTACAACTTCTAAATACTGTTTTTACATCTGAAAAACTGATCGGAAAGTTTAACTTTTTAGACATAAAATTAGCGGACTATACAATTTTACTTGAAAACATATAAACCGTTGAACTACTTTGAAGCCATACTATAATGGGCCGATTTAACATCTTGAAAAAAACCGAAGGTTTTCTTAAGAAGACCTAAATACTAATTTCGACTTCGTTTTTAAGGATGAATGAGGTCGAAAATTCTGTGTTGTTAGTTGCATACGACCCGATTAATCTTTTTAACCTTCGATTTCATTTCGTGAATGCCTTGTTAGTGATAAAAAAAATCAGTATTTCGGAGATTTCGATTCGCTTTTGAACCAAATTTAGAACTATTTTCAACAAAAAATGTCGGAAGAAAACTACTTCAAAGGTTCAATACCGATTCCACTTATTCATATTACACTAAACTTATCGTGGTATAATAGAAAGAATCGTTTTGGTTTAATTTTTTTAAATAAAAACCAAAACATTCTTTTGAATGATATATAAAAAATTCGCACCATTTGCGATAGAAAAAAATGTTTTGAACATCGAAGGTTTTGTCCAGTAATAATAAACAAACTAGAAGACAAAAATTGACTTAAAAACAATTTTCTAATTTCGAAAAAAATTGACTGTTTCATGTTTAAATTTTCTAAAATTGTTTTTGACCAAAAAAATCGCGTTTTTTCGGCGCGCGCTCCCCCCTTTAAATTAGTATATATTGGCGCCAAAGGCGCTTTTAGAAAAATTTTAGGGTCCGTCATCAAAAAGGGATATCAAAATAGTACAAAGGGGGGTACCCTTTGGGTCGGCAGGGGGTCGAATACCTGAGGAGGGGGAGGGGGGCGTCCCCCCTAAATCCGCTGGTGAGTGAAATCCTCATTTAAAATAATAGATTGATTGACAATTTTTTCCTTAAAAGCATCTTTTTTTTTTTCAGTAAGCTGTATCTCGATTCGCAGCCTATACAAAGCTTTTCCGCGTTCACTATCGTTTTGTTGGCGACTAGTCTTAAATGGCTTGGGTGGTTTATTGACGCAAAATCATTTCCCTCAGAGAACAATCGAAAGCAATGATTGTGTTACCATATGAAAGCCGCTTCAGTTTTTAGTCGATTTTAAAAACGTTTTACAACTTCTAAATACTGTTTTTACATCTGAAAAACTGATCGGAAAGTTTAACTTTTTAGACATAAAATTAGCGGACTATACAATTTTACTTGAAAACATATAAACCGTTGAACTACTTTGAAGCCATACTATAATGGGCCGATTTAACATCTTGAAAAAAACCGAAGGTTTTCTTAAGAAGACCTAAATACTAATTTCGACTTCGTTTTTAAGGATGAATGAGGTCGAAAATTCTGTGTTGTTAGTTGCATACGACCCGATTAATCTTTTTAACCTTCGATTTCATTTCGTGAATGCCTTGTTAGTGATAAAAAAAATCAGTATTTCGGAGATTTCGATTCGCTTTTGAACCAAATTTAGAACTATTTTCAACAAAAAATGTCGGAAGAAAACTACTTCAAAGGTTCAATACCGATTCCACTTATTCATATTACTTAAAACTTATCGTGGTATAATAGAAAGAATCGTTTTGGTTTAATTTTTTTAAATAAAAACCAAAACATTCTTTTGAATGATATATAAAAAATTCGCACCATTTGCGATAGAAAAAAATGTTTTGAACATCGAAGGTTTTGTCCAGTAATAATAAACAAACTAGAAGACAAAAATTGACTTAAAAACAATTTTCTAATTTCGAAAAAAATTGACTGTTTCATGTTTAAATTTTCTAAAATTGTTTTTGACCAAAAAAATCGCGTTTTTTCGGCGCGCGCTCCCCCCTTTAAATTAGTATATATTGGCGCCAAAGGCGCTTTTAGAAAAATTTTAGGGTCCGTCATCAAAAAGGGATATCAAAATAGTACAAAGGGGGGTACCCTTTGGGTCGGCAGGGGGTCGAATACCTGAGGAGGGGGAGGGGGGCGTCCCCCCTAAATCCGCTGGTGAGTGAAATCCTCATTTAAAATAATAGATTGATTGACAATTTTTTCCTTAAAAGCATCTTTTTTTTTCAGTAAGCTGTATCTCGATTCGCAGCCTATACAAAGCTTTAGGACAAGGAAGTTGCACGAAAAGAAAAAAGCACTTTAACATCATGATATTTCAAAATCAGCCCTCCATTTGAATAAATAATAGATAGACAGACATAGACAGACAATGGGTAGATAGACATTTCTTTAATTAAAAAACATCAATATCTCATCTCAAAATTTAAAAGGCTTGGGAATCTGGTGAACTGAAACTCGATTCGCAGCCTTAATCAGGTTTAGTGAGTTGTATTGAGATGAAAAGCACTCGAACATGTGAATAAGACCCATATAGAAAACGCAGATAATAGAAAAAAAAATAAAACATAGCCAACAGACAGTTAGAAAAGAATCAACGAACGCAAGTAAATAAAAAAAATCAAATTTCAAAAAAATGAATGCCCTTGAAGGTCTTTGAATTTCTTGAACAAGTTATGACTGGCGCTTAGATAAAAATGACCCAATTTGAGAAAACTGCATCAATACGAAAAATTTGTCTTTTGCTGAGAATTAAATTCAACCTCTTTCGAAACTAGAAGACAATCACATTTGTCGTGGTTTTTACACTTTTGCTGTTCAACTGTGGACTTTGCCTTACTTTTATCAAAAGAAATGAACTAAACTTGAAAAGAAATCAAAAGTCAAACCGCGAAAAAATAGTTTGAGCCTGAAGAATTTTCAAGACTGAAAAAAATGAAAGAAAGAAATCATCACGATCTATGTAAGAGTATAAACTACGTTCATCGTGAAAAGAGCCCAGGGCTGGTAAAAAAGAGTACACGTTTGCTGTTCTTTAGTGGAGTTTGCCTTCCTTTAAAGGCAGGAATAGAACTGCTTTTCAAAAGTCAAGCCAAAATTAGATGAGCGTGAACGAAACCACCTTTAAAAAATCACCACGACCTAAATAAGTGTCTTAACCACGTTCATTGACAATTAGACATAGCATGATGGACTATTGCTTAACCATGCAAAAAAAATACATTGAAAAAACTTAGAGATGGCGAGATAGTAAAAGTAGCATTCAAATACGTTTTATATTAGTTTCGCAAAAAAAAACCCAAAATCAGGAGCCAATTGCGTTGCTTGGACTGTTATAGTTGTCAAGACATCGAAACAACTAAAAAACAATTAAAAATATTTGTACTGAATGTTAAACTCTTGTGAGGATTCTGCTGCTAGACCACACGTGGGTCTTTCCGTTGGTACTACTGCATACCAGTAATTTTTGACCCACTGAACAATAAATTTTTCAAACTCCTTTCGCGTAATTTCTTTGAGTGCGAGGGCCAAAAATCACCAATTACCAATTTTCCTCAAAGCGTTTCGATTAGAGCTGAAAATAGAGAGCAAACAAAATTATCCGTCATAACTCCAAAAAGACTCTGAACGAAGTGAATTTGGAACTTTTCAAGTACATTTCGTAAATGCTGTTCGTACTGAGGAAAACTGACAGATTAAACTAGAATTCAATCGAAACTAAAAAAAGTTTACAAACGTGGGAACAGAAAAAGCGAAGCTTTGGGTAAATATGATTAACTACCAACAATAAATCAAACTAAAAAGTTGTAACGCAGCAATATAAATACAGAACTAGAAAGAGGTATTCTATCTAATAAACTAAACATTCACAGGGTCAAACCAGATCTTTTTCAAGTCTGGCAACAACTCAGTTTTCATGTTGTATTTACAGTTTTGTTATTCCAACAACTGCAGAACGATGCACAGCATCAAGGTTAATAAAAACCCTGACATAAAGTTTTTCTCATTATCATGTCGATATATAGAATATAGCCAACAGACAGTTGGAAAAGCGTTACTGAACTGTTACCGGCTGGTTTTCAAGCACTCAAAAACACCTTTTCCTAGAAAAATGTCCTTATTACGTTCAGTAAAACTTGAAAATTTAGCAGTGCACGGCATCAATGCCGATAGTCAGAGGGGACCAGTTTTCATTTCACGCACATGATTCTTTCAACTCCGCTCCTCCGAAACGATCCTTGTACAACTGAACATCAGCTGCAATCTCAAAGTTTGAGTTCAAATCTCGATCGGGACATTTTTGCAAACCAGTCTTCTGGTTGTCAGTCACAAAACGTTGCCCCATCAGCTTTTCGCGCATATCTGGATACCCACGTTCGGATTGTTTGCGCATCAAAACCAGCTTTTCACAAAGTTTGTCCAATTTTTTCTTCACAAGTAAGGATGGGATCCTAGCCGAGGCATTACCAATCCAGCAATCGTCCACTATCTGTTGGACTTTCAGGAAAATATCCCCACTCCCAGTCTCCAGCTGCTCGTTTTCGTTCGGATTTGATGACATGTGACTCGGGCAGGACTCTTTGAACTTCGGTCGAATTAGTTTTTCGTATACGACCTCGTGTATTTCCTTCACAGATGGTTCTCCATTCGGAAAATGTTCGAAAAAAGGGAGCTCTGCAGTTTCCAATCCTAAGCATGAAAGTTTGTTTTAATGGGCTAATACAATTTTGTTGCTTAATTATCTAACGTATTTCAGAAGCAGGTTTTTAGGTCAAACAAATGCTACTGTTGTAAAAATTTAAATATAATCATAGGCTCGAAAGTCATAAACCTTCAGCTAAATCAAGATGAAAGGCACAATATTTCTTATCACTGGTAATCTTATTATGAGTTATAACAATTTAGCTAATTCGACTGTTTTTGAAGCCCGACTTTGAAAGCATTAACTACAAACTATTTTGTATAATATCATTTTTAATTCTAACTTCGGTAGCTGCACCTAATAAACCTTGGAAAATTCCGTAAGACTACAATCACGGAGGTTTACAACCAATTTCACTCAATGCTAGAAATTGAAAGCTTCAAGCATTGAAAAATCCTCGCACATAAGAAAAAATTTTGGCTCTACAGAATGATTTTAGGCCAAGACGTGCAATTCAAAAAACCCTTATTTCAAGTAATCCAAACTTGTCCAACAACAAAGCTGTAAATATTGAATCACTGTCAAAACGTTTTCAAAATTAAACAAGGATAGCCGCTTACTTTCATTCAAATAAGTGTCATTTCTTCTGCGTGGTCAAAAACTACAACTTAGGCATATTCGACAGCTATAGTAAAACGGCAAACTGGACAACAATTTTTGAGGAAAAATGACATGATAAAAACAAAAAATCATAAAAAATGATGAAAACAGTTAGTTTTTTTTTGCAGAAATGTGAGTTTTGAAAATTTTGAGTCTCAAAAGGGCGTTATTCAAACTCCAAAAACAAATTATACTCGAGTAATACTAAAATTAAGCATAAATAAGCTATTATAAACGCACTAAATTAAGCATAAACAAGAATGCTTGTTCACTGTACTTGCTCGAAATTAGACGAGAAATCAAAAAATTCAAACCTGTTTTTCTCAACACTAAAAAATTTTTGGAAAATTCTATATGTCATTCGAATCAAGATTGAGAGGGCTTTAATTATATTCCTACTCGACCTATTCCGATGATTATATGTGGTACTTAATTTTGCGTAGAAAACGAAATAAAAGAAAATTAAAACACCCGAATACAAAGTTACTCCACATTTTTCAAATGGTCGAAACAGATAGGTGCAGTTAAAGTAGAACAAAATATTCCGACCACATTCATATAAACTACAAAATTGTTTTTTTTTCTTAAACTTGGTGTCGTTTTTTAAGCGCGACGTAGAAAATTAATGAATTAGATATAATCGACATTAAAATCGTCTTCAAAAAATTAATAATTTTTCCTTATCTTTTATAGCCTTTATCATAAGGAAACAATAAATGACACTTCCAAAACTAGTTTCCTTTTCACTAAAATTAAGTTTTCTTTGCCTACAAGCATAATAATAGTTAAAACTTCACATAACGAGTATTTTCACTAAAAATCTATAAGTTGAAACTGTTTTTTTCTCGACACTGTCAAACTATTTTGAAGTCTTTAAAATGTCATTTGAATCACGATTGAAAGGGCTTTAACTTGATATCATCACTCAAACCAAACCGCAGATTATTTGTGGTACCTGATTTTGCGAGGAAAAACCAACACATACAAAATTCTTCTCCATTTTCAAGTAGCAATGAACAAGGAGACTGAAAAACAATTTATTAACCTTTTGAATAAATATAGGAACCTTAAGTCAACTTGAGTTCTAGAAATTAAAATACATCATTCACGTTTTTCGCACCAATTTGAATTTTTCAACACGGAAGTGCAAGTAATGAAAAACTTCTCAATTGCTAGCACGCTATCAATCATTTAGTTCATTAACAATTAAAAGAAGAAAAATATGAGTTAACAAGACGTTATTGTAATAATGAGCCTAAAACATGTCGATGTAAACACAAAGGCGAAGCTGTATTTCGCAAACACTATCGAGAGCACAAAAAGCAGCTCAATAAAGAGCAAAAAAAAAGTAGAAATAAGCCTCGAATTAGTGAAAATTTGGCTACATCTCGGATTCGATCGGCGACCTAAAGCTTATGAGTATCACGTACTAACCGCTCAGCCACGGACGCTGAAAAAATCACAAAACTTAGCCACAAATAAAGCAGAGAACGAACAGATGTTATGAAAATTCCAATGCTACAAATCGTGATTATAGCAAAAACGCCACCAAATAAGCGAACACTTTTAAAGAACACTTTTATTTTCAAAAATGGGTTTAAAAAAAGGATCGCACTAATACACTACACTCGCAAGCTGGCTAGTGTAAAGAACGAAATAATAATCCGGTAACTAAAATCTTTTCTGTTTCTAAGTTTGAACTCTTTTTTTTGAAATGAACTTAGTTGAAGTAATAGCTGAACATAACTTTTCAAATTAAGATCGACGCATTTTTTTCGTACTGCGCGTTAGGAGAGATTAATTCCCTCTTAAGAACAGAACACAGCCAACAGACAGTTGGAAAAGAGGCAATAAACGTCAGTAAACAGAAAAAATTACGAACTTATATTTCGAAGAAATCTTAGCAAAGAAAAAAATAGAAGGCCTTAAAGCTCTTTGGATTTCTAGAACAATTTATGCTTGACACTTTTTGATAAAGTTAACCCAATTTGAGAAAAGTGGATCAATATATAAAATTTTCATTCCGCTGTAAACCTGCAAATCAAAATCCACTTTCGAAAATAGATGACGATTACGTTTTTCGTGACCTTTACAATTTCGCTGCTTGATTGCCTTCCTTTTCTCAAAGGAAATGAAATGAACTGAAAAAGAAACCATAGGCAAGTTGCGAAAAAGTTTCTTTGAGCCTGACAAATTTTAAGACTTTTCCTGAAAAATAAACGAAAAAAAATCATCACGACCTATATTAGAGTCTGAACTACGTTCATCGGCTCTTAAGAATACAGCTCACCCCATGGCTTCACCCTTCTGCATATCTCCCAGAACACTAGAGCCACACTGTACACATCTGCCTGTCTACACTGCTCGAAAGAGACTACATTTTTGTTCCCATTTCCCCTTTCATCTCTCAAACAAAACTCCTCATGATGTTGCGAGGATGCATCCTCTCTTGCCGGATTGCAGCCCAAGCAATCACAGCTGCTCATTTCCAGGTGCAGTAGATCCGGAGACGTGTATCTGCGTGTTCCTATGATGTAGCGTCGCTTGCGTGCCTCGATGCCGGGTGCATTTGGAGCGAAGCTATCTGGGGTGACTGCCAGTCCGAAATCAGCGATGCAGCAAGTGAGATCTTCTTTGACGAGGATATTTCGGCTCTTTAAATCACAATGGGCGATTGCGGGCTTGTCTAAAATATTATTTTTTGCGTCAAATCAAGATGATATTGAAATAAAGAAAAATAAAGAATTAATGACACAAAATCAGGCAAATCTGTGCGTGGCACCACTTGCTATACACAAAGCCACCGACTCCTAAAGGAAATTGACAAAACGCTAAAAAAGCAGCACCCGAAATTTTCAAATGTGTGTTTTAAACTAAAACTCATTTTGATGAAAACCTGTGGCAGAACACAACAGCCGGTATTGAACTAGCTTGACTAATTTCGAACTGCGCTACACCCTGCGCTACAATATACTCACCAGAAAAAAAAGACAGAAGTCGAAAAAAAATTCCTGAAAAATTAAGTTGAAAAAGTTGAATTAACAACAGCTACAAATACTTCATGATAGTATCGGATGAATTTCATAAACAACCCTTAAAACAATCGGAAATCATTCACCGAGCGGCAGCCATTTTGGGTCGAAATCTGTTGAGTCGAAAACAAAACTGTTACATAAAAACTCTCAAGACTTAAAAGTTTTTACGACTCATCCAAACTGAAACACATAATCGCATACAAATATATTTAGCCCTGTATACAAAATTTGAGACTTCTAGGACCACGGCATGTAGATTGTAGCGCGTTCAGACAATTCGGCCACAGACAATTCAGCCAATTTCAAATTCAGACAATTCAGTCAAAATGAGTGAGACAATTCGGCCAAAGACTATTCAGACAGTTTTAAAGTTTTAAAACGTGCGCGCAAAAACTTTTCACTTGCGGCAAAACATCAAAGCTTTCATTAGACGACTTCTAAGTAATTCCTTTCAAATGCACATAAAACAATTAAAATTAACAGAACCAAAAATGCCTAAGCATAATAAAACTTTATACAACTCATTATGTTTCCAATTTTGGAATAATAATTAAGCAAAAATTGAACTCTACAAAAAACTGCGCAATACTTAAAAGTTAACCAATTTACACGAAAGCAGACCCGAAATTGAGAATTTACAGGCGGTCAAAAAGGATATCAGTTAAAGGGCTGACCACCCCTACCACGTACTGGCCACACAGTTACGCTGATATTCTTATCATGCCTTAGGCGGGGGAGGGTGCAACCGCCTATCAGGTAATTTGGGTAGTTGGTTGAAACTAATTTGATACTTAAACTTTTTTAAAAGATAAACTAATTGCGATTAAAATATTGACCAACCAGAAACCAGTACCGCGTTTAGCGCCTACTTTTTGCAGTTAAATGGTCCATTGACACAATTAACATTGATTAATTTTCATTAGTAAGTAGCTTGAACAACTGGTTGATTAGTATCCGAATCATTCTCATTCATTCACTTTTAGTAAAAGTTGACGTAAAATGGAATTCGTAATATCTGAACGCGGAAAAAAACATCTTTGTCTCGACGGTTATAGATACCGTGAAAAAAAACCAACTTAAGAACGGTCTCATTAAATGGCAATGTACATTTGGAAATTGTAGAGCAGTGGGTTATTTGGACGAACAGCAAGAATTTACCTTAAAAACCGAGCACGCTCATTTAACGAGCCCCTCAAAAATTCAAGCCAAGAAATTTGCTAATGAAAATCGAGAAAAAGCCGCAAACACCGGTAACGCTCCCCGAAAGATTGTTTTCAACGCCCAAATTGACCTGCCTCTTTATGCAGCGCCCACAATACCGAGTTACTCAACATCCCTTCGAAGTAAAAACCGAATCAGGCAGCAGGCTTTGGAAACAATGCCAAAACCAAAAAACCTTGAGAGCGTCGACGAAATTCCTGAACCTCACAAACTCACACACAGTGGTGATACGTTCCTGTATTTGATTCTGGTAAGTCGGACAGTCGAGTTTTAGTTTTTGCAACACTACCAGCGCTTGATTTGCTTTCTCAGTCGGAAATCTGTCATTGCGATGGAACGTTTTCAGTGGCACCAGACGTCTTTTACCAAGTTTA
Organism: Symsagittifera roscoffensis; assembly: GCF_963678635.1. Taxonomy (NCBI): domain Eukaryota; kingdom Metazoa; phylum Xenacoelomorpha; order Acoela; family Convolutidae; genus Symsagittifera; species Symsagittifera roscoffensis. The sequence goes on from NC_087066.1 coordinate 61,195,649, forward strand.
TACTATTCATGGTGTAATTGAAAACGCAGTTATACCCTTGGTGTATGCTCTGCTGCCCAATAAGACGCAAGACACTTACGAAAAACTTTTTGGCTGCTTAGAGCAATTTGGAAAAAAAGTAGTCATTGACTTTGAAGCCGCTGTTCGCAACGCCATAAAAAAAATGCAGCCTGATACAGAAATTCAATTCTGTTTCTTCCACCTGGGCCAAGCAGTATGGCGCAATGTACAAAAACTTGGTTTTTCGCGCAAGTACATGGACGATGATGAGTTTCGACTGAATGTCAAAAAAATGATTTGCTTGGCATTCGTTCCCTTTGACGACGTTATTTTCGCTTTTGAGGCGCTCCGAAAAGAGGATCCCTCAGAGGAATTCCAGAGTCTATCAGACTTCTTCGAAGACACCTATATTGGTGCTTGTCGAGGAAATAGACGCGTCAAACCAAAGTTTGACATTGCCGATCGGAACGTTTTCAATCGGGTGCTCAGCGGAGAACCTCGTACGAACAATGCGTTGGAGGCACGGAATGGCAGCTTCAATAAGTTCGTATCGACAAAGCATCCAGCCCTCCCCAAGTTGATCACACGATTCAAAGATGAGCAAAAAAACGCCGAAATTAATGTGGACAGACTGATGTCCGGTGATATTATCAGAAAACAGAAGCCCAAGTATTCAATAGCAAATGATAAACTCGTTTAAAACGCAAAAAACTACAATCGAGACCATATACAGAAGTATTTAAAACTGTGTACCTTCAATGTACATATTTCGTAAAACTTTATGCATAGCAAGTTTGTTTTAATCTTCGAAATTTGTTATTTGATGTTTTACATTTCTTTGGTAAACTGTTGAAAGCCTTCTGACTCTAATCAAATTAGAAAAGTTTTATTGTTCCCTTTTATCTTGACTCTTTAATCTAAATCGGCCGAATTGTCTTTGGCTGAATTGTCTGAGTTTTTTTGGCTGAATTGTCTGTATTTTAAATCGGCTGAATTGTCTGTGGCTGAACTGTCTCTGCGCAAGATTGTAGAGCTATTTAAATATTGATTTTAACTTGTCTCCAATTTTCGATCAATTGATTGCAGATTACCACAAGTAACATTCACAGCAGAATGATTAACTCTACATATGTACAGCCAGTTTATGATGACTAATTTTTTCACCTTTTTCTCAATGAAACATTTACTTGGGGTGCAAACTAATTACCTGGGTTCTACTATGCAAAACAAAAAGGTTCAATTTGTCTTGAGTGACAAAGGGGGACAGAAAGCCTGAGTAAATAATTATTCCTTCTGAAAGAAACGAGACCTAACCAACTCAATTAATTGATAATGCGAACTTCGAAAATCAAAGCAGCAACGAGGGGGCAGTCTATGGACATCAAAAGGATCATTTATAAAATCATCAACACATCAATTTACGCACGGATCCGATTACGCTCTAATGGAAATCTATAAAATTAATGGAACATCACAAGAAATGCACATAAAAATGACTCCACGCAGTGCTTTCAGAAGCCTTACTACAAGCGACGCCGGCAATTCCTTGAAGATTCTTGTAGTCTCCAGCAGTAAAGAGAATCAGAAGAACCCGCCATTCGAACTGCCAGTTGAGTATATGCAGGCACTAATGAAGACGATTTTCTGTTTCAGTAGTTTCAGTAGATGGAAAACGGCACCTCGTTTTTGCCACGAAGAAAAAGTCGTTTCCTTGACAGCTAAAGAGGCTGGCGCATCGATGAAAACTTTGAGAGCTCAGCGGAAAATTAGCCACGCCTGCAGAATGCATTGTTTTGTTGACGGCAAAACATTCCCTGCATACATGCACCTTTTCCACCCAAACGACAAGACATCCGACTTGAGAGCTCCACTTTATGTTATGATTGACTTGGAAGTGGCATTAATGAGCTCTATGGGGGCAGACTTCCCGAAACCAAGGCAAATTTTGTTTTTGGTTATGCCGTTCATAATTGAGATGACAAAGACTTCATCCTGACTATACGCCTCGTGATTACGCTGGCTTTTTTAACCGTCATTGAATGTGGAGCAAGAGTGCCATACTTTCAGACAGAGCTATCAGATCCCATACGAATTGAAAAATTATTTCGAGTACACTTGCCGGAAATGAAAACCGGAAGGCTGCGAGAAGAAAGTCCAGGATCTACAAAGACATTCGTACAATCGAATATTCAAAAGCTATCGCTGTAAAAGTTTCATAAATCAAGTTCTATTTGTGTTATCGTTATCTTATGTTTCTAGTTAAACCTTGGTAATTAATTGTGTAATTTTGCCTCATAATAATGATGAGGGTATTAAAACAAATGGTGGGAGTTACCCTGAGAATTTAGTCCCGGGGAATAATAGTCCCTGGGATTTCATCTAGGGAGATTTAGCCCGCGAAAGATACCTATAACATAGTTGTTATTTGCCACTATCAGAGACGAGGTCGGAACAACAATACTTAAGTAATTGCTTCAAACGAATTACAAACTCTCCGGCCTATTTTCAACAGTTTTTGTCCCAAATGGCTGACTCAAAATCAGCTGGAGGAAAATTTGGTTGTAAAAAATGAAAACATTTTAACCGATTTAAAATAAATATTTCACTTTTTAAGGACAACCAGAAAAACTCACATATCTTAAAAACTGATAGTAGCATAAGTCATTTTTCGCATAGAAGCATTTTCTGATGGCTTTCAGCTTTCATAAATTCAGTGTCAATCAATGTGAGCCCAAAATAAGATTACTTACAGTCGGGTGGGGTGCCTCTGATGTCCTGATGGAGATAGGCGAGGCCAGCTGCGATGCTTGACATGCACTGTAATGCAGCCAACTCAGATGGAAACGCTCCTGCCTTGGATCCACAAGCGGTCGACGATGAGAGGAAGTCGAGCAGGGATCCATTCTGGTGATAGTCCACCACCAGCCACAGCTCAGTCGCCAGCTGATTGGCTACAAAATTGAAATACAATTAAAGTATTAGTTAAGAAAAAAGGTGCGGAATGCTACAGTCATTTAAAAAAGCTGTCAAGATTTGATCCACAGAAAGTAAAATTTTATTTTAAAAAGGCAATCGAACACGTTAAGTAATAAGGATCGCGGCAATTGAGCACAAAAATATCAATCGAGTTGGTGACTCGCGGGATGCGTCTCAAACTCGTGCCGAACCTCAGCTCAGTGGAGCTAACCTTCCCTCCCTATGTTGTTATCTAATTTCCAAGTTTTTTCATGAAAACTCAAACGTCTGATTTTGCCTCGTACTGAATTTCTCTTGGTTTCCTAGCCCCGATTCGAACTTTTATATTGAAAGTGTTATGACTAACCAACTCGGTCGGATGCGACGAATTGTAGTATGGCATGATGACGCAAGTGTGAGTAGATAGCCCTCTCGTTCGCCCACGAACTCTCCTCTCTAACCGGAAGTTTCTTCACAGCCACTTTGCTGCCACAGAAGTAGCCAAGATACACCTGGCCATATCTGCCAGTCCCAATCACGTCGACCAGTTGCACGTCCGAAGAGATTGTACGTAATGAGAGGTACACTCCTGCAGAAAAAATAGATCCAGGGAATTCTTAAAAGTATTTATTTAAGAGAATATATTCTAAGTACACTAGGAATATATTTAAAGTATACTAGCGTGTAACGCACCTCCAGTGCTTCAAAAAGATTAGTGAACGCTTAAGTTGTTTATAAGAAAAATAAAAAAAGAACGAAATGAATGCAACCACATCAATAGACGGGGGAATCCAACAACGATTTTGATTTCAAAATTTGAACGATCAAAATAATTTCAACTTGATGGTTTTTAAAACTAAAATGGTAAAATTTCCGAAACTATTGGGTTTCGTGTTTTTAACTCAAAACCCTAATATGGCCGACAGCATGCAACTGCACATTCCATATTTAAAAAAAATTGAAACAATTTCAATTGCAAAATTATCAAATTTATAAATGGGATTCATAATCCAGCGTAATTACTTTTAAAATATCAAACTTCTTTTTCATAATATACTGTAAGTTTAACTCAGAGCCGAGGCGAAGCTTCGCATCACTTGCGATACAACCAAACATTAAAAACCATAGAAGTACGAAAACAAAAAAAGTTGAAAAAAAAACTGAGGTCCAAAATTTTCCTATGTCTCGATAAAATTTCAATCTAAGCAAACATGCCACGCAAAAAACTTCAATTTTCAATTAGCAATGGAACAAAACTGGTGAAGCGGAAAACAAAGCCGAAAATTTTTGAGCAGACACCAGTTGAGCCGAAAAAAAAACTGATTTTGTAAAAAAAAGTTTCAAGTCCCCTAATACACAATGAGCAACACTTGCAACTATAATGAACATTGCCAATTGACAGTTGGAAAAGAAAAATGAACGCAAAAAAAACTGACTTGTTTTTTGAAAACATCTCAACCTTCGATTTAACGAAAAAAATTAATGGCCCTAAACCTCTTCGAATTTCTATAAAAATTTATAATTGACAATTTTTTTTCACGTATTTAACCCAACAAATAAATGACCATATAGTCATTTGAATTTTAAAAACAATTTTTGATTGACACATCTCAAAAAATCAACTCGATTTGAGAAAACTGGATCAATAGGTAAAGATTTCGCTGGGAAATCTGATAATCAAATTCCACTTTCGAAACTAGAAGTCCATCACGTTTTTCGTGATCTTTAAACTTTTGCTGTTCGATAGTGAAGTTTTCCTTCCTTTTAACAAAGGAAATGCACCGAACTTAAAAAAAAATCACTAGCCAAACCGCAAAAACTCAAAATAAAACTTGATCAATTTTAAAGACTTTTTCCTGAAAACAAAATTATAAACCAACAAACCACCAAGACCTATATAAGAAAAGAATCTTCACTACGTCCATTACTCTTAAAAACTGCTTAAAGCGTAAGAAAAACCCATGATGTGGCAACTTAGCCGACAAAGCTTGAGCAAGAAACAAAAGTCCGACCATTCAATTTTTACCAGAAAACAATTCCAATTTCATACATACTGAAAAACGAGGTCCGGTCGTGACTCGAACCCTAGACCTAAGGGTGCAAAGTCATCCAATCTACCTGTAGGACAGGTGGGAACGATCCTGTAAGTTATTAAGGTTCAATCATAGAACAAGATAGAAAAGCAAGAAATATTTGTAAGAAAAGTTGTTCTACGGGAAAAAGGTCTAGTTCCCGGTTACAAGACTCACAAGTGTAAATAATTTAAAACTAGTAATTAGTTTCTAGCAAAGAACCAACTGAATTTCACACGAAGCGCTCGTATTGGAGAAAGCCCTGAAAATAGCTAACAGACAGTCGAGACAAAGAGTCAAAGTAAACAGAAAAAAAACTGACTCTTTTTTGAAAAACACCATCTTTCGAATTTCTACCCTCATTGAACTTCAAGGCGAATTCATTATTGACACTTTTTAAATAAAACTAACTCATTTTGAGAAAAGAGTTGAATTTATATTACACTGGGAAGTCTGAAAATTAAATACCACTTTTGAAACTAGAAGTCGATCACGTTTTTCGTGACTTTTACACTTTCGTATAAGCTGAGTGCAATATATCTCACTTTAAGCAGATGAATTTTAATTGAATTCAAAAAGTGCATATATACTAAGGGCATTCATATATACGTTAATACGTCTGAAAGAACATCTGTATTTATTACAATTTTAAGACTTTTCTAAAGAAAAACACTTAAAAAATCACAAAGACCTACATACGAGTCTTAACTAAAATCATCGACTCTTAAAAAATCCGACGGCCTTTTACGATAGTTTTGGCGGATTTTCAGAAAATATAAAGTCTGAAATTTTGCGTTCATTGTGTTGAAAAATCTTACCACTCACGCAATGTTTTTCTTCCTAAAACTCCTTGAAATTCAAAAACAATATATGATAAGCACTTTTTTTGTGAAGCTAACCTAATTTGATAAAACTGGATCATTGGGTAAAGTTTTTATTCCGCTGGGAAATCTGATAATTAAATTTCATTTTCAAAATTAGAAGTCGATCACGTTTTTCGTGAATTTTACATGCGATAGTGGAGTTTGCCTTCCTTTTACCAAAAGAAATGAACTTAAAAAGAAATCAAAAGTCAACTCGCGAAAAAGTAAACTTGATCCTGCACAAATTTTAAAACTTTTTCCTGGGAAAAAACAAATCATCGCAACCTATATAAGGGTCTGAACTACGTTCATCGAATTAGAAAAACTCGGATTCGAACGATTGATCATTCGCGACATTAACACGCTCCTTACCACCACACTATTAGACCCACCTTCATTAAAAAGCGAGCAAACAAATGATTCAAGTGATTCTGTTAAACCAGTTAACTAGAAAAAATATATAGATATTTCAGTTTGATAACGCCTACTTATTGCAAGCGTAATGAAAAGTTTTTCAAACATCACAAAAAAGCCAAACTGAAAAGTTTAAAAATTTCACAAATGATATTAGGATGAAAGACCACATCTGCATCCGCTGGTAATAAGCTGACATCACCCCACCAAACGGTCGACAATTTTAAATTTTATTTAACACTTTTGAAAGTTTTCAAAAAAGACAAAAACATCATATCTAGAAAAATAAAATGCGTTGAGCAGCCACATTTTAAGTCCAGATAAACATCCTGATAGTACTTTGAGAGCACCCCACTATAGTATTGAGCCCCCACTGTAATATTGAGTATTTCAAAAACTTTCAAAATAATTGAAAGACGTCATATCTCGGAAACCAAAACCATTTCATTTAAGCAGTCACCTTTTGAGGCAATATTTGCAATGTCTGAGTATCCCTCAACAGCACCTGACTGCAGGGTTGGTCATTTCAATCTTTTAGAAAACTTTTATATCTAAGTTTTCTGCTAAAATTATCAAAACGTTTTATCTCGGAAAGTAAAAAGAAATGATCAGTCATCTTTGGAAGCAAAATTTGCAACGCCTGAGAGTATCCTGACAGTACCCGAGACTAGAGTTGTGAATTTCAACTTTTGTCAAGTTTTATTATATCTAAGTTCGTTGAAAATTTTTGAAATCATAAAAAAACGTCATAACTCGGAAACCAAAAGCACTTGAGCAGTCATCTTTGGAGGCAAGCTTTGCAATCCCTGAGAAAACCTCGACATCGCCAGATTACAGGGTTGGGAATTTAAATTTTGAGAAATTTTTTAAATCTTAGATTTTCTGAAAAATTTTGAAAAAATCATCTAAAAAATTCAAAATTGGTGAATTAAACTGAAACAAAAATCTTGAAAGTTTTCGTTGCGAATATAGGAAAAATGTGAGAGTTGAAACATTCGCGCTCCAACTGCTTTTTAGACGTCGACTTCAGTTAATATTTAAACATTTGTGATTTTTTGGACTTTAACAGATCAACATAGGGACGTCTTAAACATGTGCAAATGAACCGTCTTAACCATTGCAATATACGATACACCTCAAATGTGCAAAAAAATCTTTAGTTAAACATGGAAAGAAAAAATGGAAGTGAAACCGCGAAAAAACACATTTAAGCGTGATAAATTTGGAAACTTTTCTTAACAAAATAACGCGGGGAACCCTGACAGCATCCCTCTATCGTTTAACTAATTTCAAACTTGGTGAAATGATCATTGAAATCAAACTTGAAAATCGAAAAATAATCTAAGCCATTGCAATGTACGATATAGCTTGAACATGAAAAAATTCTTCCGTTAAACAAGCAAAAACAATACGTTGAAAAAGCTTAAACATGGCGAGATAGTAAATCCCTCATTTAAATATGTAGTAGATAGATAATTAATTGAAATGTTGAAAAGTCTACCTGAGAGCAAACAGTAAGCCTCGAAAAAAATAAATCCGCGCCTAAGAATAAAATTGCAGAATATAAATTGGAAAGAATTAATTAAAGCTGTAAACCCCGCCCAAATCGCTTGTTTTAAAAAAATTTGGATGAACCGAAACATAATGCGTTCAAAAATGATATGAAACAATTTAAAAAAAAATGAAATTGTAACAAATCGATTTGGTAAATTTACCATCAAAATAAAGCAAACTTTGACACATAGTCTTTGCTATGTATGGGCTTAGAACCTGCGACCCCGAGACTTGGAGTCTCACGCACTAACCACTTAGCCACTCACGCTTAACCAACGACAAACACTAAACACTATTCACGAACAAAGCAGCTACATATGCTAACAAATTGCCAATGAGATGCAGCAAAAGTTGCATCAAATACAAATAGACACAATTTTGCAAGTAATAGTACTTAACAAACTGAAAAATATAACAAACTGAAGGCAACCACACTAATTTTGCAAGTAATAAACTTGAAACAAAAGCATCATTACCTATAAATTATTGCGAGATATATTAGAGTTATTAAATTGCGCATAAATTGTTGCGAGATACATTAGAGTTCTAAAATATATTAGAGTTGAAATCGAGTGTTTCTTATTGTTATGTTGCTGGAAGCAAACAGCTTTTAAAAATGCATCAACTGCGATAGCTTATTACTAATCGAATGTCAAAGCACATGCTATTAAAAAGCCGTAAAATTTTCCCAAAAGTGGCACCAATATTTGCAACTTAGCTTAGGAAAAAAAGAATAGTCGTAGTTTAACACTAACGCTCACAAAAGTTTGTAAATAGGACGAGTATTTCAAAAGCAAACATGCTCAAAATATATCTGTTGCAGTAAAGTTCCAGCAGAGATGAGTCCTGAGAATAAAGTCAAGTACCCAATTTCATAAACCTTGCAAATCGCAAGAGTAAATATCGTTTTCTAAGATGCTAACCCGCAACCTTCATGCGAATTTGATATACAATACACCAGCGTTCAGGTGTAAAGTGACTGTAAAAAACTGCAACACATTTCAAATTTTTCATTGAATTTTAAGAACTTGAGTAGACAGAACTGAGCCATCCTCCGATGCGCGTATGATTAATCAAAGCTCATTTGACAAATAGAAGTCAGACAGAGGAATAATTTATGCAAAAAAGAAAAATTCGAAACCTTCTTCATGTTTGTTGTTTTTTTCCAAGAAGAGAATGATAAGACAAAACATAGCAAACAGAAAATTCTAAAGTGTCAAAAAACTCAAGAAACCAAAAAAAGTCAAACGTCAAAACCCGAAAACCTAAATCACAATGAAGCTCTTGAGAAAAATTGGTAAATTATTGGCCTTTTTATGATAAAATTAAGGCAATGAGAGAAAACTGAGCCAATACTAAATTTTTTAGCTGAAAAAAAATATCCATTTTTGAAACAAAAATTCAATCGCATTTTTGCACCATTTGCACATTCGTTACAACGATAGCCGGTTACTGTGCAAGTAGCACAGAATGTTCCGACCATGGTCTCAAAAAATACAACCAAGTTTTTTCAAATTATTGTCGTTTTTTTTCGGTGTGGTGTGGTAAAAAGAGCTAAATAAAAAAAGGGGATTAGGTATATTCGACAGCCAAGCTGCAATTTTTTGAAGTTTTTTTAATTATTGAAAAATTTGATTCCAAAAAGGCGCAAAAATACTCTAGGTAAACTAACGTTACCCAAGTAAAACTAATTTTTCACGTTTTAAATTATTCTATTGCAAGCTTTTAAATTAGAATAAAACTGCTCGCTCGCTTTACTCGCTCGAAATAAGACGAAAAATCAAAAATCACACTGGAAAAACTTTTCAATGTGGTGCAAATCACGACAGTAAGGGCTCCAATATGATAAATCACTCAACCCAGTCCGATGATTATTTTGCGTGGAAAACCTGATTTTGTGTGGAAAACAAAAAGAAAAAACTACAACACCCGAATGCAAAGTTCCTCCTCATTTTCAATGGTTGGAACAATAAGATAGCGTAATTTACTTATTTTTTAGCAACTAAAAATTTGGAGACATCAAAACAAACGGCGAAAAATCACAGTTGAGCGAGGACTTAACTTCAGAAGACCCAAATTCAGTACTTTAAAACCAGTATCTTACCTTCCACAAGATAACCAAGCCTTTTTCATCAAAATTTGATTGTCAGGCAAAAAAGCACACTTGCACGTGAGGCGTTCGGCTTTCAAGGATTGATCTTTATACTTAACTGTAACTAACCTGGAATTTTTGAATTAGACGTTTCCGGTAGCCTTGACGAGGACAGCAACGGGTCGTGACTCTCTCCTACACTACCTGACGTCGACTGTTCGCGCACTTGATTTTTCTCTTTCACTCGTTTTGTATCCGAAGACACAAGCGTCGCGAATACTGATATATCTGCTTCCGGGTGTCCTTCTGTGAGCGGAGGACCCAAGAAAGATTTGAGAATATTAATTCGTTTTCTCTTTGAAAAGATAAGCACAAAACAGCATACAAGAGCTAACAATCCCAGCATCCCAGAAACCATTGCAAACACGGGGATATTTGACGAGGCATCTGCTTCACTGACTTCACGAAAAAAAAAAGTAAAATTATTAACTTTATCAGAACAATTTTTTTCTGTATTTATAAAAACTTTGGCACTAAGACAGACTCACTTAAAGAAGCGCTGTAACTTGGGTAAGGAAGAAGATTTTTGTTGCATAAATCTGACGTATTGCAGCATTGCTGGATAACTCCACCGTGCTTTAAGGTCTTCGTATGAAGGGGTTTGTTCATCTCATTGTCACAGCCAATATCTCTGTGAAGGCTGCAAAAGAAATGAGGATGCAATGAAAAGGTAGTCATATAAACACAATAAGAGTCAGTTTGGCAGGTCTTTTCGGCCGAACAGATTGTTGTCTTGCTGGGCCCATTGGGGACATGTTCGCAATGACAGGTAATCATCGTAATCGGCAAAAAGTCAATTACTTTCAATCATATCACACTTAAACAAATATAAAACTCAATAACAACTTTTAAAATCAATCTGCCAACTACCAATTACGGTCAATTAAAAAAAGAAGAAAGAACACTTTAACTTCTGGAGAACACTTTAAAATCAATCTGCCAACTACCAATTACGGTCAATTAAAAACAGAAGAAAGAACACTTTAATATTTGTAGCCCTGGGACGACCGCGGCCGAAGATCGAAAATCTGACAAATATAGAGATGTAATTAATGATGGATATATTTTTCAACCAATAGCTTTTGAAATTCAGAGTGCCGCTGGCCCTAGCACTGAGATTTTTCTGAATAAGCTTCGTAAGAACTTGTGCACGTGTACCGAAGAACCCAGGGCAGGTAGTTTTCTTAAGCAGAGAATCTCCCTGGCAATACAGATTGCGAATGCCGCTTGCGTTCTCGGTAGAATAAATGACAAAACAACTTTCGGCGAAATTTTTTATTTGTAACAAAATATATATTAAAAAATGTTTTCTCGTGTCGAGTTGCGTGTTCTTATTGAAGAAACGTAACCCGTATCGAGTTCAATTTAAAACACATCAACACTAATCATATCCTTTTTATCATTATCATTTCCTTGTCTAGGATCATTGTTCCTTGGCGAGGAACAATGATCGAAATGTTCAAAATAGGTTACAACCGTTATGACCCAAAAGCTACGAAAGACATGTTCGAATTGAATAATCGTGACACAAGGACAAATGACAAAAAAGTGATTACGAAGAAGGCCAACTTCGAATTGCAGAAAAACTTTTTTTACCATTAGATCAGCTACAGATTGGAACATGTTGCCAAGAGAAGTAATTGACTCGAATACCTTGAACGCTTTCAAGAACAACCTGGACAAACATTGGAAGAAAAGCGGAATTAATAAATTTGAGACTAATTAATCGAAAAGGAGTACATCATGAGCTGATCGATAGAGGCGACAAAACGCCTATAAGATCAGAAAAAGAACTGAACTGAACTTGTCTAGGAAACTCCGAGGACTTTAACTGGATAATGTGATGAAGGAACTCCTGACTGTAACCTCCGTTACTATGATACTTTTGACCTTCTGATTAAGTTTTCTTTAATATTCTCATTTTTATAGCAGGGTTAGGTTTCTTCGAAAATGCGATTTAAATGATAGACTCTTTCATAAGCTATCGTCAACAGAAAATAATTGCCAATAACATTGAATCAAACTGGATTTTGCAAGGCCTTTGACAAACTGTCGCATCCAATTTTGTTGCAAAAGCTACGTAATCTTGGTAATGGGTGGCAAGCTTCTACAGCTTTTGGGAACATATGTGCCAGTCGGTCATATTTGGAAGTTTGACCTTGAGAAAAGCAAGAGCACTTAATTTTGGGGTGAAATTTAATTTTTCAAAAATTCGAATGGAGCCTGTCATCCACGATTTTCTCGCGATAACTGAAAACCGAAAAAGAGAATTCAGAACGATCGAATAACAAACGCGGGAAAGTTGCTAGATAAAACAGTGGGAAATTGCTATTCGCAATTTCTGTCACAATAGAACAAGAGCAGAGCTGTCCCATCTGAAACAGAGACAAGCGTACTCCCGAGAACTGGACTATCATTACTCGATTGGATTGTTATTCGAACTGGACTAGAGTGAACCTTCGGTGGAAAGGTGGACAGCTTGAGTGTCCCAATGGTTCACGAGAAACTATATTCTAGAGTTAAAACTTGTCCTTGTTATTGAAACTGATAAACATTAAACTCATTTAGTTACATTATTTAATTCTCGAGTTGCTGACCGACTTAATTACTCCCAGTTCTTGAGCGTGCTACGATGTGAGTACTTAATTTAAATTTGTAGAGTGTGTTTTATGATTGTTATGTTGAGGTAAGGCGAGTTTTAGGTTGATCCATCTGAAATGGATCAAAGTTCCACTGTCTAATAAAAAGTAACTTAACGGATTGTTCCGACCCGGTTTTTAACGGCGTTCATGTATTTTGGGTATCTAGAGACCTAAGTATGGGGACGTTCTTATTTCTAGAGTGGGGGGATATTTTGGTAGTGGCCTTTAAGCTGTAACGGGTCGTAGTCTCATGTCACAAGCGAACCGAATTGGCTCCGACTGATTTGAGGTAGAAAAACACAAGAGATAGTGTCCCTGACTCTTGAGCCAATGGTTATAGGGCCTATTTTTCTTAAGCCTCATGTGTGACTACAGTAGACGAATGTTACATAGTGTTTTTATGGCGCTCCTGGGTGTTTACGACATCAAGACTACGGAGTCGAACCCACTTGAGACAGCTTCGGGGTAAATGCCCATTCTAGAGTACCGGCGGTGCGGTTCGACAGGAACGTGCAAACCTTCCGGTTGTACCGTGATAGCTTTTTAAGAAAACTCGAGAAAACTTCCTGGTACGCTCTCCGAACGAGGCTTAGCTAACCGAGTAAAGGGGGGCAACTAGGGGGACAAAAACACGAGCAAAAAAACAAAAAGCAAAACAAAAACCAAAAAAAAATGAATAGAAAAAGGAACAAAAACCATAAAACGAAAAAAGACAGTGACTTTGACACCAGATTAGTTGGATCAAACCTTTATATTAATTAAATAGTATACACATACTGTTTTACAAGTTCGATCGTTTCAATCAACCTAGCAATTTAACCCAGTAACTCAATAAAGTGCCCGAGTGTGGGGCGTTGTCAAGGGTTTTCAGATAGCTTTGAACTTAGCTGGACAACAAGGAGACTTGACTGGAAGAGGTGACCAGCTGAGTGGGAAAGTGGTTCAGGAGCACTTGAGCTGAACCAATAGGAAACTTGACTGGAAGAGGTGACCAGCCGAGTGGGAAAGTGGTTCAGGAGCACTTGAGCTGAACCAATAGGAGACTTGACTGGAAGAGATGACCAGCCGAGTGGGAAAGTGGTTCAGGAGCACTTGAGCTGAACCAATAGGAGACTGGACTGGAAAAGGTGACCAGTCGAGTGGGAAAGTAGCAAAGAAGGATTTTGCAGTTCTCGAGTTCTCAAGTTGGGCAGAACGGGTATCGTTAAAATCCACATTATATTATAGGAGATAAGTGTAAAATTGGATAAGCGAAATCCCCTGGTTTTGAGGAACGTTTTTACTTAAGCAGGCCTGGAGACAGGTCTACGGTTTTCTCTTGAGAGGTTTAGCACCCGGCGCTTAAGGTAATTTTTAGGTTTAAGAAAGGGGGCTAAAAAGGGGGGAGGTTAGAAGGGGGCTGGTTAAGTTAGAGGTTGGCTGTTATAATTTGTAAAAAGGGGGGACACATTAGAGTAGCTAATTGCTCGGCGTCGTCGACTTAGTTACATTAGATTTTTACACGCGTTGGTCATAGGAAACGGATATCCAAAATTAGAATCAGGTTAAGGTAGGTACCCTGGTCGGATCGGTAGGGGGGAACGGACATAGACAGTTTTTGTGATACCCCATAAGATCGCTAGCAGGGGGGAAGAGAACGCGTGGCAATTAGGTATCAGACATTTTTTCGATAGAAGGTAGACATTTGTCACCTTTGAATTTTAGGTGGGTTCGTCTATCTGTTTTTATTACTTTTTCTTGCTTAGATTTTGTTGCATTTTGGTAAGGATTTGTGTTTGGCTTTTATACGAACAGGTGATCACAAGATACCTGAGAAAGGGTTTTGGTTTCAAGTTGCTTGGAACATTGAAAAAGAGGTAACTAAAAAAGGGGGGTCAGCATTTGGCCACTAAGAGAGGGTTTTTGGGAAAATTTTTAAGAGAGCTTGAGTGGTGGTACAAGGTACAGTGAATCAAGAAGTCCCCATAACGAAGAAGAAAGAGGTCCCACCGCTCAGACACTTTTCAACAGTCTTGGGACAGTGCAGTCCTGGACCAGAGCAGTCTTGGGACAGTGGTCTTGGGACACTAGCCTTGGGACAGTGGTCTTGGGACAGTGGTCTTGGGACAGAGGTCTTGGGACAGTAGCCTTGGGACAGTGGTCTTGGGACAGTGGTCTTGGGACAGTGGTCTTGGGACAGAGGTCTTGGGACAGTGGTCTTGGGACAGTGGTCTTGGGACAGTGGTCTTGGGACAGTGGTCTTGGGACAGTGGTCTTGGGACAGTGGTCTTGGGACAGTGGTCTTGGGACAGTGGTCTTGGGACAGTGGTCTTGGGACAGTGGTCTTGGGACAGAGGTCTTGGGACAGTGGTCTTGGGATAGTGGTCTTGGGACAGTGGTCTTGGGACACTAGCCTTTGGACACTAGCCTTGGGACAGTAGTCTTGGGACACTAGCCTTGGGACAGTAGTCTTGGGACAGTAGTCTTGGGACACTAGCCTTGGGACAGTAGTCTTGGGACAGTGGTCTTGGGACAGAGGTCTTGGGACAGTAGCCTTGGGACAGTGGTCTTGGGACAGTGGTCTTGGGACAGTGGTCTTGGGACAGAGGTCTTGGGACAGTGGTCTTGGGACAGTGGTCTTGGGACAGTGGTCTTGGGACAGTCGTCTTGGGACAGTGGTCTTGGGACAGTGGTCTTGGGACAGTGGTCTTGGGACAGAGGTCTTGGGACAGTGGTCTTGGGATAGTGGTCTTGGGACAGTGGTCTTGGGACACTAGCCTTGGGACACTAGCCTTGGGACAGTAGTCTTGGGACACTAGCCTTGGGACAGTAGTCTTGGGACACTAGCCTTGGGACAGTAGTCTTGGGACAGTAGTCTTGGGACACTAGCCTTGGGACAGTAGTCTTGGGACAGTGGTCTTGGGACACTGGCCTTGAGACACTAGCCTTGGGACAGTAGTCTTGGGACACTAGCCTTGGGACAGTAGTCTTGGGACAGTGGTCTTGGGACACTAGCCTTGGGACACTGACCTTGGGGCAGTACTCTTGGGACAGTTTTGGGACAGTGGTCCTGGGATAGTACTCTCAGGACAAGGGTCTTGGGACACTGACGGAAGGTACTGGGACAGTACCGAACAGTCTTGGGACAGTAGAAAAAAACCTGGGACGGTACAAAGAAGAGTAGGGACGGTAACTGGAAGTCTTAGGACGGTATAAAAATTGAAGTAAAATTACAATAAGTGTTTTGAGACAGAATTAAAACAGAACAACACTAGTCGGAACCCGGTACGGTTGAGACCACAAATAAAGAAAGTTTCACGAAAGGTTTTTATCACGTTGTATATTTCCTTTTAAGAATTCTTTTCCACAAAAGATTTTATTCGTAGAATAGAATTGTGTATATAATAATATTGTAAATAAGAGCAATTGTAAATAGAAATAATGAGACGGAGTAGGGTACCGGTGCTCGAAAAAAGGTCAAGTGGATCAAACACGAAATATAACTCGTCGCTGCGCGGAACGACATCAATGGGCCCAAGCAAAACAAAAGATAACTTTTCAGTTAGCATGGTCAGCACGAGGAGTAGTACCGAGAACAAGACGCGAGAAGGTGCTAAAGACAAACAGGTGGAGCCCACAATTGAAATCGATCTAGAGACACCAGACCAGAGCGTAGATGAAGTGGAGAAGAAGACTACGGAATCCACACCGATGCCCCATATGGAAGATCAAAATCCAAAAACCGTGGAGTTTTCGCCGATAGACGCGTTGGAAGACACAACAGGCAATACCCGAGAAACGGTGAAAGACGACTCTCAAGTAAAGAAAACATCTTTTACAGAAAAGTTGGCGATGATGGTCGGAATGAAATCGAAGGACAACACGGCCGAAGAATCAAAAACTGAAAGAGCACGAACATTTGGGACAGTGAGCGCGAAGACGACAGAAGCTGACCTAAAGGAAGAACAAGCCAAAACGGAAGCGACAGCCGAAAACAAGACAACGGCTGATCATGAAACAGCTACTCTTGAGCTTTGCGACCTGATGACAAAACTAAATCAGATCGACAAACAACTAAAGTACAGTGAGGAAGATAGAGATTTAATAAGGAAAGAGTTGAAATACAACAAACACGAGTATCTGGATAGTTATTTTAACCTGGCTAAGGCGACAGACGAGAGACTCCAGCAGATGTCGGACAAGGTAGATGCCACCAATGAAGAACGAGATAAGAACATCAAAAGAGATATGCAACAGTTGAAAAACCGATATGATGATGTCAGCAGCCAATTAGGTAGCCTGGAAAAGAGAATGGACACAATGAACAGGAATCAGGCCGAAAGTTCGTGTGCAATACAGGCGAAGTTGGATGCAATCTTGAGAAATTCTACCTCACAAGAAAGACCGGCAGCGGATCGCACGCAAGGCACCAGAGTTGACTTTGTAGAACCACAAAGAAACAAACGGCAATCGACACCGTTGCCTTTAAACCGGGATGCGGTAAGCATAGCACCAACGTTTGCTAAAACAATCATGAAAAATGGGACATCAAACACAACGAGTGGTCCGGGGGACTCAACAGCTAGCAGCAACGCAGGTCCGGATGCCATGACGTGGGCAAGCACTTGGGAGACGATGAACAGGACTCTAGAGGCCTTCGCCACGAGGAACACTGACTCGAGCGATAGGAGAGACGGAAAATCAAGAAAAACTTTCAAGAAGCCAAAAGAATTCAAAGACGACTCCGATGGACGCATTGACACGTGGGTGGAAGTGATGAGATTACATCTAGAGCAAGATAACTTAAATGATGAAAAGCAAGCATGCACAGCCATACTCAGCAACCTGGAAGGCACGGCATTGAATGCGTGGTTGCAAAGAAAGAAGAAGAACGCGATACCGCGGACAAAATCTTCGAAATATTGCTGAATCGATTCGGATCAGGCATGAAGGGTCACCAAGCGATGATGCGATTTGAAAAGAGAAGGCAGAGGGACGACGAGTCAATTGATCGGTTCCTAGATGACCTCGAGAGCTTGAGAAGAAGGAGTGACCCGGAGGAGTCGACAAACAGAAGAAACTTTAGCATTGCCTCGAAGTTCATTGATGGGGTAAAAAGTGATGACTTAAGAACAATGTTAGCAACATACTACACATTGTCGAAAGACAGCGCACCGACCCCATAAGAAATGAGACAGAAATCAAGGGAATACATGCTGATGAAACCCAAGAAATGCTCATATTCAGAAAACAGGAACACGCAAGGGGGAAGTCAACCCCAGAGGTCGTCATGGTACAAGCCTAGAGATGACATGGACAAGCGCAGATCATGCGCGAACTGCGGGTCGGCGGATCACCACGTGGCTGACTGCACAACATACAAACAAGGCATGAAGAGTCTAGGATACGCACCGGATGAGGAGGACATGAGCCAGATGGAGGAACACGAGTACTATAGTGGCTTAATCATCAAGATAGGCGCAAGATGCTTCTTCTGTAACCAGGAGGGGCACTTCAGAATGGATTGTCCCTTGTTCTGGGAAGCGGTCAAGAACCAGAGTCACCCAAACATAAGTTGGCATTAGCGGCAGTGCAGAATCAGCGGAATAGACAAAACGAGTTTGAATCTAGGAACTTAGGAGCACCAAGCACGGAATTGCCGACGATAACAGTGAAAGCTGTAACACATGTTAATGGTGCGATAGAGTCCGCGGCCGGGAACTCTCTAGAGATAAACTATGAGAAAGCGGCGACGGAAGCAATTGCCAAAGTGAAACAGGATCTGGCTGCGAAAGAAATAGAGCAACGACTAAAGCTGGAGATCGAAAGACAGAATTTCAACGAAGCATTAACCGGATCAAACCCAACACCAGAGGCTGTACCAGGCTCAACAAAAACCGGGAATTGTAACACTGTAAAAATGGTGACGGGAAAGCCATTCGGCATATCGAAAATCGGGGCTAGAATAATGTCGATAATCACAGTGGGCGGCCACGAGGTAACCAGAAACTTGAGCGAACCGAGCGACCAGACAATAATGCACATTGACGTGTACGCAGATTACTTGAGTTGTATAAGCCCACAAACGACTTCTAGAGCGCTGAGAGCACTACTCACGAGAGGGGGCAGCAAGTCGGTACGTGTTGACAACAGGTATACTGAAGCTTATGGTACACACGAGGTGATGCTAAATATAGATGGAATAAACATCTATACCAAGACAATGATAACATGTGACGAAGACCTAATTGGGCAAATCTACGTAGGGAAAGAAGAGTTGAAAGTGAGATCGATTGGACACTGCGCTATGCTTGAAGAAGATGCGATGCACATCGGGACAGAGGCAGATGTGACTGTGCATGTGCTAGACATAAGTGGCAAAAAGACTCAACTACGTGGGTTACTTGATACGGGAGCAGTCTTGAGCGTCATACCAATCGAAACTTGGGAGCGGATGGGCTTTGACAAAGGTGATTTGATAGACTCGAGAATACGGCTGTCAGCAGCAAACAAAGGGGCCCTTCGGGTGCTGGGCAGGACGCCGATAATAGCCCTCAACTTGGGGGAACGTAACCTGTGGATGAGCTTTATCGTGGTAGAAAACCTAGATGAATCTGACCAATTCATTTTGGGCAGAGACTTCATCAGGAATTTCGACGTAACGATTGATCTAAATAACGCAATGTTCAGGATACGGAACCCGGATAGGAGGTACGCAATCAAACCGGTAAATTTAATAATGGCAAATGAAAACAAAGCACCGGTATTCTTGAGTAGGAGGGTTAGGCTAAAAGCGAATGAAGCGGCAATCGTAGGCTTGAGGATGAAAAATTACAATGAACTAAGCGACAACAAGCAAGTGTGTGTAGTTCCGAATCCTAATAGTCAAAGTGCTGCTGTTTTAGGAAGATCCTTCTCGATAACGAAGAGCGGCCTCTGCGTCAGTGTCTTGTTGAATACCCTTGATATACCGATCACGATACAGAGAGGGAGGAAACTGGGATATGCTTTACCGGTTAAAACTCGATATGAAACGATCGAGAACTCAAAATAAAATGAAGTTGTTGATTGTCCCAATCATAGGGACAAAATTTGTATCTTGAGACGATTGCAGAAAATAAAAGATTCTTCAGGTCTTATTAAATCACTTAAGTCAGAAACGGATGATGGGCTGTCGAGCTGTTCGAACTTTCCAGAGCCACCCACACTAGATGAAATGCAAAATGAAAAACCGGTTCTGCCGGAGATTGAACATTTGAGGGGCAAACTGAAAGATGAACAGCTCGAAGCCATCAAGGACGTACTAGAGCGGAACGAGGAAGTTTTTTCGAGGCATAAGGCGGATATCGGGTGTTGTAATTTCGTTGAGCATGAAAAAGAACTTGAGGAAAACGCGGTACCACACAGGGAAGGGGCGAGGCGCATGACCCCACACAAATCGGACGCGTGTAGAAAAGAAATCGAGACGTTACTAGAGTATGACATGATAGAACCATCCAAGTCACCGTGGGCGTGTGGAGTAGTGATGGCCAAAAAGAAAGGCGACCAGTTGAGGTTTTGTTGTGATTTTCGATACCTGAACTCCGTCACGGTGAAGGATGCCTATCCCATACCTAGGATTGATGAGAGCCTCTCGAAGTTAGGTGATGCAAAATTTTTTACGACTCTTGATTTAGGCTAGGCCTTTTGGCAAGTACCACTAAGAAAGCAGGACAGGGACAAGACAGGGTTTGCCTGCGAATTGGGTCTGTTTCAATGGAAACGGATGCCGTTTGGACTTTGCAATGCCACAGCCACGTTTTAGCGGTTGATGGCACACGCGCTGATAGGCGTGACGAAGAAGTATGGCAACCTGGTAATGTGCTACGTGGATGACGTGGTAATAGCGACGCCAACGCTGGAAGACCACATTGAGAGACTTGACGAAGTGTTTGCATGCATGAAGAGGTCGGGGCTAAAGTGTAAACCATCAAAGTGCGTGCTACTCAAGGACTCAATAAAATACTTGGGCAGGATGGTAGACAAGCACGGCATCAGACCTGATACGGACGCCGTGGAAGCAGTCCTGACCTGGAAATCACCGAAGACAGAGCACCAGTTGATGAGCTTCCTGGGTTTCGCTAACTATTATAGAGAGTTCATCAAAGGCTATGCAGACAAGGTATACCCGATGCAACAATTAATGAGACACAAGGGCAAGAAGTTCACGTGGAACAACGCAGCAGAAGAGTCATTCCAGAGAATAAAGAAAGAGCTATGTGAGGCACCAGTACTGGGTATGCCGACTGAGAAAGGGATGTACGTGCTGGACACGGATGCGTCGGTAGTCGCGATTTCTGGGATTCTCCACCAAGAACAAGAATGGAATGGGAAGACAGTCTTGAGACCAATAGCGTACGGGAGCAAAGTCTTGAGTGACACGGAAATGAAGTACGGAGCACCAAAAGCAGAGATGTTCGCGGTGGTTACCTTTGTCGAGAAATACAGGGTATACCTGGGCAGTGAGCCATTCAAGTTGCGAGTCGACAATCGAGCACTGAGCTGGCTGAAAACGTACTCAATGGACCAAAGTTACATTGGGAGGTGGATAGTTCGCCTGGATGGATACAACATGATAATTGAGCATAGAACACGAGATAAACATCAGAATGCCGACAGCTTGAGTAAGAAGATGGAGTTGTATGAGAGACAAGAGCAAAGAGAGGCAGACAGACCTGAAATCAAAGATGGCTTCTCCTTCATGGACAAGGAAACGTACGACAGTCTTCCACTCACGAGATGGCTGGACAAATCAGGCAAACCGATAGAAGATCATCCTGAATTACCTAAAGAACCTCCAGAGAAGACCATCTTGAAGAAGAGCAAAATGATTCCAATAGAGATAATACTCAAGTCGAAGATCGTGAAGGAGACGCTCAAGGCAAAAGGCTATGATCTTAACCAGGTAGAAGCAGGAACTGCACAGATAGATGATGATTTAATGAGGTTGCTCGAGAAACTATCAGATCATAAGCCCGTGATCCAAGAGAAGGGTCAAGAGGAACCGGAAGTCACTATACTTCGGAGAAAAGAGACAGTGAACGATACTGACTCCTCAAGAGGAAGCGTCACTGACAGCAAAGATGTCGTGCGGTCATTAGTTGATAAGATCCCCGAAAACATTCTGGAGCAGACCAAGGTTAGGAAAAAGAAAGTGACGTTCAAAGAAGATACTGAGCACCTGGGACTAGGTCAAGAGTCCGGGGAGTGTTCCATGTTCACGGAAGAAGAAACCGGAGAAGGAAAATTGTCCGGGGAGCGTGAAGAATGGGATGAAGACTCGGATGAGAGCAGCGAAAACCAAGACAGTCTGTGCATGATACTGGCGGAAGAGAAGACAAGGCACCACGACAGGGAGTTACAGACGGATCCATCTTCAGGCACGTACAATCTAGACATACAGGAGCTACGAGGTGGTGAGGAACTTGAGAAAATTGCGGTTTCAAGGAAGCCATTCAGGGAACTATCATGCAACTCAAACGTCAGAACGAATCTGGTGCCAGAAGATGATATGAAAATTGTGAAAAGGATGATATGCGTGAAGCTGAGTGATGACATCCTTAACCCTGGTGAGATGAATGGACAGATCATGGCGCTAAAGGAGCATGTCAAGGCGAGATACAGGCTGTCAGACCTAATAAGAGCCCAAAAGAATGACAAAATGACAAATA
Source organism: Symsagittifera roscoffensis (assembly GCF_963678635.1). Classification (NCBI taxonomy): domain Eukaryota; kingdom Metazoa; phylum Xenacoelomorpha; order Acoela; family Convolutidae; genus Symsagittifera; species Symsagittifera roscoffensis. Next base: position 61,217,990 of record NC_087066.1, read on the forward strand.
ACCTCTCCAAATGGATCCAGTCGGGGGTCAAGGAGAAGGGGGAACTCGAGGAAGACAGCTATAAGATCTTGAGCCAGTTCTACAAAGAAAAGAAAGACTTACTCTATCACACAGCTGATGGGGTGGTAGCATGCAAGAGGAAAGATGAGGAGAAGATAATACACAAACACAACCTCATCATACTGCCACAGTTGTATCAAACGGAGGTGCTTTTCAGATCGCACGACCAGATGGGGCACCAGGGGATAGACAAAGTACAACAAAGGATACTTCACAGGTTTGATTGGCCAGGGATGAGAAAAGCTTGCGAGAGATGGGTGAATGCCTGCCTGGCATGCCTCCAGGTAAAGGACCCAAGGAAGATGAAGTTTCCCCTCAAGTCCGTCGAGAGCTCAGAATTCAATGAAGTGGTGCAGATAGACCATAAAAAAATCTGCATGACGGAGTCGGGATATAACCAGATATTGGTTATAATAGATCACTTCACAAAGTTGGCGGAAGCGGTTCCGTGCCAGACAGCCTCGGCCGAGGAGACATGTGATCATCTGATAACGCATTGGATATCGCGGTATGGTTGTCCAATGACTTTCCAGTCGGAAAACGGCAAAGCTTTTGTGGGGACTTGACAAAAGAATTGATGAGGAGATCGCACATTGCTCAAGCACACTCGACAACCTACCATCCACAGACCAACGGGTTGGTAGAGAGACAGAACAGGACACTGGTCAACATGTTAAGGGTGTACTGCTCAAGATACATGACGGATTGGGATAAATACCTGCCACAGGTAGTAGGGGCCTACAACAGTACACAGCACTCAACGACGGGCATCAGTCCCTTCATGATTTTGACGGGTAGGGAGAGAGCAATGCCTCTGACATTCTTTTACCCGGAATACGAAGGGAAAAGGACGTCGCCTCAGGCGTACGTGAAAGAAGCGATCAAAAGACAACAGGAGTTAAACGAGCTATGCAGGAGGAACACCGCGCAGGCGCAAATGAGGCAACGCAGAAAATATGACGAAAAAATATTACAAGCAAAGCCATATGAAGTGGGCCAATATGTGTGGGTCTTCCAAAATGTCATACCGCCCAAGGGAACAAAGAAACTACTCAAGAAGTGGAGGGGACCATTCATGATAACGGAAGTCCATCAACAAGGACGGTTCTATCACTTGAGGACTGGGCGAGCGGCACATTATGAAAATCTGAAGCCTCACGTTCCGTCCCCGGAGGATTGGTGCATACCGAAGGACATGGAGGGTCTTGAGTACCTGGTGGTAGAGCCAGCGTGTGAAGTGAATGAAAGAGGCACCAGAGAGAAGAATGATGGTAATGAGAACTTGAGTTTGGACGACAATGAAAAGATAGAAGTGGAGTCTGAAGCAGGATCATTTGTAGAAGAAGACTGGAACGACCCGGAGCAAGATGAGGTGCCGAAGTGGATGGAGCCAGATCGACCAATACCACCGGGAACCAGGACTGGCAATCGTAAACGGACCGGCATGAGGTACAACAGGTACGGGGATGACTTCTTGATCGATAAGATACAGCCAGACAAATTGGGCGAGGAACTACTGAGTGCAGGCGAACTGGAAGCCGAAGAGGAATGGCAGGTCATTGACGATGGTGGACACTATCCGCAGGAAGACTACTCGACGCCAGAATTGGAGACGGATCTCGAACAGAGTGAGATAGAGAGGAGGGAGAACACGAACTGGAGGATACTAGAGTGGATGCGCGATGTCAAAGACGAGAGCCGCGAAGGACAAAGCATTCAACAAGTCGACGTATCATCGGCAAATTATATGAAGGCAGAGGACCCTCTTTTCGGATGGACGGCAACAGATAGGCCACTGGACATTCCTCGGGACAATTCAGACCCGACAACATCGACGGGGACGTCGATAAATATTTTTTTCCGGGGAGTGGGGGTAGGACTTACCCACACCGAAAATTTGATGATAAAAAAGCTCAAGGAAGTGAGAGAAACAAGCAAATTGGAACTGGAAGAAGAAGAGCCAGAGCCTACCATAGGTCGGAATTTCAAAACGAAATTTGAAATACCCAATGAGTACTCAGAAAACATCATGATAACGGATAGCGACTTCATCCTGTCAAACAGGACTAGCGCGATCTGCATCACGGCGGACATGAGTTTCAAATCAAGATTGGAAGCTGACTTCAAAAGAGAGTACCAGAACGTGGAGTTTATGTTCAGACAGAGACCAGGACTGGGAGGGATGGCAGCGCTACCACCATCAGTAGCACAAGTCCCGGGCAAATATTTGTGCTTCCTAGTGACGAGGGTCAATGACAGAAACACGATCGATCCTGAACACGTGATGTTGGCACTAACGAGACTACGAGACTTCATGATTGAAAGAGGGATAACGGAGGTCTCAATGCCGGTGTATGACCCAAACAGGGGCAAACTGAGCTCGAGGGAATTGTACGCTATCCTACATGTAGTTTTGCGGAAACTGAGATAATGGTGTATCTGCACAAGAAATACTGCTTGAGTATCGCCTGAGTTGGGGACACGGGGTCTCGAGTTGGGCGTGAGGGAGGAGTCTTGAGTTAGGTACTGGGGTGCGGCACAGGTAAAGGGATCTTAAGACGTGATTGGCATGACAATGGAATTTTAAAAAGAATTAACGGTGCTAAAACATAAAATGAATCTGCATGCTTTTAAGGAAATTCCAATTGAATTGTTTTAAGTAGAATGAAAATGATAAGATTTTAACCATACTGGTAAAAGGGGGGTCTCTAGGTTAGGAACATGACATGTTAAGTCTTAATATGGTTTCTGTTTTCAGATCAAGTTTGAAAAACAAAGTTGAAAATCCAACTATACTCAAGCGAGGGACAGAAAGAGAAATCTTGATTGAACTCGCCATAAACGACACCTGCAGCAAGTATTTGCAAGGAACATTGCTAGAGAATTCTTGAGTTGGGTAATTCTTGAGCCGGCAAGGTAATTCTTGAGCTGGTAAGGTAATTCTTGAGCTGGTTAATACTCGAATACATCCCGAAGTCACAGAGAATGGCAGACAGGTTCTGGAAATCCATGCCCGCGGCCCTAAAGAAGCCTACTCTCGATGAGCTATACAGACGCCTGAGGGACCTGGATTATACCCGAATAGACGAGAGAATGGCGGTAATGCTGAATGCCATCCTCCAATTGGAAGAACAGGGTGAGTGCAGGGAGTCTGCGACGGAGGCTGTCTTGATGATCGGCTACACCACCGATGGAATATCAAATCAGGAACAGACCAGATGGTTGTTTTGGAATGTGGATGGAGGAGTAAGGGGTTTTGATTTGGCAAGAAATCCTGGCCTGAGTAACAACACCGAATATGGCGCAGGAGAATTCCCACTACCAACTAGGCCATCAGCAAGATCCACAGGCCAGAGCTCGAGTAAAATGCTATCGATGACGCAAGCACAACAGACGACTGAGGCATATCCGGATCTTGGTGTTCTAAAGAAAGAGCTCGAGAAGACGCAGAAGGAAAGGAACAAGGCGAACCTCGATCGGGATCAGGCAAAGCTGGATCGGGAGAAGGTTCAGCTGGAGAGGGACCAGGCGGTCAACGAACGAGATCAGACTCTGAGGTTGCTTGAGATTCTAAAGGCTGAACATCAGCAGGAACTAAGGGTGCGGGAGAATGCCGCGAATCGTGATCAACTGAAGTCGGAGTTGGAGAGAATAGAACAACGACAACGCGAGCTTGATGCACAGAAGGGAACCAGGCCAAAGGAGCGAGTGGTTACCAGCTCGAGGCCAGAGTCACGCATGGAAGTGGATGAAGCCCCCAGGGCAAGAGGACGGTTCAACCTTGACCGCTAGGCCCGAGAACACATGAGTGAAGGGTTGGAAGTCTGGATACCGAATGAAGCGACGTCCTCCTTGCGTAGCCTAGAGACGCAACCCATACGCCCACTGATGGATGTGGTGCTGCCGGGATATACCCCAACCTCGACCTCGAGTCACAGTCAGGTGAGCGGCGGCTCATCGCGTCTGAAAGAGCTGGGCGAGAAATTGCGGCAGAAAAGTCGTGAAAGTTCGGCAAGACCGGAGCTTCCCCCGACTTGGAGGGAACAGCCGGTCAGGAGCGTCGTGATCTCGAGTTATAAGAAAAACACAGAGAAGAGGTACCACAGGCACAATCGGCTGGATTGGAATTCGGAACAGAAAACCAGGAGGGACTGCTTTCATGATGCAGCCTGGGTGGAATATCTTGCGCCACCCCGTGTGCCAGAAGGCGCGGTCCACCTAATCATAGGGGACAGCCTGGTGCGGGTGTTGACCCGGATCCAATCGCACTGGCAGACAGGAATCTTGAGTTTCGCTGGAGCTGCCACACCACAGATGTTGGCAACGCTTGAGATGCTAGGGATGACTAAAGTGTACACGGTGACCCTGATGATCGGGACGAATGATGTGTCAAGGGGAGAAGCGAGGAAAATAACGAGGCTGCACGACAAGATGAGCTGCCTTCTTGAGGAGCTGAGGATCCAGATGGACCCCATCCTGTTGACAGTATGTACTGTCCCTTATAATATGAAGTTTGATCAGCACGCCTTGGAGATGAACGAGAAGGTGCGGAGCCTAAACAGGGTGATCCGAGAAATCCACCGGAAGAGTGTGCTCCCTGTCGGACTGTTGGACGTGGCGGAGCGCATGGAGCAAGCGGGATTCCCAGAGGACACCTCCAATGATGGAATCCACTTCGATAGACCGAGGGGAGCAGAGTGGCTTAACGACGTCTTTCAAGGACACATAAATACGCTAGAGGCGGATCTGCTAGAGACGGCCCAATTCACATTAGGGCCACCTCCGAACCCACCATTCCTTGCCTCGAGGGCCTTGTCTGGTCGCTTAGGACCGAGGGTCGACACTAGAGACAGCTCGAGGAGCGATCAGGCTAGATTGCCGAGTGCCACGCCAATGGAGTCTGAGGAGGTGACGTCATCAACGCCTCCAGGCTCGGCAATATCCTCAGTGGTAGTGGCAGAAAGCAAGCGGGAAAAGAAGCCTATGGAGACCGCTCGCTTGAGATATCCAGAGAAGGTGAAAGGACTGGACCTAGAGGATTTGGAATGCAGACGAGAATTGGCGGAGACTCTGGGTTTTGAACGAGTGTCGCACGAAGACTTGAACAGACATCATTGCGTGGACTGGTTGAAAACTCATGAGGTGCACTTCTCGAGAAGAAAACTGATGGAGACCGCGGACCTGACCGGAATTCCCACGAAAGCGATCATGGGACCCATCAACTACAGACCTCTCAAGCTGCTGGGGAGTCCTGGACTCATAGCAGAACCCCCAAACACCGAACGAGCATCACCAGGATCAGGTTGGCGACCCCGGCACAGTTGAGGGTGGTGGACAAGCTGCTGAATCCGGGGGGAATGGAATTGCCAGATGCCGCTTACGAAGGCTCGAAATTGGCGGAAGATCCCAGGTACGGGAAGCCCTGTGGGAGCACCCAGCTGGCCAAAACCTTGGCAGTTTATGATAGAGCAGATCCAGCTGCTGCGAGGGTAGTCATTGTGGCGGGATCAGACTTCGAAGGAACGTCTCCTAAGTTGTTCTGGCCGGAGACTCTGATATACTCTTTGCCAGGAGCCGAACTAAACCAGATGTTAACTCTAGTGGTGGCAATAAAGTCGGAGATGCCCTGTGAGCCTGAGCTGCTATTGTTTGCAGGAATGAATGATCACCTGCACGCGGCGGGACTTCTTGAGCAGCTGAAGGGCAGTGAACCGACATCGAAGAAGATATGGGAGGCCATTCAGACGTTGTTTGCGGCGATGAATGAGGTGCAAGAGAATGTTGTCTCGAGATTTGGATCGAAGACGAAAGTGGTGTTCACTACATCCCCTGGATACGCGAATATGCCACCCGCCCCACAATTCGTGTATGCGGTCTTGATCCTGATAGCAGAGGGAAACGAATGGCGGATTCTAATGGCAGCCCCCAATCGGGAATTGGAGCCATCGAACCTGAGGCTCCGCAAGTCAGAATTGGCAGCAGCATGGGCGGACATATCTCATGCACTGAGGGGCTTTTATGGATTAGCCGACATCCTGATCGTACTGGACGAGGTGCTTTTGCTAGAGATTTCGAACTTTGCCAGGCAACTCAAGTTCAGCCCAGTCATCGGAGACGATCACCCGGCGATAAACCAATTGACGGCCAGCTTGTGGTTTCGGAGCATGGAGGTGAAGATCACAGGTTCCACCGGCAAGTCTAGAGGTCCGAGCAACGAGAGAAAAAATGTGGCCGACACGGAGAAACAATTAGAGTCGATGAAATATCGCCTGACGCAAGAGAACGGCTGGTGGCCATTTTTGACACCAAGGCTGGAGAACGCCACGAATAAGACGAGGGAGGAAGCACCACCCCTCGTGAAACAAGTCTGGAGTTTTCTGGAGAAACAACTGGAGTTGGCCGAAGGAAGAGAGATGACGGTGGCTAGATTTGTCTCGGCCGCCAATGAAGTGACCATTGGAGGGTTCTGGAGAGAGCACGCTGAGGGTGAGCAGCACGATCGAGCAGCACGATCGAGGTTGAATCGTCCCTTCGACCTAGGAGCCTCATCCACCTCCATGCGTTTGAAAAACCAAACGAATACTCAGAGAATATCCTGATAACGGATAGTGACTTCATTCTGTCAGACAGGACTAGCGCAATCTGTATCACGGCGGACATGAGTTTCAAATCAAGACTGGAAGCAGACTTCAAGAGAGAATACCAGAACGTGGAGTTTCTGTTTAGACAGAGACCGGGACTGGGAGGAATGGCCGCGCTTCCACCATCAGTAGCACAAGTCCCGGGCAAATATCTGTGCTTCCTAGTGACGAGGGTCAATGACAGAAACACGATCGATCCTGAACACGTGATGTTGGCACTAACGAGACTACGAGACTTCATGATTGAAAGAGGGATAACGGAGGTCTCAATGCCGGTGTATGACCCAAACAGGGGGAAATTGAGCCCAAGGGAATTGTACGCTATCCTACACGTGGTCTTCACAGAAACTGAGATAATGGTGCATCTTCACAAGAAATACTACTTGAGCATCGCCTGAGTGGGGTACGCGGGGGTCTTGAGTTGGGCATGAAGGAAGAATCTCGAGTTAGGTGTGGGGGTACAAAACAGGTAGAGAATTTTAGAGGTAATTGGCATGACAATTAACATTTTAAATGATTGATGGTGCTAAAACATAAAATGAATCTGCATGTTTTTAGAAAATTTCCAATTGAACTATTTTAAATAGGACGGAAAGGAAAGGGTTTTAACTATAATAGTAAAGGGGGTTTTTAGGTTAGGAACACCACCTGCTAGTCTAAAAATGGAGTGTTATTTTCAGATTGATTTGGTAAAGTCAAATTGACTACTCAACTGTATTCAATTGAAGAAAGAGAACACAAGTTGAACGACACCTCAAGAAGTAATTCTCAAGTTGCTCAGGTAATACTCAAGTTGCTCAGGTAATACTCAAGTTGCTCAGGTAGAACTCAATACTCAAGATCATTTGGAAATTACGGAAATGGCAGATCGATTCTGGAAGTCCATGCCAACGGCTTTGAAAAAACCCACACTTGACGAATTATAAGGTCGTCTGAGGGACCTGGATTATACTCAAGTGGATGAGAGAATGGCAGTGATATTGAACGCCATCCTCCAGTTGGAGGATGAGGGCGAGTGTCGGGAGTCTGTGACAGAAGCAGTTTTGATGGTGGGCTACACCACCGATGGGATATCTAATCAAGAGCAAACCAGGTGGCTGTCTTGGAACGTGGATGGAGCAATAAGGGGGTTCGATTTGGCAAGGAACCCTGGCTTGAGTAATAACACTGAGTATGGAGCAGGGGAATTCCCACTACCGGCCAAACCATCAGCCAGATCCACGGGCCAGAGCACGAGCAAGACACCATTGATGTCTCGAGCACAGCAGACGGGAGAAGCATATCCGGACGTCAGCATCATGAAGAAAGAGCTTGAGAGGACTCAGCGGGAGAGAAACAAGGCGAACCTCGCCCAGTACTCAAGCGGTAGAACCGTCCTTGTTGATGTACTTCAGTTATCATGAATGGTCCTCTCCATTTCTTGAGCAGTTTCTTCGTCCCTTTGGGCGGTATCACATTCTGGAAAACCCACAAATACTGGCCCACTTCATATGGCTTCGCCTGTAATATTTTTTCATCATATTTCTTGCGCTGTCTCATTTGTGCCTGCGCAGTGTTCCTCCTGCACAGCTTGTTAATTTCCTGCTGTCTCCTGATCGCCTCTTTCACAAAAGCTTGAGGCGACGTCCTCTTTCCTTCATACTCCGGGTAAAAGAACGTCAGGGGCATCGCTCTCTCTTTGCCTGTCAACATCATGAATGGGCTGATTCCCGTCGTTGAGTGTTGAGTACTGTTGTATGCCCCTACGACTTGAGGCAGATACTTATCCCAGTCCGTCATGTATCTAGAGCAGTATACCCTTAGCATGTTCACCAACGTTCTGTTCTGTCTCTCTACCAGTCTGTTGGTCTGAGAGTGGTAGGTAGTTGAGTGTGCTTGAGCTATGTGTGACCTCTTCATTAATTCCTTGGTCAAGTCCCCCACAAAGGCTTTGCCGTTGTCTGACTGAAAAGTCATTGGACAACCATACCTTGATATCCAATGGGTTATCAAGTGGTCAAAAGTCCCCGCTGCCGAAGCTGTTTGACACGGCACCGCCTCTGCCAGCTTTGTGAAGTGATCAATTATAATCAGTATCTGGTTATACCCTGAGTCCATCATACAGATCTTTTGATGGTCTATTTGCACCACTTCGTTAAATTCCGAGCTTTCCACCGACTTGAGTGGGAATTTCATCTTCCTAGGGTCTTTCACTTGCAAACATGCCAGGCATGCATTCACCCACCTCTTACAGGCTTTCCTCAATCCTGGCCAATCGAACCTGTGAAGTATTCTTTGTTGCACTTTGTCTATCCCCTGGTGCCCAATTTGATCATGTGATCTGAACAGCACCTCTGTCTGATATAATTGTGGTAGTATGATGAGGTTGTACTTGTGTAATATCTTGTCTTCTTCTTTTCTCTTGCATGCTACAACCCCATCAGCCGTTTGATAGAGTAACTCTTTCCTCTCTTTGTAGAACTGGCTCAGGGTCTTGTAGCTGTCTTCCTCAAGTTCCCCTTTCTCCTTAGACCCCGTTCGGATCCATTTGGAGAGATTGCTTGTCATCTTGTCATTCTTCTGGGCTCTTACCAGGTCCGACAGCCTGTATCTCGCTCTGACATGTTCCTTCAGCGCCATGATCTGCCCATTCATCTCCCCAGGGTTGTGGACGTCGTCATTCAGCTTCACGCATACTATCCTTCTCACCACCTTCATGTCTTCTTCCGGCACCAGATTTGTTCTCACATTCGAATTGCATGATAGCTCCCTGAATGGCTTCTTCGAAACTGCAATCCTTTCAAGTTCTTCACCACCTCGTATCTCCTGCATGTCCAAGTTGAAGGTTCCTGAGGACGGATCTGTTTGTAGTTCCCTGTCGTGGTGTCTAATCTTTTCTTCTGCCAATATCATGCAGAGACTATCTTGATTGTCACTGCTCGCTTCCGAATCCACATCCCACATTTCACACTCCCCGCACAAATTTTCTCCTTCAGTGTTTTCTTCTTCTGTGGACGTGGACCGCTCCCCGGACTCTTGACCTGGTCCCAGGTATTCAGCTTCTTCCTTGAATTCCACTCTCTTTCTCCTGACTCTAGTCTGTTCAAGTAATTAAGCTGGGATCTTTTCAACCAGTGACTGCACCACTTCCTTCCCATCTAGATTAGTCACCTTCGAGGTATTTTTATCACTAGCTGTCCCGTTCTTCCGCAGTATTGTGACCTCAGGTTCCTCTCTACAGTTTTCTTGAATCACGGGCTTATCATCTGCTAGTCTCTCGAGTAACCCCTTTAAGTCCTCGTCTATTTGTGCTTCCCCCGTTTCTACTTGGTTGAGATCGTAGCCTTTTGCTTTGAGCGTCTCCCTCACGATCTTTGACTTAAGCATTATTCCTATAGGCATCCCTCGGTTCTTTCTTAAGATTGTTTTTTTCGTGGTTTCCTTTGGTAACTCGGGGTGATCTTCTATCGGTTTGCCTGATTTGTCCAACCATCTCGTGAGAGGAAGACTGTCATACGTTTCCTTGTCCATGAAGGAGAAGCCATCTTTGATTTCAGGTCTGTCTGCCTCCCTCTGTTCTTGTTTCTCGTAGAACTCCGTCTTCTTGCTCAAGCTGTCAGCATTTTGATGTTTGTCTCGTGTTCTGTGCTCAATTATCATATTGCATCTGTCCAGGCGAACTATCCACCTCCCAATGTAACTTTGGTCCATTGAGTACGTTTTCAGCCAGCTTAGTGCCCGGTTGTCGACTCGCAACTTGAATGGCTCGCTGCCTAGGTATGCCCTATATTTCTCGACAAAGGTAACCACCGCGAACATCTCTGCTTTCGGTGCTCCGTACTTCATTTCCGTGTCACTTAGGACTTTGCTCCCGTACGCTATCGGTCTCAAGACTGTCTTCCCGTTCCACTCTTGTTCTTGGTGGAGGATTCCAGATATCGCTACTACCGACGCGTCCGTATCCAGTACGTACATCCCCTTCTCTGTTGGCATCCCTAGTACTGGTGCCTCGCACAACTCTTTCTTTCTTCTCTGAAATGACTCTTCTGCTGCGTTATTCCACGTGAACTTCTTGCCCTTGTGCCTCATTAACTGCTGCATCGGATAAACCTTGTCTGCGTAGCCTTTGACAAATTCCCTATAGTAGTTTGCAAAACCCAGAAAGCTCATCAATTGGTGTTCCGTTTTCGGCGATTTCCAAGTTAGGACTGCCTCTACCGCGTCTGGATCTGGTCTGATGCCGTGTTTGTCCACCATCCTCCCCAAGTATTTTATCGAGTCCTTGAGTATCTCACACTTTGATGGTTTGCACTTCAGCCTCGACCTCTTCATACACGCAAATACTTCGTCAAGTCTTTCAATGTGGTCCTCTAGTGTGGGTGTCGCTATTACCACGTCATCCACATAGCACATCACCAGATTGCCATACTTCTTCGTCACGCCTATCAGCGCGTGTGCCATCAACCGCTGAAACGTGGCTGTGGCATTGCAAAGTCCAAACGGCATCCGTTTCCATTGAAACAGACCCAACTCGCAGGCAAACCCTGTCTGGTCCCTGTCCTGCTTCCTGAGTGGTACCTGCCAAAAAACCGAGCCTAAATCAAGAGTCGTAAAAAATTTTGCGTAACCTAACTTCGAGAGGCTCTAATCAATCCTAGGTATGAGATAGGCATCCTTCACCGTGACGGAGTTCAGGTATCGGAAGTCACAACAAAACCTCAACTGGTCGCCTTTCTTTTTGGCCATCACTACTCCACACGCCCACGGTGATTTGGATGGTTCTATCATGTCATACTCTAGTAGCGTTTCAATCTCCTTTCTACACGCATCCGATTTGTGTGGGGTCATGCGCCTCGCCCCCTCCCTGTGCGGTATTGGGTTTTCCTCAAGTTCTATTTCATGCTCAACAAAATTACAACACCCGATGTCTGCCTTATGTCTTGAAAAAACTTCTTCGTTCCGTTCTAGTAAGTCCTTGATGGCTTCGAGCTGCTCGTCCGTGAACTTGCCTCTTAGGTGTTCAATATCCGGTAGAACCGGTTTATTACTCTGTATTTCGTCTAATGTGGGCCGTTCCGGGAAATTCGAACAGCTCGATAGTCCATCGTCCGTCTCTGACTTAAGTGACTTCACAAGACCCGACGAATCTTTTATTTTATTCAATCGTCTCAAGATACAAATCTTGTCCCTATGATTGGGACAATCAACAACTTCATTTTGTTTATGGTTTTCAGTCATTTCATATCGAGTTTTAACAGGTAAAGCATATCCCAGTTTCCTCCCCCTCTGTATCGTGATTGGCATGTCAAGGGTATTCAACAAGACACTCACGCAGAGACCGCTCTTCGTAATCGAGAGGGATCTTCCTAAAACAGCAGCACTTTGACTATTTGGGTTGGGACTACACATACCTGCTTGTTGTCACTTGGTTCATTGTAATTTTTCATTCGTAAGCTTACAATCGCCGCCTCGTTCGCCTTTAGTCTCACCCTCCTACTCAAGAATACCGGTGCTTTGCTTTCATTTGCCATTATTAAATTTACCGGTTTGATTGCGTACCTCCTATCCGGGTTCCGTATCCTGAACATAGCGTTGTTTAGATCAATCGCTACATCAAAGTTCCTGATGAAGTCTCTGCCTAAAATAAATTGGTCAGACTCGTCTAGGTTTTCTACCACAAGAAAGCTCATCCACAGGTTACGTTCCCCCAGATTGAGGGCTATTATCGGCGTTCTGCCCAACACCCGCAGGGCCCCCTTGTTTGCAGCTGACAACCGTATTCTCGAATCTATCAAATCATCTTTGTCGAAGCCCATTCGTTCCCAAGTTTCGAGTGGTATGACACTCAAGACTGCTCCCGTATCGAGTAACCCACGTAACTGAGTCTTTTTGCCACTTATGTCTAACACGTGTCCTGTCACATCTGCCTCTGTCCCGATGTGCATCGCATCCTCTTCAAGCATGGCGCAGTGTCCGATCGATCTCACTTTCAACTCTTCCCTTCCCACGTAGATTTGCCCAATTAGGTCTTCATCACATGTTATCATTGTTTTGGTATAGATGTTGATTCCATCTATATTTAGCATCACTTCATGTGGACCATAAGCTTCCGTGTACCTGTTAACAACACGTACCGACTTGCTACCCCCTCTCGTGAGTAGTGCTCTCAACGCTCTAGAAGTCGTTTGTGGACTTATACAACTCAAGTAATCTGCGTACACATCAATGTGCATTATTGTCTGGTGACTTGGTTCGCTTAAGTTTCTCGTTACTTCGTGGCCGCCCACAGTGATTATTGACATTATTCTTGCCCCAATCTTTGTTATGCCAAATGGCTTTCCTGTGACCATTTTTACTGTGTTGCAGTTTCCATTTTTTGTCGACCCCTCAGCAGCTTCTGCTATTGTTTGTGCGCAATTTAATGTTTCGTTCATTCTCTGTCTTTGGATCTCTTGCTTCAACCGTTGTTCTATTTCTTTCGCTGCCAGGTCTTGTTTCACTTTGTTGATGGCCTCCGCTGCCGCCTTCTCATAATCTATTTCTTGTGCGTTCTTTGCCGTGGCCTCTACTGCACTATTACATTGTGTTACAGCTTTCACTGTTTTCGTCGGTAGCTCCACATTTGGTCTTTCTAGGTCTTTCGTCTCAAATTCACCTTGTCTGTTTTTTTGGTTCTGCACTGCTGCTAGCGCCAACTTGTGTTTTGGATGACTCTGGTTCTTGACCGCTTCCCAAAACAACGGACAGTCCATCCTGAAGTGCCCCTCTTGGTTGCAGAAGAAGCATCTTGCACCTATTTTGATGATCAAGCCACTATAGAACTCGTGTTCTTCCATCTGGCTCATATCTTCTTCATCGGGTGCATATCCCAAACTCTTCATGCCCTGTTTGTATGTCGTGCAATCCGCCACATGATGATCCGCCGACCCGCAGTTAGCACATGACCTGCGTTTGTCCATGTCATCTCTGGGCTTGTACCATGACGACCTCTGTGGCTGACTTCCCCCTTGTGTGTTCCTGTTGTCTGAGTACGAGTATTTCTTGGGTTTCATCAACAAGTACTCTCTTGACTTCTGCCTCATCTCTTCTGGAGTTGGTGCACTGTCTTTCGTCAATGTGTAGTACGTTGCTAACATCGTTCTCAAGTCATCACTCTTCACCCCATCAATGAACTTTGAGGCGATACTGAAGTTCCTTCGATTAGTAGATTCTTCCGGGTCACTCCTTCTTCTCAAGCTCTCAAGATCATCTAGGAACCTGTCAATCGATTCATCGTCCCTTTGTCTCCTCTTCTCAAATCGCATCATCGCTTGATGACCCTTCATGCCTGAGCCGAATCTATTTAACAATATTTCAAAGATTTTGTCCGCTGTGTCGCGTTCCTCTTCTTTCTTCGCAACCACGCATTTCAATGCCGTGCCTTCCAGATTGCTCAGTATCGCTGTGCATGCTTGCCTCTCATCGTTCAAGTTGCCTTGTTCTAAGTGCAACCTCATGACTTCTACCCAAGTGTCAATGCACCCATCTGAATCATCTTTGAACTCCTTTGGTTTCTTGAAGGTTTTCCTGGATTTGTTGCCTCCTCTGTCACTCGAGTCGGTGTTCCTCGTGGCAAAGGCTTCTAGCGTCCTGTTCATCATTTCCCAGGTGCTTGCCCAAATCATGGCATCCGGTCCCACGTTGTTGTGAGTCGTGGAGTCCCCTGGACCACTAGTTGTGTTCACTGTTCCATTCTTTATAATGGCCCTGGCCCCCACCGGTGCCGTAATAGCGGCCTCCCTGGTTGCTGGTAACGGTGTTGACTGTCGTTTGTTCCTTTGAGGCTCCACGAAGTCCACTCTATTACCTTGTTTCCTCTCTGCAGCTGGCCTGTCTTGTTGTGTTGAATTCCTAAGAATAGCGTCTTGCTTTGTCTGTATTGCTCTTGAGCTCTCAGCCTGTTCCCTACTCATCGTATCCATTCTCGTTTCCAAACTCCCTAACTGGTAATTCACTGCGTCATATCGCTGCTTCATTTCCTGCATGTCTTTTCTGATGTTCTTCTCTCGCTCTTCATCAGTGTTTTCTACTTTGTCAGACATCTTCTGAAGCTTTTCCTCCGTCGCTCTCGCTAGATGGAAATAGTTGTCTAAGTACTCATGTTTGTTGTGTCTCATTTCTTTCTTTATCACATGCTGTGCTTCAGTTTCTCATCTATCTGATCTAGTTTCGCTATCAAGTCGCTTAACTCAAGAGTTGTCGTTCCATGGTCCGTTGTTGTCCTGTAGTTGATCGGTCTCTGTCGTTCTCGTGGATACTGTTCCGAATGTTTTGCTTTTCTCAACCTTCGTCTCTTCCACTGCTGCGTCCTTCGATCTCATTCCGACCATCATTGCTAATCTTTCAGTAAAAGACGTTCTCTTTTGAGACTCATCCTTCACTGTTTCTTGCGTGTTGCCTGTTGTGTCTTCCGCGTTGTCTATCGGTGAGAACTCTATGGGATTCGGGTTAGGTTCTTCCGCATTAGGCATTGGAGTTGACTCTGTCGTCTTCTTTCCTGCTTCATCCACACTTTGATCAGGTGTCTCTAGATCAATCTCGATGATGGGTTCTACTCGTTTCTCTTCTATGCCCTTTTTTGCTTTGTTCTCATGGTACTCCTCGTGCTGACCATACTAACTGAAAAGTTCTTCTTTGTTATCTTCGGACCCATTGATGTTGTTTTACGTAGCGACGAGTTATACTTTGTCTTCGCTTCGGTAGATATCTTCTCAGCTACCGGTACCCTGCTCCGCCTCATTATTTACAATTGTTACTATTTACAGTATTACTACCTACAAGATTCTACTCTAAAGTTAAAACCTCTTTTGAAAAAAAGTTTTTCTAAAAAGAAATCGACGATTTGCTGAAAACAACTTTTCTTAAGCTCTTGAAAATTTTATGTGTTAGAATAGGATAGGGAATATGATCTTACAATTGGTTACTTCAACCTGACTTAGTACTCTTTTAGTGCCCCCTTCCTATTATTCAGTTTTGTCCCAGTACTTCTTGTTAGTATCCCCAGACTAGTGTCCCAAGACCAATGGCCCAAGACCAACGTCCCAAGACTAATGTCCCAAGACCAATGGCCCAAGACCAACGTCCCAAGACTAATGTCCCAAGACCAATGGCCCAAGACCAATGTCCCAAGACCAATGGCCCAAGACCAATGTCCTAAGACCACTGTCCCAAGACTAATGTACCAAGACCACTGTCCCAAGACCACTGTCCCAAGACCAATGTCCCAAGACCAATGTCCCAAGACCACTGTCCCAAGACCAATGTCCCAAGACTAACGTCCCAAGACCAATGGCCCAAGACTATTGTCCCAAGGCCAATGTCCCAAGACTAACGTCCCAAGACCAATGGCCCAAGACCAACGTCCCAAGACTAATGTCCCAAGTTCAATGGCCCAAGACCAACGTCCCAAGACTAATGTCCCAAGACCAATGGCCCAAGACCAATGTCCCAAGACCAATGGCCCAAGACCAATGTCCCAAGACCACTGTCCCAAGACTAATGTACCAAGACCACTGTCCCAAGACCAATGTCCCAAGACCAATGTCCCAAGACCACTGTCCTAAGACCAATGTCCCAAGACTAACGTCCCAAGACCAATGGCCCAAGGCCAATGTCCCAAGACTGATGTCCCAAGACCAATGACCCAAGACCAACGTCCCAAGACTAATGTCCCAAGACCAATGGCCCAAGACCAATGTCCCAAGACCAATGGCCCAAGACCAATGTCCCAAGACCACTGTCCCAAGACTAATGTACCAAGACCACTGTCCCAAGACCACTGTCCCAAGACCAATGTCCCAAGACCAATGTCCCAAGACCACTGTCCCAAGACCAATGTCCCAAGACTAACGTCCCAAGACCAATGGCCCAAGACCAACGTCCCAAGACTATTGTCCCAAGGCCAATGTCCCAAGACTAACGTCCCAAGACCAATGGCCCAAGACCAACGTCCCAAGACTAACGTCCCAAGACCAATGGCCCAAGACCAACGTCCCAAGACTATTGTCCCAAGGCCAATGTTCCAAGACTAACGTCCCAAGACCAATGGCCCAAGACCAACGTCCCAAGACTAATGTCCCAAGACTAATGTCCCAAGACCAATGGCCCAAGACCAATGTCCCAAGACCAATGGCCCAAGACCAATGTCCCAAGACCACTGTCCCAAGACTAATGTACCAAGACCACTGTCCCAAGACCACTGTCCCAAGACCAATGTCCCAAGACCAATGTCCCAAGACCAATGTCCCAAGACTAACGTCCCAAGACCAATGGCCCAAGACCAACGTCCCAAGACTATTGTCCCAAGGCCAATGTCCCAAGACTAACGTCCCAAGACCAATGGCCCAAGACCAACGTCCCAAGACTAACGTCCCAAGACCAATGGCCCAAGACCAACGTCCCAAGACTATTGTCCCAAGGCCAATGTTCCAAGACTAACGTCCCAAGACCAATGGCCCAAGACCAACGTCCCAAGACTAATGTCCCAAGACTAATGTCCCAAGACCAATGGCCCAAGACCAATGTCCCAAGACCAATGGCCCAAGACCAATGTCCCAAGACCACTGTCCCAAGACTAATGTACCAAGACCACTGTCCCAAGACCACTGTCCCAAGACCAATGTCCCAAGACCAATGTCCCAAGACCACTGTCCCAAGACCAATGTCCCAAAACCAATGTCCCAAGACCAATGTCCCCAGACCAATGTCCCAAGACTGTTTCGTACCAAGACTGCTCTGGTCCAAGACTGTTCCAAGGCTGCACTGTCCCAAGACTATCCCAAGACTGTGTTGCCCCAAGACTGTCTCCAGAGTGCAATGTCCCAAGACTTCTTCGGTACTGTCCCAAGACTCGTCACTGAGTGTCTGGATATCGGGTCTCTTCTTCTTCGTTGTAGGACTATTTAACCACTGTACCTTTTACCACCACTTGAGCTCTTGTAAAAATTTTCACAAAATCCCAATCTTAATGGTCGAAACCCAAATATTGATCCAGTCTTTTCAGGCTATTTGAAACTCTAATTTCCCCGCAGGTGTCTTGTGATCACCTGTTCGTTAAAATACCAACAACAATTTTTTACCAAAACATAAAATTTTAAACTGGAAAAAATTTCAAAAACAGATGGGTGAATTCTCCTGAAACTCAAGGTTGACTGATGTCAATCTTTGTCCGAAAAAAAGTCTGGTACCCGATTGCCACGCGTTTTCCTCCCCCCTGCTAGCGATCTTATGGGGTATCACAAAAACTGTCTATATCCGTTCCCCCCTACCGATCCGACCAGGGTACCTACCTTAACCTGATTCTAATTTTGGATATCCGCTTCCTGTAACCAACGCGTGTAAATATCTAATGTAACTACGTCGACGATGCCGAGCAATTAGTTACCCTAATGTCCCCCCTTTTTACAATTTATAACCGCTAACCTCTAACTTAACCAGCCCCCCGTCTAACCTCCCCCCTCTTTAGCCCCCTCCTAAGCCGAAAAATTCCTTAAGCGCCGGGTGCTAAACCTCTCGAGTGAAAACCGTAGACCTGTTTCCAGGCCTGCTTGTGCAAAAACTTCCTCAAAACAATGGGACTCCGCTTATCCAATTTTACACTTATCTCCTATAATGTAATGTGGATTCTAACGATACCCGTTGCCCAACTTGAGAACACCCTTGTGCGTCCTCTTGTGGTGATCCTGTGCTGGTTGTCTCTGTTCCGCACTTGACAGCAGCACACTTTCCCACTTGGCTGGTCACCCTTTCCAGTCAAGTCTCCCAGTGGTCCGGTTCGATCCTTGTGAACCACTTTCCCACTCGACTGGTCACCTCTTCCAGTCAAGTCTCCTAGTGGTCCGGCTAGGTTGCAATCTGTCTGAAAACCCTTAACAACGCCCCCACTCGGGCACCTTTTCAGAGTCACTGGTTTAAATTGCTAGATTGATCGAAACGATCGGTCTTATAAAACAGTATGGGTATACTATTTAATTAATATAAAGGTTTGATCCAAATGATCTGGTATCAAAGTCACTGTCTTTTCGTTTTATGGTTTTTGTTCCTTTTTCTATACTTTTTTTCTTGTTTTTGTTTCGCTTTTTGTCTTTTTGCTCGTGTTTTTGTCCCCCTAGTTACCCCCCTTACTCGGTTAGCTAGGCCTCGTTCGGAGAGCGTACCAGGAAGTTTTCTCAAGTTTTCTTAAAAAGCTATCACGGTACAACCGGAAGGCTTACACGTTCCCGCTGAACCGTACCACCGGTACTCTAGAATGGGCATGCAGCCCGGAGCTGTGTCAAGTGGGTTCGACTCCGTAGTCATGATGTCGTAAAAACACCCAGGAGCGCCATAAAAACACTATGTAACAGCCGCCTACTGCAGTCACATAAGAGGCTTAAGAAAAATAGGCCCTATAACCATTGGCTCAAGAGTCAGGGACACTATCTCTTGTGTTTTTCTACCTCAAGAACGGTCGGAGCCAATTCGGTTCGCTTGCGACATGAGACTAGAACCCGTTACAGCTTGAAGGCTACTACCAAATTATCCCCCCACTCTAGAAAACCAAAACGTCCCCATACTTAGGTCTCAAAATACCCAAAATACACAAACGCCGTTAAAAACAGGGTTGGAACAATCCGTTAAGTTACTTTTTATTGGACAGTGGAACTTTGATCCATTTCAGATGGATCAACCTAAAACTCGCCTTATCTCAACAAAACAATCATAAAACACACTCGAGAAATTTAAATTGGGAACTCACATGTTGATGTACTCAAGTACAAGGAGTAATTAAATTGGTGAGCAGCTCAAGAACTAGGTAATATAACTAAACAAGTTTGATACTGGTCAGTTTTGGTAACAGAAGTAAGTTCTGGCTCTAGAATTTGAGTTTTTGTATGAACCATTGGGACACTCAAGCTGTCCACCTTTCCATTGAAGGTTCACTCTAGTTCGTTCCGAATAGTCGTTCTTTCTTCTATTTATCGTCTCTCCTCCTATTTCGGGATAAGACAGCTCTACTCGTGTCTTATTTTATATCTGGAAATTGCGAATAGCAATTTCCCGCTGTTTTTCCTGAGCAATTTCCCGCAAATGTAAATTCGGATGTTCTGATTTTTCACTTTCTGTTTTCAGTTGGTACGAGAAAACTGAGCATGACAGGCTCTATTCGAAATTTTGAAAATTAAAATTCTACTCGAAAATTACGTATTTTCGTGTCTCTCAAGGTCAAACTTCCAGACATGACCGACTGGCACACCCCTTCAATGTCCCCATTGAACGCATAACCCTGGGTTATCTTCAAGTGGTGATCCAGCTTTCTGTAATCAATTTACAAAACGCATTAGAATATAAAATTTATCTACTCTACCTCAACTCACCGCGTGTCATAAATGGCATCGTACTACATTTCACTGCCTTTCAGCATTTTCACAAAATTTGCACTATGAGGAGTGTCCTACATAAAAAAAATTTTCTGACTACTTAAGTAGTTTTTCCGTAAAATTTCTTATCGCTCTTGCTGATTAAAAAGTTGAGACGTGGCACAGCCACGCACCCGTTAAAATTAACTTAATGTCACTCACCAAGTATAATCACTCATTTATGCGTTTGCATATTAAAACTAAGAAACTCTGTGGCTAGGAAAGGTAATGAGGTACTCACCCTTTTCGAGCCAGCGTACCTAACTCCTACCAGGTCGCCACAAACTGAAGATGTGTTCTACACAGGTTAAAAACTCCAGTCAGGTTTAAATAGATAAATACACTCAACTAAGGCCTATATATATAAATAACATCAACTAAAATTCTCCATTGTAATTCAACTATTTTAACAACAGTTGTAACAATTTCAAGTCTGGTTTGACCAAACTGCATCAAAACAAAAAGTTTGAAAGTTTCATTAATCCATCTTGGTTGGTTAGTTTAAGTTTTTACACACAATGAAATCAAGTTTTCATTTCTCTCCAGTTTTCAATCTTCGTCCATCGCTTCTGGTTTCTGCTTGCCTTTCTCACTGTCTTCTAGAAATTTTTGCAGCATATCCACAGAGTTTCGGGCCGTGCCCCAGCTTTCCTGCTCCAGCAACCTCTGTTTGTACCAGGTTAGTAGGTCCACATTCACTTTCTGCTCTCTGTTCCTGCAGAAGCTGTTGTCCAGGCACAGGCTCACGTTCCGTTCTAGGTCAGCTTTTAAGACCTCTTTCCTTTCCTTTTGAGTTGTGCAAGACATCCCAGGTACTTTCTTCACTGCCGTGGTCACAGCGTTCCTATGTGTCAGGAATGCTCTCTTATAGGCTCCCGGTCCTATGTCCAGCTGGAAAGATCGATATGCTTCCGTGTTTCGGGACAAATGACGCTTCGCGCGTTCATGTCCAGCTGGAAAGATCGATATGCTTCCGTGTTTCGGGACAAATGACGCTTCGCGCGTTCATACACCCATGCCGTCCTCACCGCACGGAACCAAGGCATCAATCTTTCTCTCGCCCAAATTCTTTCTATTTCTTTCGGTATTCTCAAAATTTTGCAGGTCCTTTTGAGCAGATCCAGTCTCTTGCTGATGCTCACTCGGCTCAATTGCTCCAGAGTTGGCATGGCCATCTCCTGTTATGTCGTCCCTGCATTGGCTTCTAGCCATCTTACTGCTAACATGGCGCTGACCACCAGTATGTTCACCTTCTGGGTTTGGTCAGGCAATCCCATCGAGAACAACTCTTCGGCATCCCAAACCAGTACTAGGTTTACTCTCTTGGGGTGCCAAAACGTCTGCGCCAGGCAGTGACACGCGTCCTTCCCATGAGTCAACAGAATATTTCTCCAAGTTCGATAACCCGATGCCACTAGCAGGGGCTCAATTTTTATCATCGTTTGATGAGTCTCATCTTTTTCGTCTATCATGGGAAAATCACTCGACATTATTCCCCTAGCCATCTTTTTCTGAAACTCACTGATGTTCCCTTCACCCCATTTTACACTCCAACTCATCCCTGGACCTCTCTGGGGCTGCCTGGAGGATCTTCCTCAACAACTCATGGGATCACTCCGACATCCTCGACAGTCGCACGCACTTAGGCACCGAGAAGAGCTGGTCGATCAGTCGGTGTTGTCTTCTGGCATCTACAACCACCAAGTGCGTCGGTTATTTGCTATTGCAGTATGGTGCCGCACTAGGTCCCACTCCCACCAGATACTTCGAACCGGCTGTCTTATGATATCCCATGCTGTGCTCCAAATTCATCTCATTTTCATGAGCCTCCCGCCAGCTTCTAATTTTCTGCTGCGTTTGTAATGCTCCAGGGAACACTTCCACACTCAAGGACGTGACCAGCGCATAGGCCCGCTCCAGGCGTTCCAAGGACTCAATCGACCTGACCATGCTACATAAACCTAAGGCGGTCATCAAATTCACCTCCGTCACTCCATGGCAATCCGCAACCAACTCCATATCTTTTTTCTCTGACATACTCAATCTTCCATACAATTTGGGTAGCTGGCAGTGCTTTTCACTCAATGTTTTCAGGCGATGACCTTTACCACACATGTACCCTTCCATTCCACAACTGGAAGCTAAGCAGGAACCCTCCTTCATCCAATCACTTGGAGAGTTCCCCTCGGACGGCTCCGTGGGTTGATTGTCATCTTGCCTCGTTGATTTCAGAGCCAATAGATGATATGTCATGGCTAGGTCGTGCAGGCTCTCATTGTCGTTCTCCTCCAGTTCAGTTTCAGCGGCGAGGTCCCATATCAGGCCCGTGTTCGGATTTGGACACAATGAAGCCCTCACAAGTTCCCACATCGTCACTAAGCTGCTCTTCAGCGGACCGTCCCACGAACCACTCTCAAAGCTTACTTGTCCCTACAGCTGGGAAATCGAAGGTGCAATCGCTCGTTCCTCCAGGATCACTCCCAATTGTAACTGTTCAGACGTTACTGTCCCCATTTCTCTCGCACTCTTTCACCCAGAAATTCGGGATTATTGCTTGCTCATAGTCGAAGTATGCGTCCCTCGCTTCCTCGTTAACGAATGGATTATAAGCTATTCCTGGGACACCCGACACGTATTAGAAGGACTTCCGCTTTCCTAGCGTCTCGTACTCGTTCAGACTTCTAATTCCTTCTAACAATTCTCTCGTCACAGTCAACTCCTTGTTGGAACATCGCCTGACTTCCTCCAATCGCCGGTAGCTATCCATGTCATTCAGATCGTTCGTCGGAATCTGCAGGGGCATGTCTTGATAGGGCTCCAAGACTTCTTCAAGTCTAGGGCTCCAAGACTTCTTCACGTTTCTTCGACCTCTACCCGATTGTCTTTACACATTCTTCTAGCACCGGAGTGGGGATACGATCCACCACGAACTTCACAAAGCCAAGTGCGTCCTTTCTTTTTGCCCACGCCATCGCAGAATTGTCCCTGGCGATCAACACTCTCAAACCTCCCATAAATTCTAACTGTTTCTCTCTAGATCTCGTATCAAGGGTGGCTTCATGCTCCCGTCTTCTTATTCCGACAAGGCACCACACAAGTCTCACTTGCAGGACTGTCCTGACGCAGGGGTTGGCTAAGTAAGCCATCACAGATGAGAGGGTACGCATGGTTTCGTCGAAACACTTCTGCAGAGCCGCCCTCCTGGAAATTTCACTCAGAAGCTCTGAACCATTCTCATTCGCCTCCGACGGCATCACTGTGCCATATTCTTTCCTCTTCAGGTTCGAGCCCCTTATCAACTCTTTCAGATACTCCTGCATGGCTTGCTTGTCATGCCAGGCCATCAGGTGCCCTCTCGTGGAGTTTCCCGCTTTCACCATTTACAGGTAGCCCCCAGCAGGATCGCCCATGTGAACCGATCCGGGCACTGTAAAACGACTATACTGAACCACGTCGAGCTGCCCTTCCAACTTCATCTTTGCCATGTTGGTACTTGACGGTTTGTAGTCGTCCAATCAACCGGATCCACACTGGCTAAAAACCTCCATTTCCAATCTGGTGTCAGCCAGGGTTCTTTCGTTTCTCTTGACCTTTGAAGCCGTTGAGAATAATCCCGCCAGCAACATCGGTGGCACTTGGTTCTCATTTTCTCTGCTGCCTTGCGCGTCCCCTTGCCCAGCTTCGTTCGGGCGGGACACTTTCGCCAGCGACATCACCATCGTTTTGGTCTGCGACTTCACAACCTTGGGGTTGTTCACTTTGTCGTTCACTCTCTCCTTCAATTTTTTCACTATTGACTTGTACTTTTTCAGTCCTTTCCTGGCTCTTGTGACGGGTCGACCTCGTATAATCGGGCTTTCTTCCGTTTTTTTTTCCGTGACTTACTCGATCAGACCGTCCGATTCAGTGGACTCCATCTTTTTCTTTATAACTTCTCGCATGATGGGCTGGTTCAACCCCACTCTCATCATTGGCTGCCGTATCTCCAGATTATGCTCCACGTACTTCCCATGAATGCTACACGCCTCCAAACATCGCCGATGTTTCTCTCCAGCTCGCTCTGGTATCGCTCCCATTCTCCTTCTGGCAACGTGCCCAGGAATACCACTCGTATTGACTCATCAATACTCCTTCTTCGAGCGGATTCACTGAGTTGCTTGGACTCGCCCTTCCTCTGATATGCTTCAACCAGGGACATAGACTCCACAGGTGACAGACTAGCTGGGGGCTCCTTAGTGGGAGACATAAATGATGACGGTGTCATCAACACTAGTGTTTCATTTGCTCCACCACCTTCTGTTTCATTGAACTCATATTCCAGCAGATCCCTCTCCAGAGCACCCAGGTCAACATCGCTCATTCAGTCGCTCTTCCCTTCCATGGGGTCATTTTCACCATGATTCTCTTTATTTGCATCTCCTCCATTGTCTGGTCTTGGTCCCGGTCCAGAGGGGCTATGGCGCATGTCAATTCCTGCATCCGGCCGAGCCGGTATCGCCAGGTCAACCGCATGATAAAACACTTGGTCATTCATGACAATTTCTACAGGTTCCTCACCATGCGGTGCCACTGCCTCTATCGTCAGATAGATGTCTCCTCTGGTCTCCTTGCTCACCTCCATAATCACCACTGTCTCCCTCCTGGGCCACTGCAGCCTAGACTTGTCGTCAGCTGGAGTATACACGTCGTTCCAGTGGCCTGCAGAGACCTCTGGCTTCCTTGATGGTATGGCCTTGATCTTTTTACTGCTCCACAAGTTCTGAAAGTCGAAATTGAAGACATGTAAAGCTGCAGCTTTCCAGCTGATGAAGCGCGGCTCCATCCCTCGCTCCACTTGATCATTTTTTTCTTCTACATCCTGCGCAGCTCCAATCCTGGGTGCCAGAACTGGACTGTTTACTCCACACAGCATCCTCCTAATGCGAGGATACAGTGGGCATCTGTTTGGCAGTGGATTTAAACCTGCCAGCCATGCGTCCTGGTTCTCCCTCACGTAAGCGTAGGTCTCCGGCCAGGCCGGGAGCTTCACTGCGTCTGTGGTTTCTCTAATGATAGGTCGTAGGTTCCAAAGCTTGGGGTTGAACTGTACATTGGCAAAATCCTCGCCTCCCATTCGACATTTGAAGCTGTTTTTCAGGTCCATTAACACCCAGCCAGGGCAGTCCACCACAGACGCAAGGTTCACATACATAACCGAATGTCTGTACGCCTCCACTCGAATGTCAGGGAACACTTGCACCACTGTAGGTCCATACACCACAGTCACAAATTCTCTCAATCCGAAGATCAGAGCGAGTTGATCGATCCGCATCATTAGAGCCAAGTCGGTCAACAAGGGCATTCCCCCACACCTCTTCACTTCACTTTTGCTTGAGGTTGACTTATCCTCTTCGGTCAAACTTCTGATCTGATGTAGCAAATACTGAAGGAGAAAAGTCCTCCAGTCCTTCAGTTTTCGATAAGATGCTGTCTTCATCTGATAATCGAACTCGGGGTACCTTAGCAGCACGAACAGGTCACCCAGGCGACCATAGGCCATCGCAATCAGTGTCAGCAGACCATCCAGTCGGAGATCGCCTAATTCCTGTGTAAAAAGCACCAGGGGTTCTTTGACAAGCTTTCGTGCCCGAAGGTTACGTATAAGGCCAGCACAAGGCCAATAGACAGCTTCCTGATGTCCCTCACGAAATTGGCTATCAGGTTCCTCGGTGCCTTTGGGTAGCAGCTGCTGATGAATGCAGGTTACCATCCTATGCCCATTCTGGCGAGAATTGCATCTGACCTCTCTCACTCGGCCCTTGTGGCCAGCACATCCACTTGGAACCGGTCCAAGGACATCGTGTTAATCTCCTGCATAAATCCCAACATCGTCGCCTCTGCCTGCTGCCTCATTTCTAACATTCTTCGTAGGTATTGATGGATCTCTCTGACTACTGCCGGTGCATGATCGAAGGCATCCTGCCCCGACGCGCATAAGCGAGGAGATAGGTATAGCCAGAGATTGGTGTGCGGTTTGGTTCTCAGGGCCATAGCCTTAATGTCTTCCTCTGTTGAGAGGGCATTCCTCCTGACCATATTTCCTCTTTCATCCCTCACGTAGTCCGTTTGTCTAAACCACAGATTGCTCGCCAATTGCTGCACCAGCTGATGTTCATCACCCACTCCTGGCCTCAATTTCAATAACCGGTCGAAGTTAGAAAGTTCCAGGCCTAGCCCCTCATCAAGAACGACGCGCGTCGTGTTATGATCTTTGAATCCTTGGATCGCATTCGAGATGTCCGTCCATATCGCAGGGAGTTCTGATCGGTAAAGGTAGTAGAAGCTGGGATCTACCTGTCGATTCGGTGCCGGTATCATCACATCAAATCGTCCCTCCGCCAACATGACCACCATAGCATACACAAACTGCATGGGTTCGGGCAATAGGGCATAGCCGGGAGACAGCACAAAGATTATCTTCCCTAACTGCCTTGCAAAATTCTGTCGTATCGATCTCTCAGCCTCCACCATGGCTGAGAGCAGCGTCATGATAGCTTCTCCCACGGCCTCCGAGCTCGTGACTGATCCGTCGACAAGAGCGTTTAGGAGGCTCCTGCTCTGCAGGTGGTCGTTCGATCCGGCTATTATCACTACTTCTGGATCCACACTTACCACCCTCTGCACACTTATTGCCATCCCCACCGCTTGGCCCAATCCAAATTAGGAGCTGTGAAGAAATTCGCATCAGGCCAGAAGAGTGAGCGGGGCGTGTACAGGTAGCCAGAGCTGGCCACTATCAGAATTCTCCCCAGCTTCATTTCCTGATGGTCATAAGCCGCAGACAGATTGTCTCCTTTTGATGATTCGAGGTGCGCATACCTCCTTTCGTCACTTTCCACTAGTGTGATTCTGGGGTAATTCTGGGGTTTGTCCCGGGGGTCTGGCGAACTGTTTTCCCCATGTTGTGATGCCGGTTGTTGGGCTTGTTCTCCACCAGAAACTTCCCTCTATGATTTGGTGGAGATCTTTGTCGGACCTGATGACGGACGTCCGTCAATCACCTCGTGTTCAACGGTCCCATAGTGTTATCTCCGGGCAGAACCTCCAGATCCGCCAATTGAAGAGTAGTAGCGGAGCTGAATTGCTCTTCTTCAGCCAAGAGCCAATCCACACCTGGAATTCGGTACAGACCAGATACAATAGGGTCAACCCCGTTGAGCATTCTTGTCGCATCTGCACGACAAGTTAGCGTCTTCATGCTCAATTTGATAGCCATGTCTGTTTTATATCTTCCCCAGGGGCAGGGATCTGCTCTGTTCCATAGCAGCTTACTGACCCTACGCGTATCCATCACCACTGTAGGATCGGCTCGCGAGGTATCCTGAGCGGTTGACGCCCTCGAATGCTGTGCCGTGGTATTCGCGTCGTCGTTTATCCACTGTTTTCCAGGTTGGGTATTGAAGTGTATACCATCTTCTGTCAAGGCACCATGGTCCACCATTCTCAACGTTTTCTCGACATCCATCAAACGGAGTTCGTTGGGGTTTCCTGTGGTGAGATTCCTGATCATCACATTCCACTGGGTTATGTTCCCATTCATGAAGTCGGCTACTGGTGACCCGGCGTCTGGGTTATGGGGGATGGTACACAAGACCACAATCCGCGGTCTATATTTCTCTTTCAATTTTTTGAGGAGACAGATCAGTAGTGATTCCCATTTTGCCTCAGGTGTGACGGGGTTCCTTGGGACTTCGTTCGTCCCTATCATCACGGTCAACGTGCCCACTCTATCTTCGTTCTGCAGCTCCATCATCTTGATTACTTGAGCTACTGAAGCCCCTCTAAAGGAGATCACAGTAGTTTGTCCTCCTACTAGAATTTGCTTCAAATCCCTCACCAGGCTGTCCCGTATGATTAGGTGTTGGCTGCCCGTCGGCACCGGTTGGTGGATCACCGCTGAATTCCAGGCCATACCGTTCAGGCAGGTTCTGGGGTGCTCTGCTGCAACTTGCACAAAGGTCCTTCGGGCGTTGAGGTCCTTTCGAATATCAACTACCCGCGACCTCACCTTGGCTCCACTCGGTACCAGACCGGCCGGCTCTGTGGGATTCACTGATTTTTCTTTTCTGATGGACGACTGGTCCGCTCGCTGAGTAGAAACAATCCTGCCCAAGCTTCGGTCTCTCGCTCGGTTTATTTCCTGTATCGCAGCTTTGGCCACTTGCTCAACTTTCGTCTGGAACTGAGGTGCCAGGTAAGTGTCCGAGGGATCAAGTATTTTGTTTCTGGCATTTGAAGGCGAGCCCACTCGCTGCGGGGCCGTCACCTCACCGGGTCTATAAAGCTCCTGAGTCTTGGTTTTGGCTGTCGTCTCGGTATTTATCATCGCCAGAACCTCCGGCGACAACTTGCTGACTCTAGAATTATAGAGCTCCTTCAAGTGCTTTATCTCCTCTTCTTTGAAGAGGATCTGCAGCTCTCCGTATTTCCGTTTCCATTCGTCACAGTCTTTCGCCTTTTCTTGAAGCTCGTTCAACCTTGTGCACAATTGCTTCCAGTTTTTGTCTTTCTTCTCCAGCGTTTTACTCGTCTCCGCCGTTTGTATCTGATATTTCGTTCATTCTGACTTTTTTTATTGGAGGAGCCGCTGTTGGGGAGTCTGCTGAGTGTGATGGACCCTGCCCGTCACGTGATCGCTTGGCTCCAATGAGAGGCTGTACAGGCTGAACAGGTAAGGCATCTCCCCTAACCGGTATTCCCTCTCCTCGCTCAGTCCAGGTTCACGAGCTAGGTCGTGACCCGACATTTCCCCTCGTCGCCATCTCATGAGTCGGTTACGACCTCTCTACGCAGTTCCGGACGCGCCAAAGGCCAACATCAGGACCACCTCGGTGGGGCGTTCCTCACGAGCTTCCCTTACCAACACATTGAGGAGTGCGACGGTGAACATCGCCAGCTCCGGTTCCTGCAAGCTACAGTTGCAATCAATTGACTGACAAAAGTTTCTGCGACAAAGCTTTGTCTCTGATCAGAAAAATTTTTTAAGGAACCTTTTGTGGAAGGGTTATTATGCAATCTACTATCTCTTATGTTTGGAATATACTGATGTTTGCAATCTATAATTGCAATCTTCTATCTCTAAAAACAAAACAAGCGACTATATAACAATTAAAACTTGCACCGTGTTGGCCTGATTGTCATATTTGACTGACAAAAGTTTCTGCGACAAAGCTTTGTCTCTGATCAAAAAATTTTTTAAGGAACATTTTGTGGAAGGGTTATTATGCAATCTACTATCTCTTATATTTGCAACATACTTATGTTTGCAATCTATGTTTGCAATCTACTATCTCTAAAAACAAAACAAGCGACTATACAACAACAATTAAAACTTGCACCGTGTTGGCCTGAACGTCATAATTGACTGACAAAAGTTTCTGCGACAAAGCTTTGTCTCTGATAAGAAAAATTTTTTGAGGAACATTTTGGGGAAGGAATATTATGCAATCTACTATCTCTTATATTTGCAACATACTTATGTTTGCAATCTATGTTTGCAATCTACTATCTCTAAAAACAAAACAAGCGACTATATAACAATTGAAACTTGCACAGTGTTGGCCTGAACGTCAGAATTGACTGACAAAATTTTCTGCGACAAAGCTTTGTCTCTGATCAGAAAAACTTTTTAAGGAACATTTTGTTGAAGGGTTATTATGCAATCTACTATTTCCTATGTTTGCAATATATTTACTTTTGCAACCTATGTGTGCAATCTGCTATCTCTAAAAACAAAACAAGCGACTATATAACAATTAAAACTTGCACTGTGTTGGCCTGAACGTCATTATTGGCTGACAAAAGATTCTGCGACAAAGCTTTGTCTCTGATCAGAAAAATTTTTTGAGGAACATTTTGGGGAAGGGTTATTATGCAATCTACTATCTCTTATGTTTGCAATATACTTATGTTTGCAACCTATGTTTGCTATCTACTATCTCTAAAAATAAAACAAGCGACTATATAACAATTAAAATTTGCACCGTGTTGGCCTTAACGTCATAATTGACTGACAAAGTTTTCTGCGACAAAGCTATGTCTCTGATCAGAAAAACTTTTTAAGGAACATTTTGTTGAAGGGTTATTATGCAATCTACTATTTCCTATGTTTGCAATATATTTACTTTTGCAACCTATGTGTGCAATCTGCTATCTCTAAAAACAAAACAAGCGACTATATAACAATTAAAACTTGCAGCGTGTTGGCCTGAACGTCATAATTGACTGACAAAAATTTCTGCGACAAATTTTTGTCTCCGATCAGAAAAATTTTTGAGGAACATTTTGTGGAAGGGTTATTATGCAATCTACTATCTCTTATGTCTGCAATATACTTATGTTTGCAACATAAGTTTGATATCTACTATCTCTAAAAACAAAACAAGCGACTATACAACAACAATTAAAACTTGCACCGTGTTGGCCTGAACGTCATAATTGACTGACAAAAGTTTCTACGACAAAGTTTTGTCTCTGATCAGAAAAATTTTTGAGGAACATTTTGTGGAAGGGTTATTATGCAATCTACTATCTCTTATGTTTGCAATATACTTATGTTTGCAACCTATGTTTGCTATCTACTATCTCTAAAAACAAAACAAGCGACTATATAACAACAATTGAAACTTGCACCGTGTTGGCCTGAACGTCATAATTGACTGACAAAAGTTTCTGCGACAAAGCTTTGTCTCTGATCAGAAAAATTTTTTGAGGAACATTTTGGGGAAGGGTCATTATGCAATCTACTATCTCTTATATTTGAAACATACTTACGTTTGCAATCTATGTTTGCAATCTACTATCTCTAAAAACAAAACAAGCGACTATACAACAACAATTAAAACTTGCACCGTGTTGGCCTGAACGTCATAATTGACTGACAAAAGTTTCTACGACAAAGCTTTGTCACTGATCAGAAAAACGTTTGAGGAACATTTTGTGGAAGGGTTATTATGCAATCTACTATCTCTTATGTTTGCAATATCCTTATGTTTGCAACCTATGTTTGCTATCTACTATCTCTAAAAACAAAACAAGCGACTATACAACAACAATTAAAACTTGCACCGTGTTGGCCTGAACGTCATAATTGACTGACAAAAGTTTCTGCGACAAAGCTTTGTCTCTGATCAGAAAAATTTTTTGAGGAACATTTTGGGGAAGGGTTATTATGCAATCTACTATCTCTTATATTTGCAACATACTTACGTTTGCAATCTATGTTTGCAATCTACTATCTCTAAAAACAAAACAAGCGACTATATGACAATTGAAACTTGCACCGTGTTGGCCTGAACGTCATAATTGACTGACAAATTTTCTGCGACAAAGCTATGTCTCTGATCAGAAAAACTTTTTAAGGAACATTTTGTTGAAGGGTTATTATGCAATCTACTATTTCCTATGTTTGCAATATATTTACTTTTGCAACATATGTGTGCAATCTGCTATCTCTAAAAACAAAACAAGCGACTATATAACAATTAAAACTTGCAGCGTGTTGGCCTGAACGTCATAATTGACTGACAAAAATTTCTGCGACAAAGTTTTGTCTCTGATCAGAAAAATTTTTGAGGAACATTTTGTGGAAGGGTTATTATGCAATCTACTATCTCTTATGTCTGCAACATACTTACGTTTGCAATCTAAGTTTGCAATCTACTATCTCTAAAAACAAAACAAGCGACTATACAACAACAATTAAAACTTGCACCGTGTTGGCCTGAACGTCATAATTGACTGACAAAGTTTTCTGCGACAAAGCTATGTCTCTGATCAGAAAAACTTTTTAAGGAATATTTTGTTGAAGGGTTATTATGCAATCTACTATTTCCTATGTTTGCAATATATTTACTTTTGCAACCTATGTGTGCAATCTACTATCTCTAAAAACAAAACAAGCGACTATATAACAATTAAAACTTGCAGCGTGTTGGCCTGAACGTCATAATTGACTGACAAAAATTTCTGCGACAAAGTTTTGTCTCTGATCAGAAAAATTTTTGAGGAACATTTTGTGGAAGGGTTATTATGCAATCTACTATCTCTTATGTCTGCAATATACTTATGTTTGCAACATATGTTTGCTATCTACTATCTCTAAAAACAAAACAAGCGACTATACAACAACAATTAAAACTTGCACCGTGTTGGCCTGAACGTCATAATTGACTGACAAAAGTTTCTACGACAAAGTTTTGTCTCTGATCAGAAAAACGTTTGAGGAACATTTTGTAGAAGGGTTATTATGCAATCTACTATCTCTTATGTTTGCAATATACTTATGTTTGCAACCTATGTTTGCTATTTACTATCTCTAAAAACAAAACAAGCGACTATACAACAACAATTAAAACTTGCACCGTGTTGGCCTGAACGTCATAATTGACTGACAAAAGTTTCTGCGACAAAGCTTTGTCTCTGATCAGAAAATTTTTTTGAGGAACATTTTGGGGAAGGGTCATTATGCAATCTACTATCTCTTATATTTGCACCATACTTACGTTTGCAATCTATGTTTGCAATCTACTATCTCTAAAAACAAAACAAGCGACTATACAACAACAATTAAGACTTGCACCGTGTTGGCCTGAACGTCATAATTGACTGACAAAAGTTTCTACGACAAAGCTTTGTCTCTGATCAGAAAAACGTTTGAGGAACATTTTGTGGAAGGGTTATTATGCAATCTACTATCTCTTATGTTTGCAATATCCTTATGTTTGCAACCTATGTTTGCTATCTACTATCTCTAAAAACAAAACAAGCGACTATACAACAACAATTAAAACTTGCACCGTGTTGGCCTGAACGTCATAATTGACTGACAAAAGTTTCTGCGACAAAGCTTTGTCTCTGATCAGAAAAATTTTTTGAGGAACATTTTGGGGAAGGGTTATTATGCAATCTACTATCTCTTATATTTGCAACATACTTACGTTTGCAATCTATGTTTGCAATCTACTATCTCTAAAAACAAAACAAGCAACTATATAACAATTGAAACTTGCACAGTGTTGGCCTGAACGTCAGAATTGACTGACAAAAGTTTCTGCGACAAAGCTTTGTCTCTGATCAGAAATTTTTTTAAGGAACATTTTGTGGAAGGGTTATTATGCAATCTACTATCTCTTATATTTGCAACATACTTATGTTTGCAATCTATGTTTGCAATCTACTATCTCTAAAAACAAAACAAGCGACTATACAACAACAATTAAAACTTGCACCGTGTTGGCCTGAACGTCATAATTGACTGACAAAAGTTTCTGCGACAAAGCTTTGTCTCTGATCACAAAAATTTTTTGAGGAACATTTTGGTGAAGGGTTATTATGCAATCTACTATCTCTTATATTTGCAACATACTTATGTTTGCAATCTATGTTTGCAATCTACTATCTCTAAAAACAAAACAAGCGACTATATAACAATTGAAACTTGCACAGTGTTGGCCTGAACGTCAGAATTGACTGACAAAATTTTCTGCGACAAAGCTTTGTCTCTGATCAGAAAATTTTTTTGAGGAACATTTTGTGAAAGGGTTATTATGCAATCTACTATCTCTTATGTTTGCAATATACTTATGTTTGCAACCTATATTTGCTATCTACTATCTCTAAAAATAAAACAAGCGACTATATAACAATTAAAATTTGCACCGTGTTGGCCATAACGTCATAATTGACTGACAAAGTTTTCTGCGACAAAGCTATGTCTCTGATCAGAAAAACTTTTTAAGGAACATTTTGTTGAAGGGTTATTATGCAATCTACTATTTCCTATGTTTGCAATATATTTACATTTGCAACCTATGTGTGCAATCTGCTATCTCTAAAAACAAAACAAGCGACTATATAACAATTAAAATTTGCACCGTGTTGGCCTGAACGTCATAATTGACTGACAAAAATTTCTGCGACAAAGCTTTGTCTCTGATCAGAAAATTTTTTTAAGGAACATTGTGTGGAAGGGTTATTATGCAATCTACTATCTCTTATGTTTGCAATATACTTATGTTTGCAACCTATGTTTGCTATCTACTATCTCTAAAAATAAAACAAGCGACTATATAACAATTAAAACTTGCACCGTGTTGGCCAGAACGTCATAATTGACTGACAAAGTTTTCTGCGACAAAGCTATGTCTCTGATCAGAAAAACTTTTTAGGGAACATTTTGTTGAAGGGTTACTATGCAATCTACTGTTACCTATGTTTGCAATATATTTACATTTGCAACCTATGTGTGCAATCTGCTATCTCTAAAAACAAAACAAGCGACTATATAACAATTAAAATTTGCACCGTGTTGGCCTGAACGTCATAATTGACTGACAAAAATTTCTGCGACAAAGCTTTGTCTCTGATCAGAAAATTTTTTTAAGGAACATTGTGTGGAAGGGTTATTATGCAATCTACTATCTCTTATGTTTGCAATATACTTATGTTTGCAACCTATGTTTGCTATCTACTATCTCTAAAAATAAAACAAGCGACTATATAACAATTAAAACTTGCACCGTGTTGGCCAGAACGTCATAATTGACTGACAAAGTTTTCTGCGACAAAGCTATGTCTCTGATCAGAAAAACTTTTTAGGGAACATTTTGTTGAAGGGTTACTATGCAATCTACTGTTACCTATGTTTGCAATATATTTACTTTTGCAACCTAGGTGTGCAATCTGCTATCTCTAAAAACAAAACAAGCGACTATATAACAATTAAAACTTGCAGCGTGTTGGCCTGAACGTTATAATTGACTGACAAAAATTTCTGCGACAAAGCTTTGTCTCTGATCATAAAATTTTTTTAAGGAACATTGTGTGGAAGGGTTATTATGCAATCTACTATCTCTTATGTCTGCAATATACTTATGTTTGCAACATATGTTTGCTATCTACTATCTCTAGAAACAAAACAAGCGACTATACAACAACAATTAAAACTTGCACCGTGTTGGCCTGAACGTCATAATTGCTTGACAAAAGTTTCTACGACAAAGCTTTGTCTCTGATCAGAAAAATTTTTTGAGGAACATTTTGTGGAAGGGTTATTATGCAATCTACTATCTCTTATGTTTGCAATCTACTTATGTTTGCAACCTATGTTTGCTATCTACTATCTCTAAAAATAAAACAAGCGACTATATAACAATTAAAATTTGCACCGTGTTGGCCATAACGTCATAATTGACTGACAAAGTTTTCTGCGACAAAGCTATGTCTCTGATCAGAAAAACTTTTTAAGGAACATTTTGTTGAAGGGTTATTATGCAATCTACTATTTCCTATGTTTGCAATATATTTACATTTGCAACCTATGTGTGCAATCTGCTATCTCTAAAAACAAAACAAGCGACTATATAACAATTAAAATTTGCACCGTGTTGGCCTGAACGTCATAATTGACTGACAAAAATTTCTGCGACAAAGCTTTGTCTCTGATCAGAAAATTTTTTTAAGGAACATTGTGTGGAAGGGTTATTATGCAATCTACTATCTCTTATGTTTGCAATATACTTATGTTTGCAACCTATGTTTGCTATCTACTATCTCTAAAAATAAAACAAGCGACTATATAACAATTAAAACTTGCACCGTGTTGGCCAGAACGTCATAATTGACTGACAAAGTTTTCTGCGACAAAGCTATGTCTCTGATCAGAAAAACTTTTTAGGGAACATTTTGTTGAAGGGTTACTATGCAATCTACTGTTACCTATGTTTGCAATATATTTACTTTTGCAACCTATGTGTGCAATCTGCTATCTCTAAAAACAAAACAAGCGACTATATAACAATTAAAACTTGCAGCGTGTTGGCCTGAACGTTATAATTGACTGACAAAAATTTCTGCGACAAAGCTTTGTCTCTGATCATAAAATTTTTTTAAGGAACATTGTGTGGAAGGGTTATTATGCAATCTACTATCTCTTATGTCTGCAATAGACTTATGTTTGCAACATATGTTTGCTATCTACTATCTCTAGAAACAAAACAAGCGACTATACAACAACAATTAAAACTTGCACCGTGTTGGCCTGAACGTCATAATTGCTTGACAAAAGTTTCTACGACAAAGCTTTGTCTCTGATCAGAAAAATTTTTTGAGGAACATTTTGTGGAAGGGTTATTATGCAATCTACTATCTCTTATGTTTGCAATATACTTATGTTTGCAACCTATGTTTGCTATCTACTATCTCTAAAAATAAAACAAGCGACTATATAACAATTAAAATTTGCACCGTGTTGGCCTGAACGTCATAATTGACTGACAAAAATTTCTGCGACAAAGCTTTGTCTCTGATCAGAAATTTTTTTTAAGAAACATTTTGTGGAAGGGTTATTATGCAATCTACTATCTCTTATGTCTGCAATATACTTATGTTTGCAACATATGTTTGCTATCTACTATCTCTAGAAACAAAACAAGCGACTATACAACAACAATTAAAACTTGCACCGTGTTGGCCTGAACGTCATAATTGACTGACAAAAGTTTCTGCGACAAAGCTTTGTCTCTGATCAGAAATTTTTTTTAAGAAACATTTTGTGGAAGGGTTATTATGCAATCTACTATCTCTTATATTTGCAACATACTTATTTTGCAATCTATGTTTGCAATCTACTATCTCTAGAAACAAAACAAGCGACTATACAACAACAATTAAAACTTGCACCGTGTTGGCCTGAACGTCATAATTGACTGACAAAAGTTTCTGCGACAAAGCTTTGTCTCTGATCAGAAATTTTTTTTAAGAAACATTTTGTGGAAGGGTTATTATGCAATCTACTATCTCTTATATTTGCAATATACTTATGTTTGCAACATATGTTTGCTATCTACTATCTCTAGAAACAAAACAAGCGACTATACAACAACAATTAAAACTTGCACCGTGTTGGCCTGAACGTCATAATTGACTGACAAAAGTTTCTGCGACAAAGCTTTGTCTCTGATCAGAAATTTTTTTTAAGAAACATTTTGTGGAAGGGTTATTATGCAATCTACTATCTCTTATATTTGCAACATACTTATTTTTTCAATCTATGTTTGCAATCTACTATCTCTAAAAACAAAACAAGCGACTATACAACAACAATTAAAACTTGCACCGTGTTGGCCTGAAAGTCATAATTGACTGACAAAAGTTTCTGCGACAAAGCTTTGTCTCTGATCAGAAAATTTTTTTGAGGAACATTTTGGGGAAGGGTTATTATGCAATCTACTATCTCTTATATTTGCAACATACTTATGTTTGCAATCTGTGTTTGCAATCTACTATCTCTAAAAACAAAACAAGCGACTATATAACAATTGAAACTTGCACAGTGTTGGCCTGAACGTCAGAATTGACTGACAAAATTTTCTGCGACAAAGCTTTGTCTCTGATCAGAAAAATTTTTTGAGGAACATTTTGTTGAAGGGTTATAATGCAATCTACTATTTCTTATGTTTGCAATATACTTACATTTGCAACCTATTTGTGCAATCTGCTATCTCTAAAAACAAAACAAACTACCATATAACAATTAAAACTTGCACTGTGTTGGCCTGAACGTCATTATTGACTGACAAAAGATTCTACGACAAAGCTTTGTCTCTGATCAGAAAATTTTTTTGAGGAACATTTTGTGAAAGGGTTATTATGCAATCTACTATCTCTTATGTTTGCAATATACTTATGTTTGCAACCTATGTTTGCTATCTACTATCTCTAAAAATAAAACAAGCGACTATATAACAATTAAAACTTGCACCGTGTTGGCCTGAACGTCATAATTGACTGACAAAGTTTTCTGCGACAAAGCTACGTCTCTGATCAGAAAAACTTTTTAAGGAACATTTTGTTGAAGGGTTTTTATGCAATCTACTATTTCCTATGTTTGCAATATATTTACTTTTGCAACCTATGTGTGCAATCTGCTATCTCTAAAAACAAAACAAGCGACTATAAAACAATTAAAACTTGCAGCGTGTTGGCCTGAACGTCATAATTGACTGACAAAAAATTCTGCGACAAAACTTTGTCTCTGATCAGAAATTTTTTTTAAGGAACACTGTGTGGAAGGGTTATTATGCAATCTACTATCTCTTATGTCTGCAATATACTTATGTTTGCAACATATGTTTGCTATCTACTATCTCTAAAAAAAAACAAGCGACTATACAACAACAATTAAAACTTGCACCGTAGTTGGCCTGAACGTCATAATTGACTGACAAAAGTTTCTACGACAAAGCTTTGTCTCTGATCAGAAAAATTTTTGAGGAACATTTTGTGGAAGGGTTATTATGCAATCTACTATCTCTTATGTTTGCAATATACTTATGTTTGCAACCTATGTTTGCTATCTACTATCTCTAAAAATAAAACAAGCGACTATATAACAATTAAAATTTGCACCGTGTTGGCGTGAACGTCATAATTGACTGACAAAAATTTCTGCGACAAAGCTTTGTCTCTGATCAGAAAATTTTTTAAAGGAACATTGTGTGGAAGGGTTATTATGCAATCTACTATCTCTTATGTCTGCAATATACTTATGTTTGCAACATATGTTTGCTATCTACTATCTCTAAAAACAAAACAAGCGACTATACAACAACAATTAAAACTTGCACCGTGTTGGCCTGAACGTCATAATTGACTGACAAAAGTTTCTACGACAATGCTTTGTCTCTGATCAGAAAAATTTTTGAGGAACATTTTGTGGAAGGGTTATTATGCAATCTACTATCTCTTATGTTTGCAATATACTTATGTTTGCAACCTATGTTTGCTATCTACTATCTCTAAAAATAAAACAAGCGACTATATAACAATTAAAATTTGCACCGTGTTGGCCTGAACGTCATAATTGACTGACAAAAATTTCTGCGACAAAGCTTTGTCTCTGATCAGAAAATTTTTTAAAGGAACATTGTGTGGAAGGGTTATTAAGCAATCTACTATCTCTTATGTCTGCAATATACTTATGTTTGCAACATATGTTTGCTATCTACTATCTCTAAAAACAAAACAAGCGACTATACAACAACAATTAAAACTTGCACCGTGTTGGCCTGAACTTCATAATTGACTGACAAAAGTTTCTACGACAATGCTTTGTCTCTGATCAGAAAAATTTTTTGAGGAACATTTTGTGGAAGGGTTATTATGCAATCTACTATCTCTTATGTTTGCAATATACTTATGTTTGCAACCTATGTTTGCTATCTACTATCTCTAAAAATAAAACAAGCGACTATATAACAATTAAAATTTGCACCGTGTTGGCCTGAACGTCATAATTGACTGACAAAAATTTCTGCGACAAAGCTTTGTCTCTGATCAGAAAATTTTTTTAAGGAACATTGTGTGGAAGGGTTATTATGCAATCTACTATCTCTTATGTCTGCAATATACTTATGTTTGCAACATATGTTTGCTATCTACTATCTCTAAAAACAAAACAAGCGACTATACAACAACAATTAAAACTTGCACCGTGTTGGCCTGAACGTCATAATTGACTGACAAAAGTTTCTACGACAAAGCTTTGTCTCTGATCAGAAAAAATTTTTGAGGAACATTTTGTGGAAGGGTTATTATGCAATCTACTATCTCTTATGTTTGCAATATACTTATGTTTGCAACCTATGTTTGCTATCTACTATCTCTAAAAATAAAACAAGCGACTATATAACAATTAAAATTTGCACCGTGTTGGCCTGAACGTCATAATTGACTGACAAAAATTTCTGCGACAAAGCTATGTCTCTGATCAGAAAAACTTTTTAAGGAACATTTTGTTGAAGGGTTATTATGCAATCTACTATTTCCTATGTTTGCAATATATTTACATTTGCAACCTATGTGTGCAATCTGCTATCTCTAAAAACAAAACAAGCGACTATATAACAATTAAAATTTGCACCGTGTTGGCCTGAACGTCATAATTGACTGACAAAAATTTCTGCGACAAAGCTTTGTCTCTGATCAGAAAATTTTTTTAGGGAACATTGTGTGGAAGGGTTATTATGCAATCTACTATCTCTTATGTCTGCAATATACTTATGTTTGCAACATATGTTTGCTATCTACTATCTCTAAAAACAAAACAAGCGACTATACAACAACAATTAAAACTTGCACCGTGTTGGCTTGAACGTCATAATTGACTGACAAAAGTTTCTACGACAAAGCTTTGTCTCT
The DNA here is from genome assembly GCF_963678635.1 of Symsagittifera roscoffensis. NCBI lineage: Eukaryota > Metazoa > Xenacoelomorpha > Acoela > Convolutidae > Symsagittifera > Symsagittifera roscoffensis. The sequence continues at coordinate 61,258,344 of NC_087066.1, forward strand.
GATCAGAAAAATTTTTTGAGGAACATTTTGTGGAAGGGTTATTATGCAATCTACTATCTCTTATGTTTGCAATATACTTATGTTTGCAACCTATATTTGCTATCTACTATCTCTAAAAATAAAACAAGCGACTATATAACAATTAAAATTTGCACCGTGTTGGCCTTAACGTCATAATTGACTGACAAAGTTTTCTGCGACAAAGCTATGTCTCTGATCAGAAAAACTTTTTAAGGAACATTTTGTTGGAGGGTTATTATGCAATCTACTATTTCCTATGTTTGCAATATATTTACATTTGCAACCTATGTGTGCAATCTGCTATCTCTAAAAACAAAACAAGCGACTATATAACAATCAAAACTTGCAGCGTGTTGGCCTGAACGTCATAATTGACTGACAAAAATTTCTGCGACAAAGCTTTGTCTCTGATCAGAAAATTTTTTGAGGAACATTTTGTGGAAGGGTTATTATGCAATCTACTATCTCTTATGTTTGCAATATACTTATGTTTGCAACCTATGTTTGCTATCTACTATCTCTAAAAATAAAACAAGCGACTATATAACAATTAAAATTTGCACCGTGTTGGCCTTAACGTCATAATTGACTGACAAAGTTTTCTGCGACAAAGCTATGTCTCTGATCAGAAAAACTTTTTAAGGAACATTTTGTTGAAGGGTTATTATGCAATCTACTATTTCCTATGTTTGCAAGATATTTACATTTGCAACCTATGTGTGCAATCTGCTATCTCTAAAAACAAAACAAGCGACTATATAACAATCAAAACTTGCAGCGTGTTGGCCTGAACGTCATAATTGACTGACAAAAATTTCTGCGACAAAGCTTTGTCTCTGATCAGAAAATTTTTTGAGGAACATTTTGTGGAAGGGTTATTATGCAATCTACTATCTCTTATGTTTGCAATATACTTATGTTTGCAACCTATGTTTGCTATCTACTATCTCTAAAAATAAAACAAGCGACTATATAACAATTAAAATTTGCACCGTGTTGGCCTTAACGTCATAATTGACTGACAAAGTTTTCTGCGACAAAGCTATGTCTCTGATCAGAAAAACTTCTTAAGGAACATTTTGTTGAAGGGTTATTATGCAATCTACTATTTCCTATGTTTGCAATATATTTACATTTGCAACCTATGTGTGCAATCTGCTATCTCTAAAAACAAAACAAGCGACTATATAACAATCAAAACTTGCAGCGTGTTGGCCTGAACGTCATAATTGACTGACAAAAATTTCTGCGACAAAGCTTTGTCTCTGATCAGAAAATTTTTTTCAGGAACATTTTGTGGAAGGGTTATTATGCAATCTACTATCTCTTATGTTTGCAATATACTTATGTTTGCAACCTATGTTTGCTATCTACTATCTCTAAAAATAAAACAAGCGACTATATAACAATTAAAACTTGCACCGTGTTGGCCTGAACGTCATAATTGACTGACAAAGTTTTCTGCGACAAAACTATGTCTCTGATCAGAAAAACTTTTTAAGGAACATTTTGTTGAAGGGTTATTATGCAATCTACTAATTCCTATGTTTGCAGTATATTTACATTTGCAACCTCTGTGTGCAATCTGCTATCTCTAAAAACAAAACAAGCGACTATATAACAATTAAAACTTGCAGCGTGTTGGCCTGAACGTCATAATTGACTGACAAAAGTTTCTGCGACAAAACTTTGTCTCTGATCAGAAAAACTTTTTAAGGAACATTTTGTGGAAGGGTTACTATGCAATCTACTATCTCTTATGTTTGCGATATACTTATGTTTGCAGCCTTTGTTTGCTATCTACTATCTCTAAAAACAAAACAAGCGACTATATAACAGTTAAAACTTGCACCGTGTTGGCCTGCATGTCATAATTGACTGACAAAAGTTTCTGCGGCAAAGCTTCGTCTCTGATCAGAAAATTTTTTTAAGGAACATTTTGTGGAAGAGTTATTAAGCAATCTACTATCTCTTATATTTGCAACATATACTTATGTTTGCAATCTATGTTTGCAATCTACTATCTCTAAAAACAAAACAAGCGACTATATAACAATTAAAACTTGCACCGTGTTGGCCTGAACGTCATAATTGACTGACAAAGTTTTCTGCGACAAAGCTATGTCTCTGATCAGAAAAACTTTTTAAGGAACATTTTGTGGAAGAGTTATTAAGCAATCTACTATCTCTTATATTTGCAACATATACTTATGTTTGCAATCTATGTTTGCAATCTACTATCTCTAAAAACAAAACAAGCGACTATATAACAATCAAAACTTGCAGCGTGTTGGCCTGAACGTCATAATTGACTGACAAAAGTTTCTGCGACAAAGCTTTGTATCTGATCAGAAAATTTTTTTCAGGAACATTTTGTGGAAGGGTTATTATGCAATCTACTATCTCTTATGTTTGCAATATACTTATGTTTGCAACCTATGTTTGCTATCTACTATCTCTAAAAATAAAACAAGCGACTATATAACAATTAAAACTTGCACCGTGTTGGCCTGAACGTCATAATTGACTGACAAAGTTTTCTGCGACAAAGCTATGTCTCTGATCAGAAAAACTTTTTAAGGAACATTTTGTTGAAGGGTTATTATGCAATCTACTAATTCCTATGTTTGCAGTATATTTACATTTGCAACCTCTGTGTGCAATCTGCTATCTCTAAAAACAAAACAAGCGACTATATAACAATTAAAACTTGCAGCGTGTTGGCCTGAACGTCATAATTGACTGACAAAAGTTTCTGCGACAAAACTTTGTCTCTGATCAGAAAAACTTTTTAAGGAACATTTTGTGGAAGGGTTACTATGCAATCTACTATCTCTTATGTTTGCGATATACTTATGTTTGCAGCCTTTGTTTGCTATCTACTATCTCTAAAAACAAAACAAGCGACTATATAACAGTTAAAACTTGCACCGTGTTGGCCTGCATGTCATAATTGACTGACAAAAGTTTCTGCGGCAAAGCTTCGACTCTGATCAGAAAATTTTTTTAAGGAACATTTTGTGGAAGAGTTATTAAGCAATCTACTATCTCTTATATTTGCAACATATACCTATGTTTGCAATCTATGTTTGCAATCTACTATCTCTAAAAACAAAACAAGCGACTATATAACAATCAAAACTTGCAGCGTGTTGGCCTGAACGTCATAATTGACTGACAAAAGTTTCTGCGACAAAGCTTTGTCTCTGATCAGAAAATTTTTTTCAGGAACATTTTGTGGAAGGGTTATTATGCAATCTACTATCTCTTATGTTTGCAATATACTTATGTTTGCAACCTATGTTTGCTATCTACTATCTCTAAAAATAAAACAAGCGACTATATAACAATTAAAACTTGCACCGTGTTGGCCTGAACGTCATAATTGACTGACAAAGTTTTCTGCGACAAAGCTATGTCTCTGATCAGAAAAACTTTTTAAGGAACATTTTGTTGAAGGGTTATTATGCAATCTACTAATTCCTATGTTTGCAGTATATTTACATTTGCAACCTCTGTGTGCAATCTGCTATCTCTAAAAACAAAACAAGCGACTATATAACAATTAAAACTTGCAGCGTGTTGGCCTGAACGTCATAATTGACTGACAAAAGTTTCTGCGACAAAACTTTGTCTCTGATCAGAAAAACTTTTTAAGGAACATTTTGTGGAAGGGTTACTATGCAATCTACTATCTCTTATGTTTGCTATATACTTATGTTTGCAGCCTTTGTTTGCTATCTACTATCTCTAAAAACAAAACAAGCGACTATATAACAGTTAAAACTTGCACCGTGTTGGCCTGCATGTCATAATTGACTGACAAAAATTTCTGCGGCAAAGCTTCGTCTCTGATCAGAAAATTTTTTTTCAGGAATATTTTGTGGAAGAATTATTAAGCAATCTACTATGTCTTATATTTGCAATATATACTTATGTTTGCAATCTATGTTTGCAATCTACTATCTCTAAAAACAAAACAAGCGACTTTTTAACAATTAAAACTTGTACCGTGTTAGCCTGAACGTCATAATTGACTGACAAAACTTTCTGCGACAAAGCTTTGTCTCTGATCAGAAAAACTTTTTCAGGAACATTTTGTGGAAGGGTTCTTCTGCAATCTACTATCTCTTATATATGCAATATACTTATGTTTGCAATCTATGTTTGCAATCTACTATCTCTAAAAACAAAACAAGCGACTATATAACAATTAAAGCTTGCACCGTGTTGGCCTGAACGTCATAATTGACTGACAAAAGTTTCTGCGACAAAACTTTGTCTCTGATCAAAAAAATTTTTTAGGAAAATTTTGTGGAAGGGTTACTATGCAATCTACTATCTCTTATGTTTGCAATATACTTATGTTTGCAACCTATGGTTGCTATCTACTATCTCTAAAAACAAAATAAGCGACTATATAACAATTAAAACTTGCACCGTGTTGGCCTGAATATCATAATTGACTGACAAAAGATTCTGCGGCAAAGCTTTGTCTCTGATCAGAAAAAAAATTTAAGAAACATTTTGTGGAAGGGTTATTATGCAATCTACTATCTCTTATATTTGCAATATACTTATGTTTGCAATCAAACTATGTTTGCAATCTACTATCTCTAAAAACAAAACAAGCGACTATTTAACAATTAAAACTTGTACCTTGTTGGCCTGAACGTCATAATTGACTGACAAAAGTTTCTGCGGCAAAGCTTTGTCTCTGATCAGAAAAATTTTGTAAGGAACATTTTGTGGAAGAGTTATTATGCAATCCACTATCTCTTATATTTGCAATATACTTATGTTTGCATTCTTTGTTTGCAATTTACTTTCTCTAAAAACAAAACAAGCAAATATATAACAATTAAAACTTGCACCGTGTTGGCCTGAACGTCATAATTGACTGACAAAAGTTTCTGCGACAAAGCTTTGTCTCTGATCAGAAAAAATTTTTAAGAACCATTTTGTTGAAGGGTTTTTATGCAATCTACTATTTCTTATGTTTGCAATATACTTATGTTTGCAATCTATGTTTGCAATCTACTATCTCTAAAAACAAAACAAGCGACTATTTAACAATTAAAACTTGTACCTTGTTGGCCTGAACGTCATAATTGACTGACAAAAGTTTCTGCGGCAAAGCTTTGTCTCTGATCAGAAAATAATTTTAAGGAACATTTTGTGGAAGGGTTATTATGCAATCTACTATCTCTTATATTTGCAATATACTTATGTTTGCAATCTATGTTTGCAATCTACTATCTCTAAAAACAAAACAAGCGACTATTTAACAATTAAAACTTGTACCGTGTTGGCCTGAACGTCATAATTGACTGACAAAAGTTTCTGCGATAAAGCTTTGTCTCTGATCAGAAAAATTTTGTAAGGAACATTTTGTGGAAGAGTTATTATGCAATCCACTATCTCTTATATTTGCAATATACTTATGTTTGCATTCTTTGTTTGCAATTTACTTTCTCTAAAAACAAAACAAGCAAATATATAACAATTAAAACTTGCACCGTGTTGGCCTGAACGTCATAATTGACTGACAAACGTTTCTGCGAAAAAGCTTTGTCTCTGATCAGAAAAATTTTTAAGGAACATTTTGTGGAGGGTTTATTATGCAATCTACTATCTCTTATGTTTGCAATATACTTATGTTTGCAATCTATGTTTGAAATCTACTATCTCTAAAAACAAAACAAGCGACTATTTAACAATTAAAACTTGTACCGTGATGGCCTGAACGTCATAATTGACTGACAAAAATTTCTGCGGTAAAGCTTTGTCTCTGATCAGAAAAATTTTGTAAGGAACATTTTGTGGAGGGGTTATTATGCAATCTACTATCTCTTATGTTTGCAATATACTTATGTTTGCAATCTATGTGTGCAATCTACTATCTCTAAAAACAAAACAAGCGACTATATAACAGTTAAAACTTGCACCGTGTTGGCCTGAACGTCATAATTGACTGACAAAAGTTTCTGCGGCAAAGCTTTGTCTCTGATCAGAAAATAATTTTAAGGAACATTTTGTGGAAGGGTTTTTATGCAATCTACTATCTCTTATATTTGCAATATACTTATGTTTGCAATCTATGTTTGCAATCTACTATCTCTAAAAACAAAACAAGCGACTATTTAACAATTAAAACTTGTACCGTGTTGGCCTAAACGTCATAATTGACTGACAAAAGTTTCTGCGATAAAGCTTTGTCTCTGATCAGAAAAATTTTGTCAGGAACATTTTGTGGAAGGGTTATTATGCAATCCACTATCTCTTATATTTGCAATATACTTATGTTTGCATTCTTTGTTTGCAATTTACTTTCTCTAAAAACAAAACAAGCAAATATATAACAATTAAAACTTGCACCGTGTTGGCCTGAACGTCATAATTGACTGACAAAAGTTTCTGCGAAAAAGCTTTGTCTCTGATCAGAAAAATTTTTAAGGAACATTTTGTGGAGGGGTTATTATGCAATCTACTATCTCTTATGTTTGCAATATACTTATGTTTGCAATCTATGTTTGAAATCTACTATCTCTAAAAACAAAACAAGCGACTATTTAACAATTAAAACTTGTACCGTGATGGCCTGAACGTCATAATTGACTGACAAAAATTTCTGCGGTAAAGCTTTGTCTCTGATCAGAAAAATTTTGTAAGGAACATTTTGTGGAGGGGTTATTATGCAATCTACTATCTCTTATGTTTGCAATATACTTATGTTTGCAATCTATGTGTGCAATCTACTATCTCTAAAAACAAAACAAGCGACTATATAACAGTTAAAACTTGCACCGTGTTGGCCTGAACGTCATAATTGACTGACAAAAGTTTCTGCGGCAAAGCTTTGTCTCTGATCAGAAAATAATTTTAAGGAACATTTTGTGGAAGGGTTTTTATGCAATCTACTATCTCTTATATTTGCAATATACTTATGTTTGCAATCTATGTTTGCAATCTACTATCTCTAAAAACAAAACAAGCGACTATTTAACAATTAAAACTTGTACCGTGTTGGCCTAAACGTCATAATTGACTGACAAAAGTTTCTGCGATAAAGCTTTGTCTCTGATCAGAAAAATTTTGTCAGGAACATTTTGTGGAAGGGTTATTATGCAATCCACTATCTCTTATATTTGCAATATACTTATGTTTGCATTCTTTGTTTGCAATTTACTTTCTCTAAAAACAAAACAAGCAAATATATAACAATTAAAACTTGCACCGTGTTGGCCTGAACGTCATAATTGACTGACAAAAGTTTCTGCGAAAAAGCTTTGTCTCTGATCAGAAAAATTTTTAAGGAACATTTTGTGGAGGGGTTATTATGCAATCTACTATCTCTTATGTTTGCAATATACTTATGTTTGCAATCTATGTTTGCAATCTACTATCTCTAAAAACAAAACAAGCGAATATTTAACAATTAAAACTTGTACCGTGTTGGCCTGAATGTCATAATTGACTGACAAAAGTTTCTGCGACAAAGCTTTGTCTCTGATCAGAAAATTTTTTTAAGGAACATTGTGAGGAGGGATTATTATGCAATCTACTATCTCTTATATTTGCAATATACTTATGTTTGCAATCTATGTTTGCAATCTACTATCTCTAAAAACAAAACAAGCGACTATTTAACAATTAAAACTTGTACCGTGTTGGCCTGAACGTCATAATTGACTGACAAAAGTTTCTGCGATAAAGCTTTGTCTCTGATCAGAAAAACTTTGTAAGGAACATTTTGTGGAAGGGTTATTCTGCAATCCACTATCTCTTATATTTGCAATATACTTATGTTTGCATTCTTTGTTTGCAATTTACTTTCTCTAAAAACAAAACAAGCAAATATATAACATTAAAACTTGCACCGTGTTGGCCTGAACGTCATAATTGACTGACAAAAGTTTCTGCGAAAATGCTTTGTCTCTGATCAGAAAAATTTTTAAGGAACATTTTGTGGAGGGGTTATTATGCAATCTACTATCTCTTATGTTTGCAATATACTTATGTTTGCAATCTATGTTTGCAATCTACTATCTCTAAAAACAAAACAAGCGACTATTTAACAATAAAAACTTGTACCGTGTTGGCCTGAACGTCATAATTGACCGACAAAACTTTCTGCGACAAAGCTTTGTCTCTGAGCAGAAAAACTTTTTCAGGAACATTTTTTGGAAGGGTTATTATGCAATCTACTATCTCTTATATTTGCAATATACTTATGTTTGCATTCTTTGTTTGCAATTTACTTGCTCTAAAAACAAAACAAGCAAATATATAACAATTAAAACTTGCACCGTGTTGGCCTGAATGTCATAATTGACGACAAAAGTTTCTGCGGCAAAGCTTTGTCTCTGATCAGAAAAATTTTTTAAGGAACATTTTGTGGAAGGGTTATTATGCAATCTACTATCTCTTATATTTGCAATATACTTTTGTTTGCAATCTATGTTTGCAATCTACTATCTCTAAAAACAAAACAAGCGACTATTTAACAATTAAAACTTGTACCGTGTTGGCCTGAATGTCATAATTGACTGACAAAACTTTCTGCGACAAAGCTTTGTCTCTGATCAGAAATTTTTTTTAAGGAACATTGTGAGGAGGGATTATTATGCAATCTACTATCTCTCATATTTGCAATATACTTATGTTTGCAATCTATGTTTGCAATCTACTATCTCTAAAAACAAAACAAGCGACTATTTAACAATTAAAACTTGTACCGTGTTGGCTTGAACGTCATAATTGACTGACAAAAGTTTCTGCGATAAAGCTTTGTCTCTGATCAGGAAAACTTTGTAAGGAACATTTTGTGGAAGGGTTATTATGCAATCCACTATCTCTTATATTTGCAATATACTTATGTTTGCATTCTTTGTTTGCAATTTACTTTCTCTAAAAACAAAACAAGCAAATATATAACAATTAAAACTTGCACCGTGTTGGCCTGAACGTCATAATTGACTGACAAAAGTTTCTGCGAAAAAGCTTTGTCTCTGATCAGAAAAATTTTTAAGGAACATTTTGTGGAGGGGTTATTATGCAATCTACTATCTCTTTATGTTTGCAATATACTTATGTTTGCAATCTATGTTTGCAATCTACTATCTCTAAAAACAAAACAAGCGACTATTTAACAATTAAAACTTGTACCGTGTTGGCCTGAACGTCATAATTGACCGACAAAACTTTCTGCGACAAAGCTTTGTCTCTGAGCAGAAAAACTTTTTCAGGAACATTTTTTGGAAGGGTTATTATGCAATCTACTATCTCTTATATTTGCAATATACTTATGTTTGCATTCTTTGTTTGCAATTTACTTGCTCTAAAAACAAAACAAGCAAATATATAACAATTAAAACTTGCACCGTGTTGGCCTGAATGTCATAATTGACGACAAAAGTTTCTGCGGCAAAGCTTTGTCTCTGATCAGAAAAATTTTTTAAGGAACATTTTGTGGAAGGGTTATTATGCAATCTACTATCTCTTATATTTGCAATATACTTTTGTTTGCAATCTATGTTTGCAATCTACTATCTCTAAAAACAAAACAAGCGACTATTTAACAATTAAAACTTGTACCGTGTTGGCTTGAACGTCATAATTGACTGACCAAAGTTTCTGCGACAAAGCTTTGTCTCTGATCAGAAAAAATTTTTAAGGAAAATTTTGTGGAAGGGTTACTATGCAATCTACTTTCTCTTAAGTTTGCAATATACTTATGTTTGCAACCTATGTTTGCTATCTACTATCTCTTAAAACAAAACAAGCGACTATATAACAATTAAAACTTGCACCGTGTTGGCCTGAACGTCATAATTGACTGACAAAAGTTTCTGCGACAAAGCTTTGTCTCTGATCAGAAAAATTTTTTAAGGAAAATTTTGTGGAAGGGTTACTATGCAATCTACTTTCTCTTATGTTTGCAATATACTTATGTTTGCAACCTATGTTTGCTATCTACTATCTCTAAAAACAAAACAAGCGACTATATAAAAATTAAAACTTGCACCGTGTTGGCCTGAATGTCATAATTGACGACAAAAGTTTCTGCGGCAAAGCTTTGTCTCTGATCAGAAAAATTTTTTAAGGAACATTTTGTGGAAGGGTTATTATGCAATCTACTATCTCTTATATTTGCAATATACTTTTGTTTGCAATCTATGTTTGCAATCTACTATCTCTAAGAACAAAACAAGCGACTATTTAACAATTAAAACTTGTACCGTGTTGGCCTGAACGTCATAATTGACTGACAAAAGTTTCTGCGACAAAACTTTGTCTCTGATCAGAAAAATTTTTTAAGGAAAATTTTGTGGAAGGGTTACTATGCAATCTACTTTCTCTTATGTTTGCAATATATTTATGTTTGCAACCTATGTTTGCTATCTACTATCTCTTAAAACAAAACAAGCGACTATATAACAATTAAAACTTGCACCGTGTTGGCCTGAATGTCATAATTGACTGACAAAAGTTTCTGCGGCAAAGCTTTGTCTCTGATCAGAAAAAAATTTTAAGGAACATTTTGTGGAAGGGTTATTATGCAATCTACTATCTCTTATATTTGCAATATACTTATGTTTGCAATCTATGTTTGCAATCTACTATCTCTAAAAACAAAACAAGCGACTATTTAACAATTAAAACTTGTACCGTGTTGGCCTGAACGTCATAATTGACTGACAAAAGTTTCTGCGACAAAGCTTTGTCTCTGATCAGAAAAAAGTTTTTAAGGAACATTTTGTTGAAGGGTTTTTATGCAATTTACTATTTCTTATGTTGGCAATATACTTATGTTTGCAACCTATGTGTGCAATCTACTATCTCTAAAAACAAAACAACCGACTATATAACAGTTAAAACTTGCACCGTGTTGGCCTGAACGTCATAATTGACTGAGAAAAGTTTCTGCGAAAAAGTTTTGTCTCTGATCAGAAAAATTTTATAAGGAACATTTTGTGGAAGGGTTATTATGCAGTCTACTATCTCTTATATTTGCAATATTTTTATGTTTGCATTCTTTGTCTGCAAATTACTTTCTCTAAAAACAAAACAAGCAAATATATAACAATTAAAACTTGCACCGTGTTGGCCTGAACGTCATAATTGACTGACAAAAGTTTCTGCGAAAAAGCTTTGTCTCTGATCAGAAAAATTTTCAAGGAACATTTTGTGGAGGGGTTATTATGCAATCTACTATCTCTTATGTTTGCAATATACTTATGTTTGCAACCTATGTTTGCAATCTACTATCTCTAAAAACAAAACAAGCGACTATATAACAATTAAAACTTGCACCGTGTTGGCCTGAACGTCATAATTGACTGACAAAACTTCTGTGACAAAGCTTTGTCTCTGATCAGAAAACTTTTTTAAGGAATATTGTGAGGAGGGATTATTATGCAATCTACTATCACTTATATTTGCAATATACTTATGTTTGCAATCTATGTTTGCAATCTACTATCTCTAAAAACAAAACAAGCGACTATATAACAATTAAAGCATGCACCGTGTTGGGCTGAACGTCATAATTGACTGACAAAAGTTTCTGCGACAAAGCTTTGTCTCTGATCAGAAAAAATTTTTAAGGAAAATTTTGTGGAAGGGTTACTATGCAATCTACTATCTCTTATGTTTGCAATATACTTATGTTTCAATCTATGTTTGCAATCTACTATCTCTAAAAACAAAACAAGCGACTATATAACAATAAAAACTTGCACCGTGTTAGCCTGAACGTCATAATTGAGTGATAAAAGTTTCTGCGACAAAGCTTTGTCTCTGATCAGAAAAATATTTTAATCCAATTTTTCAACGCACTCTTGACTTTACCACTTGGAAAAACTATTTTTTAGCAAATGAGTTTTAACCATACTAAGAAATAAACTATTCACTCAATTTTTGTATCACTTTCGAAAAACAATCTTCATTTTAATCTGAGCTTTTTAAAAAACGTCTTAGATAAAATATGATAAATCTGATGAAAAAAAATGAGAGAAAAGGTCGGTAAATTTTGAAGTTTTTGTGAGAGTTTTCAAAAACAGCGTTTTTTGCAAGTTTTTTACACCTTTTCACATACCGCGTCTTAATGAAACGCTTAATAACCAGTTAATCGGTTTTGTATCTTAAAGCGACGCTTTGAAAAGACTTCTTGTAACCTAGTTGAAAAGGCACGATAAGCAACTAACAGCAGTTACAATTGTCTAACAAAATAAAAAAAATCATACAAGGAAAAACAATTAAACAATGTTAGCCGGTTACTGTGCAAGTAGCACAGAATGTTCCAACCGTTGTCTTAAGAAAACTACAATTCAGATTTTTTTCCAAATAAGTGTATATTTTTCTGCTCGGTATGATTTGAATTTGAATTTGAATTTGAATTCGATACAATTATACACAATAATAAAGAAATTATATGTATAATGCATCAGGAGTATCTATACGGGCTGTGCAGCCCATCAAGTAGCACCCCAGCAACGGAAAAAAGATTGGAGAAAATAGTATACTTAAATTAGCCTATATTATAACAAAATTTCCATCAACACCTTGTTATCTCTGATATATAATAAGAAAAGCTGCTTTTTGAATCTTGCGAGCTGATGACTTGAATAAATTTTCAAATCAGTAGGTAAAAGATCATTTTTTTGCAGAAAATTGAAGCATTTTACTATTTTACCTTCAATTGATTTTTCAGTGATACACGACTTCGTAAAAAAAGAATTAACGAGACCCTTACTCGAAAACCTTGTCATTCTTTTGGCCTTAACGTTATGTTTTTCCAAGAATTTTAACGGTGATGTTCTATGAACCTGCAATACTGTTTCGGACACTAATTGCCTCAAAAACATATCATGAACCGTTTCAATATTATGTTCTTCAAAAATATGTGATATATGTTCAAATTTTCTTTTGAATGCAATGGTGCGCAAAAATTTTTTTTTGGGCTACTAAAATTTTCATGAGATTTTGCTTAGATGAGCATCCATAAACCATGAGTCCATATGATATTACTGGTACGATATATGATTTGTAAAAAAGAATTAAGGCATTTTTCGAGAAATAATTTCGAGCTCGATACAAAATTCCCTTGAACTTGGCCATTTTAAGGCAAATTAAATCAATATGCTGAGAAAATTTCAATTTGTTATCAATGGTTACTCCTAAATACTTAAAAGAACTAGTATAGGTTAGATTATTTTCTCCTATATAAAAAGTGTTTTGATTACTGAAATTCTTTCCAAAGCACATTAGTTTAGATTTCCCGGTGTTGATGGTAAGTTTGTTACTTTTGCACCAGTCATCAACTTTTGACAGTTCCTTTTGCAATCTTAGCTGTATTGAGGTTGATGATTCACTTACAATCATTGTTGTATCATCCGCAAAAAGAGTTATTTCACTGTAGTCTAAATGGTCTGTTATATCATTGATGTAAAGCAAAAATAATAAGTGACCTAACACTGAACCTTGTGGCACTCCACATGTTATGTTTTTTAAAGACGAGATTTCTAAGCCATTTTGAACAAATTGTCTTCTATTTTGAAAATAATTCTTTAGCAAATTTCCAAATTTTCCCCGAAATCCCAATAGGCACAGTTTTTCAAAGAGTATATCATGATTAACTGTATCAAATGCTTTCTTAAGATCTACAAAAATAGCAAATCCGTACTGTTTTCTCTCAATCGATTTCCTGATATATTCTGTTATTTTAGTGATGGCATGAACACATGAATGATTTTTCTGAAATCCAAACTGTTTGGTAGAAATTATTTTAAACTTTGTTGCGAAAGACATCATTCGCTTATATAACAATTTCTCGAAAATTTTACTGAAAGATGTTAACAAGCTGATTGGTCTATAGTTGTTAGGAATATCCCAACTTCCCTCCTTATGCAACCCAAGAATTTTTGCTATTTTAAACGAGTCGGGAAATGTTTCAAGATGTATGCATTGGTTAAAAACTGAAGTCAAGTAGGGTGCGATGACTGGTGCACAAATTTGAACAATATTATTACTCAGACCATCATGACCAGAGGAAGCTTTGTTTTTTAAAGAAGTAATCACTTTGTTCATCTCAATTTCATCAGCGAAATGAAGCGCACATGTGTGTTCAATTGAAGGACTTTTAAAAACAAAATTATCTGTTTTTTTTTAAGACCTGACATAAAAACATAATTTAGGCTTATTATATAGTCATAGTAACTTAGGCAAATTGGACAAAAATTTTTCTAGAAAAATTACTAGAAAAACTTTTAAAAAAATTACAGAAATTTAAAACAAAATTTTTATTGCAGAAAAACTTTGAATTTTTGGAAGTTTTTGGTTCTTAAAATGAAGCTAAAAAAACTCCAAAAACTAGTTTTACTTGATTAAAATTAATTTTAAGGTTTTAAATTATGCATAATGAGGCTGTTGTAAGCCTCGTGTTTTGCTTTAATCGCTCGAAATAACACGAAAAAATCAAAAATTCTAACCGGTTTTTCTCGGCACTGGGAAAACTTCTTAAAAATTTTTAATGTGGTTCAAATCACGACTGAAAGAGCTTTAATATGATATATCACTCAACCCAGTCTGTGGAACCTGATTTGGCGTCGAAAACAAAAAAAATAAAACACCCGAATACAACGTTCCTCCCCATTTTCAATGATCGGAACAAAAATTTGCAAGTATCACACAGTATCATCTCCTAATTTATACTCATATTGGCAGCCTGTGTAAACGGTAGGCTCTGGAACAACTTGAGGAATGTTGTAACACATCTCTTTGCTAACCGCTACGAGAGTACCCTCCCTATGTTTCTTGTTAAAAGCCATAGCTGATCGGTACACATATTTATCTGAGTCTCATATAGTGAACCTGGAGTGGCGTAGATAGACAATTATCAATGCGATTAATCTCGTAGCATCATTTTTTTGTTAAATGTATTGAAAAAGAAAAAAGATGTACGAGATTAATCACATTGATAATTCTCTATCTAAACCTCTCCCGCTTTGACTATATGAGACTCACACAACATTTGTACTGACCAGCTACTTTTCTCGATCACATTCAGTGACTCAGTACACCCTGAGACACTAGACTGACGACGAGACTTATCACAACAGCTAAGAGTGCTCTCTACATCAGAAGAACCAGAGTAACCTCCGAAGTCGAGAAAAAACTCAAATTGAGTTTTAAACTCAAAAATATAAAAAACCCGGATGGGCTCAGCCTGATTGGACTTGTATTCAGCTTACGCCTCTAGTTTATACATGATAAAGCAAACAATTTTTATTTTGATCAAAATACTTACACTAGCCTATGATGATCTACACGTAGCCAAAATGTATCTTTGTATCGTATTATATCGTATCTAAACGTCGCATTCAGATTATAAAACAGTTAGCAAGAGCCCTTTACCAACTAACTAGAGTACAACTATTTGGAATAAAACATCTATCATAATGAACCTCGCAAAACCTGATTTTAAAAAACTAATGAGACTAAGGAAATAAAAAGGCAGTCGTACCACTGCTAATACAAAATAAAACTAAATTTTTTCCCCTATGATTCTTTGTTTATCCTTTCTAAAAACATTTTTGAGCAACTTTTTTCCTGCTTCTCACGATTGACTATTTTTTAAAAGTCAATTGACGATTGAATATTTTTAAAAAAAAGTCTGAAAAAAGACACGATTTGATCAAAAAAAAACTCCATGTAATCACAAAGAGCTAAAATTTTTATTGTACAATTGATATTGCAACGAAAGTCTTTATGAAGTACCCCTGCTCTGACCTATTGGTAGCGTCATCAGAAACCAGTAAGAGCTGCTTTCGTAATCACAAGAAGGGTCGGGTTTAGGACTTTCCAGTACGTTAACCGAGCATTGCTTTGAAGTAAATTTGCTTCATTGCAATTTAGGATCCAGATGATAGCCAAAACCAAAAAAGTACTGAGGAAATTCAGAAGGTCAATTTTGAAAGAAAAAAGTTTAATAAGGTTGTCAAAGAAGAAAGCAACAAAACTAACGAGAGTTTTTTCTTTTTGCTCTGATTCAAACGCTCACAACTATAAAACAAAACAAAATCAGGTGGCAAATGATATGTTCATGAAATGTTCAGTTCAAAAAGCAAGTCATTAAACGAGAGTTCTGCAGAGCTCTTCAATTATATTTACAAAGTCTGAAATTCAGTTCCTCATTCGACTGTAGAAGCATACGCTTTCAGTGCATATTTTTGGGCCTCAAAATTTTTTTTATTGGGGAGACGCTTTTTGAGATGTTGCCTCCTCTCTCGCAACTTGAACTAAGGCTCTTTTTTTCGTAATTTTCTCAAGCCTTTTCAGATCACCAACACTGTTTACTTTGACTTTTTTTCTGTATTATCTCCCGTCTTCTTCGGGACAGAAACCACGCAGTTATTCGTGATTTATTCGAAATTTTTTTGCTTAGCAGCTGCTTTTGCTTCTGCTTTGGGCAGGGGTTCGTTTGAGTGTATTCCGTTTACATATACTGGATTAATGTTTTTGCGTAAAATTTGTTTTCTGTTCCAAAGTACAGACTTGTCATCAATGTACACAAATTTAAAGATAGCACTCACCAAATAGCCCGCGAACTCTCCAGACAGAATATGGAATGCTTTTCTTTTTTCTATTTCAAGGTTCAATTCCCAGAAAATATTGAAAAATGGCAGAGCCTCGATGGTTAATTCATTTACTTTTCTGACATACAAGAGTGGGTTATTAATAAGGATATTTTGTTAGCGTTGGTATCTCTCTTAGGTTCTCAGACTCTCTTCCATATCATTTCGATTTTTTTTTTCTAAAATGTGATGCGAACCTGTTGGTCACCTGTTATTTTTTTCAAGTCCCTAACCTCCTTTTCTAGTAAACTCACTTTTTGGTGTTCTATTTTGTACTCACGGAACCTTACGTTTGATTTGTCTACAAACCACCACAAATATCATTCTACAAATCCAATTTAACGAGAATAGAAAATAAGTCAGTACAAGTGTTTAACATTTGAAATCAAACAGTTTCAACTTAGTTAATTGCCTTTTTAAACTGACTGTAGGCTTTTAAGTTGAGGCTGCATAAGCCATTTTTGAAGCTAAAATCATGGAAGTTCAACTGATTCTTTTTCAGACAAGCTCAAACTTCAATCATGATGCTTGTATAATTCGACTATGAGGTTTCTGCAAAGTTTTGTCAAAACTCGAACGTTCAGAATTTGGATATTTGTTAACTTGACGTTTTCTGTGACATATAAATCTAATCCGCCTCTTCTTTTTCTCTTGAACATTCAACTAAAATTTGATACCAATTTAGATGAAATAATGCGGCCGGCTAATTAACTAATACTACTCCAACCAAGTTTCTGTTTTGGCTTTGGATTTATTTGCTGAACCAAGACATCATAATTGTGAAAATTTTCGGAACCAATCTTATAATCTGAAGTAAAAATTGGCGGAATAATACTTTTTCGCCCCTTTGGAATCTTTGTTCACCCTTTCTGAAAAAAAAATTCGAGCATCTTTCTGTAAGTTTTCCTGCTTCTGCTTCATTAGTAATTTAAATTTAAAAAATTAAAACCAAGTTTCGATTTACGCGCTGTATGATTCATGATTTTTTGCTTTCTACCTACCATTTCTATTTACAGACAATAATAAAAATTTGTGAAACAAAAGTTTTGCTGTTTCCTTGTTGATTTGCTGTAAGTTTAACGAGTGACTATTCAAAATAAAGTACGAAAAAACACCATTTGAAATATACACCGCGTCACAGAGCGCTTACGACTTTATCATATAAGTGATATTGCACTTAAGTCTGTTTGAAGGACCCTTGCTCTGACCTGTTGTTTGCGTAATCACAAACTAATCAGAGCTGCTTGTGCCATCACAAGAAAGGTCGACCTAGGACATCAACCGAGCACTGATATGAAGTAGGTTTGATTCATTGCATTTTAGGATACAGATCATAGCAAAAACGAATAAACGTATTGAGGAAATTCAGAAAGTCATTGTCAATTTTAAATATCTTATAGGTTTGCCAAAAAAACAGAAAAAGAAAACAAATGAAGTTTTTTTCTTTTCGCTCCAATTTACACGTTCACAGCTGTAAAACAAAACAACATCAGGTGGCAAATGATATGTTTATGAACTTTCAATTCAAGGAATCAGATTTTTGCACAGCTTGTCAATTATAATTCAACCGACTGTAAAAGCAGAAGCTTTTCGTACCTAATTTTTGAGAGCACTATGTCTTTTTATTGAAGGAGACGCTTTTTGAGCAGTTGCATCTTCTTTAGCAACTTGAAATTTTTTTCTTCGTGGCATTTTTCTCAAGCATTTTCAGATCCTCGACCGCATTGAAACCACGCAATTACTCATTATGGTCGAGATACCTTTTTGCTTAGCAGCTGCTTTTATTTCGGCTTCAGCTTTGGGCAGGAGCTTGTTTAAAAAAATCCCTTTTTATTTTTAAAAATAATTTTCATGGTTACTTCGTTTACTCTGACATCGAAGAGTGGGTTAGGAATAGCAATACTTTCTGTGCGTGAGTATCGTTCTTGGGCTCTCAGCCTCTCTTACATATCATTTTGATTTTTTTTTCAAAAACTTGATCCAAATTTGTTGGTCATCCGTTATTTCTTTTAAGTCCCTTACTATTTTTTCTTAAAAGGCTCAACTTTTTGTCAGTATTTTTGTACCCACGGAAATTAGCTTTTGAGCTGTCACCAAACTACCACGAATATCATCCTCAGTAACCATTTTAAAAAAAACTGAAAACTATTTCAGTAAAAATTAACATTTGAGATAAATCTTTTTCAAATTACTTACATGCTTTTTAAAATGGTCGTTGGAGTTTGAGTTCAAGTTTGAAATATTTTTTTAAAGCTAAGATCAGTGAATGTCAACCAACTGTTTTTCACTCAAATGCAGACTCCGTTCATGATGCTTGCGAAAGCTCACCTTGCAAATTGCAGCGCACGGTCGACTTGAACTCGCAATCATATGATTGCTGGGCATCATCCGTACCAGATGTGCCACAACAATACAAAAATCTTTTACCACAGCTTTCAAAGTAATTAAACGAGTAAATACTTTTGTTCGTTTCCAAGAGTCAAGTGGGAAATTACAATTTATTTGTTATCCGTTCCTGATTTTCTGTACTATGCTATTTTTTGGTTGCCGCCGGCGTCATTTCGTTTTACAAAGTTCAAGTTTCAGAGTGACATTTTTTTATGACCGGATTTTGGCTAAGCAGCACCATTTGAAATATACTCCGCGTCACAGAGCGCTTATAACTTTATCTTAGAAGTGATATTGCACTAAAAGTCTGTTTGAAGGACCCTTGCTCTGACCTGTTGTTTGCGTTATCAGAAACTAATCAGAGCTGCTTGCGCCATCACAAGAAAGGTCGACATAGGACATCAACCGAGCACTGATATGAAGTAGGTTTGTTTCATTGCTATTTAGGATACAGATCATAGCAAAAACGAATAAACATATTGAGGAAACTCAGAAAGTCATTGTCAATTTTAAATATCTTATAGGTTTGCCAAAAAAAAACAGAAAAAGAAAACAAATGAAATTTTCTTTTCTTTTCGCTCCAATTTACACGTTCACAGCTGTAAAACAAAACAACGTCAGGAGGCAAATCATATGTTTATGAACTTTCAATTCAAGGAATCAGATTTTTGCACAGCTTGGCAATTAAAATTCAACCGACTGTAAAAGCAGAAGCTTTTCGTGCCTAATTTTTGAGAGCACTATGTCTTTTTATTGGAGGAGACGCTTTTTGAGCAGTTGCATCTTCTTTAACAAGTTGAAATCTTTTTTTTTCGTGGCAGTTTTCTCAAGCATTTTCAGATCCTCAACCGCATTGAAACCACGCAATTACTCATCACGTTCGAGATACCTTTTTGCTTAGCAGCTGCTTTTATTTCGGCTTCAGCTTTGGGCAGGAGCTTGTTTAAAAAAATCCCTTTTTTTAAAAATAATTTTCATGGTTACTTCGTTTACTCTGACATCGAAGAGTGGGTTAGGAATAGCAATACTTTCTGTGCGTGAGTATCGTTCTTGCGCTCTCAGCCTCTCTTACATATCATTCTGATTTTTTTTTTCAAAAACTTGATCCAAACTTGTTGGTCACCCGTTGTTTCTCTTAAGTCCCTTACTATTTTTTCTTAGTAGGCTCACCTTTTTGTCAGTATTTTTTGTACCCACGGTAAATAAAGTTTGAGCTGTCACCAAACCACCACGAATATCATCCTCAAAATCCACTTTAAAGAGAACTGAAAAATATTTCAGTAAAAATTAACATTTGAGAAAAATCTTTTTCAAATTACTTACATGCTTTTTAAAATGGTCGTTGGAGTTTGAGTTCAAGTTTGAACTATTTTTTGAAGCTAAGATCAGTGAATGTCAACCAACTGTTTCTCACTCAAACGCAGACTCTATTCATGATGCTTGCAAGCGCTCAACTTGTAAATTGCAGCGCACGGTCGATCTGAACTCGCAATCATATGATTGCTGGGCATCATCCTTACCGGATGTGCCACAACACTACAAAAACCTTTTCCCACAGCTTTCAAAGTAATTAAACGAGTTAATACTTTTGTTCGTTTCCAAGAGTTAAGCGGGAAATTACAATTTATTTACTTATCCGTTTCTGATTTTCTGTACTATGCTATTTTTTGGTTGCCGCCGGCGTCATTTCGTTTTACAAAGTTCAAGTTTCAGAGTGACATGGTTTTTATGACCGGATTTTGGCTAAGCAGCACCTTATGAGCTGTAAAAACTCTTTCTTTGACATGGTTCGTTTTTATGGCGCCAGTTAACGACTCATGTATTCAATTACCAAAACCGATTTTTTTTATAAATTGTTTATTTGAAAGTATATCATAAATTATTATATTCGAGTTTAACCAGTGAAGAATGAAAAAATACTATCGGTTTCTAGTTTTCATAAATTTTCTCTGATTCCTTCTGATGGCATTCTTTAACCGAGCGCCTCGTCGTCGAACTGGAATTCTCCCAGTCCGGACCCGCACCTCTTGGCCCTAGACAGCAGGCTTCCCAACTCTTTGATAGCATCCACCTAAACAAAATTGTAAAGCATGGTTTGCAAGATTTCAGAGGACTCGGATTAATCATTTTGTAACACTTTATTTTTATATCAATTTTTTTTCAAACTATTTTTAGTTATAAAATTGTTGTTGTAGCGCTATAGCAATATTCAGACAATATAAACTAAAGCACTTTAGATTCTTTATTTTTGCTGAGAGCCTGCTGTTAAATAAATGGTTGTAAATTTAAATTTCACGCAATAATTCGGCCTTACAAGCTTAACTACTTCGATTCTTTATCTAAATTGCAGTCTAACCATTTTTGATACAAAAAAATAAACCAGAAACAAACCTGTTCTTTGAGGAACTCTCCTTCGACAAAATCTGTAAATTGGGGGTCCCCGTTCTTCTCAGCCAGACCATGCATGTCCAGAAGCGACTGGTTGACATCTCGCTCCAACTGAAGTGCCAACGAGAGCATGTCCACTATACTTCCGTACTCAGTTGCCTGAAGAAATGATACTGGATAACTTTTGTAATCGCTGAACAAAGCAATTGTAGCCAAACGACATTTGAAAAAATGTCAAAAATATTTTGTTTTTTCTAAACGTTTCAAAATTCGACATTTAAAGAAAAAAAATTATCACCTTAGAGCACTTTGAATTTCAAAATTTTAAAGCTGTTTTGATTGTTGATTTCTCCTTTTAATTAATATCTATCATAGTAACCAAAAATTAATCACTCGCGCCATTTGCAGTTTAAGTATTGGAGAGCTTGATGTGCCTTCTTTTAAGAAACAAACTTGAATTGAACTAAAAAAAACGTAAAAAGCCAAACCACAAAAAACTCAAACTTGAATGTGAACAGCTCAATAACCTAATTGAGTGTTTTCACTTCGTTCAGTTTCATAAAAAAATTGTTTTCACCTACAATCATAACCATAATGAGTTCAAAATTTAGTATTTCGCTTTCACAAAACAAACCATTATGAAAACGTTTGATACTTTTTCGATTCATTTTCAAATGCAGTAATTCGTGGTCAAAATTATCTGACAAATTGAATGCGCAGTTACCTCTGGTTTCTTGATGTCCTGCAGAACAATTCTGCCGCCTCTCTTGTTCTGATATTTCATCAGCTTCTCCGCATGTTCACGCTCCTCCTCTGAATTCTTTAGGAAAAACTATAAAACCAACTATAAAATCACCAACATTGTCATCACAGACATTGGCAACAAAAAAAACAGTTACAGATTTTCGAATGTTAAAAAAACAATTTCCAAAAAAAACAGAGGCAACCCGAAATCACAGCGTTTCTCAAAAGGCACACATTGTTGTTTGTAAGAATTCGCCATACTAGAATAATGAACAAAAATTGACATTATGATACACAATGTTAACCTAATGTTTTGCAAACTTGTTTGGTAAAATTAGGTTCGATAAAATTTAGTCGCTAAAAAGGGAATTAGGTGAAAAAGTTAGTTAAAAGAAATCGAATTCCACGAAAAATTTGTTTAATGGTCATTTTATGACAGAGTTTTTTAATAGATGTTTTTTTAATTCACTTTGCTCATCAATAAATATGGTTGGATATGGTTTTCAAAAATGATTTTCAAACTGAGCTATTGGCTATTCATGCCAGTTAAATTTAAAAATTATCCAGCACAAATCTATCAAAACTTTATGAACTAAAAAAATTGACTTTTTAGTTTCTAAATTTTTTTTAGAGCTTTCAAAATTAAAAGAAACTTCATTGCTGTAAAGGACATCTATCATAAAACAGAGCCAAAGCAGAGATTCACACTTATTGCAATACAACTCAAAACCAGCTTGACAGCCATCCAAAGGAATCCAATTTACTTTGGGGCTTAAGCTTAACAACTTTAAGCGCTAACCTCGCATCAATTGAAAATTACAAAGCAATAATTAAAGTTGTTCTAAAATATAATGAAATCGTTAAAGCCGATTTTAAAAAAATTAAGCGAAAACAAAAACAGAACACGGAAGTTAAAATAAAATCAGATTTGGTTTGTTAACAACAAACACACATTACTTAAACTATACCGTTGGTTGACGAAATGACAGATTCGAAATCTGATAGCGCTATCTAGAAAACGTTAGTCTCTGCTAAGCAGTTTGTTTTCATGAAAAAAATTCCGTTTTGCAAACGCTTTTTATTAGCGAGCACAAAAATAAATAATTATTATGCATTTTGATAAAAGCAACCAATTTTGAGAACGAAAGGTGAAACAGCTAATTTTTTTCCGATGAGAACACTGAAGATTCATAAGAAATTTTTTTAAACTCAAAGTCGAAGTTTAGTTTTTTTGAGCAATTTCTTTTTCATGAGTCAAAAATTTAAATTGAGCTCCACTAAAAAACATACAAAATTATTGAGCTCAAAAAGAGACTAAATGTTAATAAGAGACATAAAAGTTATTCTAAAACTTAAACAGATAAAAAGCGAGCTAAAAAAGAAACTTCCTTTGACCATTTAAACAATAAATATGTCTTGTCTGAAATGACTTCGAACTTCAGGAGTATTTCACAATTGACACATCTTTGCTAAAATTACCAGAATTTGAGAAAACTGGATTAAAAGGTATACGTTTTATTCCGCAAGCAACGTATATAAATTATAATCCACTTTCAAAACAAAATTGATAAACATTTTTTCTCTTCATTAGCTGTTCGTTATTGTAGAGCATGATTTTATCTATTTTGCTAGCATGTTGAAAATTTTTTTAACAAACAGGAAAATCCAAACTGAAAAAATATCATATTTGATCGTGAACAATTTTCAAAACTTTTTTCTGAAAGAAAAAAAAATCTAGCTAAGTAACTTCACTTCGTTGATGGTCACTCAATTATTTATTTTCGTGGCATAATTACCAGGAAACATAATTGGAATGGGAGACGGAGTGCGTTACCTTGTGTAGGTTCGGGAGGGCGACGTCGTCCCTGTCGCAGTATAATGCGAGGGAGTGGTAGACGTATGAGGCTGTCAGTTCCATGTTGATCTGTTTGTTCACACCCGCCTCACACTCTTCGTGGAAGTTTTGACGACACTGCGACTTACTTGACATCTTTAGGAGTTACTAAAAATAGAATGATAAATAATAAAAATTGATTTGGTTTTTTTTAGTTTCAATAAAGTCCACCTGCATTTAATTATATGCACGCACAAATGAAAAGATGACCAAGCTTATTGTTTTCGTTAATAGAATTCTTTGTATCAGCTAAAATACACCTAGAGGGGTTTATTCTTACAATTATTTCACAAACGTCGAAAGGGTTTAGGGATCCAAAGGAGTTCAAAAGTTCATCATCCTCTCAAGTCTTAAATAAAGCTTGAAAATTTTTGAAACCGTTGTTAAAAAGAGTTAATGTCACTGACTGTTAAGTTGATTGCTGCTTAGTAGTTGAAGCCTCGCAAAATTGGGAGTTAGTTGGTTTGGATGGAAAGAGCGAACTGCCGATGAGAAGACTGAATTGTTCTAAAGATGGGCTAGTTTGTTTGTTCCACTTTTGTTTGTGCCATTTATTTTCTGATGAGCTGTATAAACAATCAACCACAAACAAATAACATATAATAGTTGACAGGCACAACAACGAACAACAAAGTTGGAAAAAGCCAAGGGGCCGGTCCAAATGTTGCAGGAGCTGATTAGATCTAATATTTACCAATTTCAAAATCACAGCTCAAAATATCATACGATAAACGATGGAAGTTTCGAAGTTTGCTACAAATAAACTCGTACCACCAAGTGGGACGGTTATGTTGTTATTTGCATCGCAAATGATCAACAGTAATTAGTCTTACGTAAACTATTGAAAATGTCAAGGGCACCGATGAATTCAATTGCTTGTTTTTCAGAGGGGCAAGGTGATAAGTGAGCGATAGTTGATACATTTTTGACTTCCAAAGATATATCAAAAAATATATCAAAGTGAATACGAGCTATACATAGCTAAGAGACATTTGGAACAGCGATATCTAACTTTAAAAAATAAAATGAACTTTTGAATTTCGAAGAGCAAATCACATAACCTTGTAACGCTCTTTCAAACAAGGAACATTTATCACAGAAAGGTTTTCAGCAAATTTAACCAGGATTGAAAAAACTGGACCAAATGGTGAAATTCTTCTGCTTGCTCTAATACGAGTTCAGTTTTCTATTGGAACTTTAATGTCATCCATTTCGCACCGTTTTCATTTCACCTTTAAAATGATTGCTACGACGACCACTCTCGAAAAAAATGAAGGAGCTATGGCCTTGAATGTTTTTTTTTCACGCAATATCATTACCTAAAGAACACTCCTAGACTATCATGGTGAAATCTAATTTCAGCTGATTCAGATACCAGAAGAATAATTAATCAGAAATTCACTCAGATAGTTTTTGATCTAAGCTTTTGATGCAAATTGCAGTTTTTTTTAAATTGTTTTCTTGCAATGAAACGTTTGTTCGGAACATTCTGTGCTATTTTCACAGCAACCAACTGCTTTTTTTTTTATTTGATTTGATATGTCAATTTTTTGAAAATACCATGAACCATTTTAAATTCTTAAGATAGAAGTAAAAAGTTCATAAATATGGAACTTTGCCATCATGAAAATATCTTTCGCCCGATCTTTCTCAAATTTTGCAAGTAAAAGCTATCAGTTGCGTATATGAGAGAAAGATTGACTTCTTCTTGAAAATATTAATATGGCTGGATAACATTTCATGAACTTAAGAAACCAAAACAGACAGTTTAAAAAAAACAGCACCAATAACAGTCTTTTATTCGGCTAAAATTAAGAAAAATCGAGCCGCCTCGTAGCTGATGTTCAAACAATGCAAGGTATTTAGTCATATTATTCATCATACTCAGCACCTTTATCCGCCACAACAATTTTCGAAGAAACAAAAAACTTCAAAATGTTGTCTGGAATGACGCACTATTCGCGAAAAAAAAAAACGTCCAGAAACACAATCGATAGCGTTTGATGAAAATTCGAAAACATATGCAACTAAAATAAAAATAGTTCTAAAGAAAAACTTTGAAAAATAAACTCTATTCTGAGATTTTTAACGTTTGTTGCAATTCGGAAGAACACATGCAAATAATGGTTCCCTTGAACGACTCCAAAGTCAAGGCTAGCAGAAATACCAATGGTAGGAGTGAATGAAAACATAAAAAGCAACTACAATGAAAATTCCAAACAGCAAAAAAATAGCATGTGGCAACTAAGCCCAAAATATAAGCAGACAAAAAATATGCCGAAAATTTTTTGCCAAGGAATATTTCCCCATTGAAGACAAAACAGGTTCTGGTCAGATTCGAACCCAGGACCTTTGCCGCCCCCGGTGTCTTCGTTACCTCCAGAAGAAACGCGCCGGAGATGCTTCGAAATTTGACTTCATTTTAAACCAAGATACCAATTGATTCTGTTAAACAAATTGAAAACCCGAATTTTAAATTCTGATTTGATAACGCTTGCCTCAAACTAAAAAACATTTTCCTAATATTAATTAGTATCAAACGCTATATGCAATTGCAGGTAGTAACTATATTATTGTTTATTAAAGCTTACTAATCACGAGCGTAATAATAAAACTTCAAAAAATTTTGATAAACATATGATGTAGATATTAAATTAATTTTCAATTACATTAAGATCAGAGAGAAGTTTAGGTATTTTTAGGGAGTGGAGGAACTTAAACTTTTATTGGCATCTTTTTAAAAATATTAACCTCAGCTTTGGTAGCCCCTTGAGCGAAAATGGTGAAGGTCAGCCAGTACTTTTTACTTTTTTACACAGTTTAGAATGACACTTGTTCTAACTCTTCTGGAGTACATGGAACAAATATCCTTATCTGTAAGTAGAGTTTGAACGCTTTTCGTTTGATTGGCAGAAATTTTCCAATCCATTTTGATTTCTGTTTTCATTTTGATTCCTGTATGGACAATGGTTTTTTGATATTTTTTCAAATTTTTTTTCCAATTCATAGATACTAGCGAGTAACGCAACTCAAAAAATCCTAAATTTTGGCAAAAAAACTGCATTCTTTGAGTGTACTCTGACAGCACCGAGATACATGGCTGGTTATTTTAAATTTTGTAAAAAAAAGTTTATTCAAGTTTTGTTTAAATCTAATTTTTAATAACCATAAACTTTTTTATATCCAAATTCTTTGAAAAATTTTAAAATTAAGAAAAAAACATCACATCTCATAATCTAAAACTAATTAGGCAGTGGCATTCGAACTCAAGATTTGCAATTCCTGAAAGAGCACTTACAGTACCCCTGAGAGTACCCTCACAATATCCAACAACATGATTGAGATCTTCAACGTTTTGAAATTTTTTAAAATCTAAGTTTTTGAAACTTTTTGAAAAAATCATGAAAAACGACAAATCTCGAAAGCTTTAAGGATTTGAGCAGTTATATTTGGAAGAAAAAATCAAAATTCTTGTGAGTACCCTTACAGAGCTTCACTATAGAGGTGGGAATTTCAAATTTTGTGAAATTTTTAATATCTAAATTCTTTGAAAAATCTTTAAAAACATAATATCTCGAAAACTACAAGAATTTGAGCAGTCAAATTCAGAGGAAAGATTTGCAACTCCTGAAAATACCCTCACTTTTTCCAACTACAGGATTGAGACCTTCAAAGATTTTTTTTAATTTCCAGTTTTTTGAAAAGTTTTGAAAAAGTCATTAAAAACGTCATATCTCGAAAACTACAAGGATTAGAGAAGTGCAATTTGGAGGCAAGATTTTTAACCCTTGAGAGTATCCTGACAGCCCCCAACTACAGGGTTGAGAATTTCAAATTTTCTAGAAAAATATCAAAAATTGTCGTATCTCGTCGAAATATCAAAAATATGGCGGACAAAATTCCAACACCCGAGGGAACCCTGACAGCATACCACTATTGGGTTGCTAATTTCAAACTTGGTAAAATAAACACTGATTTCAAACGGAAAATTGATAAAAAAACTTTTTTAACCATTGCAATATATGATATAGGTTAAACGTGAAAAAATTCTTTTGTTAAACATGCAAAAGTAATAAGTTGAAAAAGCTTAAGCATGGCGAGATAGTGAAGATGTTGTATTTAACTATATAATAGATGTTGTTTTTTCACTGAGTATTTTCTTTGGTTTACCGACTGATTTTGAAATGAACAAATCTGAATAGATTCGAATCAGATTTATTACACAATCGGAATACGATTCATCTAACCATGTAGAGTATTTCAATTGTAGCATATATGAGAACACTATTTTTTTTAAACTGGTTTCACGTACAATTGATACACACTGAATAGCTGTTTAACCCTCAACCATTTCCTCGTTCGCTTAAATATTCCCCAAATAGTATTCATTTTTTCATTAGGCTGATGAATAGGTATCTAAGGGTCACGTTTTCAATCTATATGAAAACATAAACATCGGGAAAAGTTATCTTCAATTGGTTTATGTTCATATTTTTTCGAAGAAAAAATCACGTTGTTGGTCATATCGTATTTGAAGTCAATTTATCCGGCTTAAGCCGTGCTGATACTTCGTTCAAGCATTTTGATGAGTTCTGATGTCATTTGAATCTGCACTTCTCTTTACCATTAAGTGTCATCTTCGTATAGAATCATTTTTGAGTGGACCTGGGATGTCATTAAGAAACGATGAACAAAAGAGGACCGATAATTAGCCCTGAGGTACACCGAACCTCACATTTTCTGCGCTGGATTTGTTCCTGTGAAAATATATTGCTTCCAGTTCCACAAATAAGTCTTCATGTTTTCGTGCCCGGTTCTTCTCAATGTGTAGTTATAACATTCAACCAAAAGGTCGTTTGTAGCTCACTGTATCAAACGCTTTTTTTTAATCGAGAAATTACAAAAAATGCTCTCAGATTGATCGTCCCAATTCTTTCTAATCTTTTCAATTTAAAATGGCATGGCATAAACTGTATCAAGTATACTACAAAAGCCATACTGATAACGCAACAAAACGTTAATTTTGGTCAAGAACTGAATTTTTCTTTTATACATAGATCGTTCCGCAAAATTTCCGATGAAAAGTATTTATCTATAGTGCGAATGATTTTTTGAATAAGTAATTTTATCGAAAAAAAAAACTAATTTTTCATGGTTTATCCTTCTATAATAAACCTGCTCGCTTGCCTGACTCGCTCCAAAATAAACTAAACTCAAAAAAACTTACAACATGTCTTTCTCGACACTTGACAAATTTGTTTTAAAAATTTCATGTCGTTTGAATCAAGATTGAAAAAGCTTTAATATGATAAATCAATCTACCCATTACGATGATTATTTAGGGCAAATGCTTTTAGTTGAAAAATAAAAAAGGCCTGTTTGCCTACCTTATTCGCTCAAAATTAGACCATAAATCAAACATTTCGAATCACCTTATTCGCTCAAAATTTAACCAAAAATCAAAAATTTGTTAGAATCACGACTGGAAGGACTTTAATACGATATATGATTCCAATGATTTTGCGCTGGAAAAAGAAAAAACTAAAACACACACGAATAAAAATTTCCTCTCATTTTCAATGGTCGTAATAACAAGCTTTGAGAAACCCATTTAAACCAAAATTTGATCAATTTAAAAATTAATTTAACAATGGTATTTTAAAAATAATCTAATCAAATTGAAGAAAGCTCGGTTAATTAGTGTTTTATTCCATTGAAAAACCTAAAAACTGATTTCAATTTTAAAAATAAACCGCCAATTTTAGCTCCATTTAAACTTTTATGATTGCAGCGCTTTATTTGCCTTCAGAAATGCATATGAACTTCATAAAGAGGCCAAACTGTGCATTGTAAACGGATTCCGTAACAGGACAAAATCAGATTTGTCGCGGATTCCGCAACATTGCCACTTTTCTTTGATATTCTTTGCTGTTTCGAGTCCAGAACTGTATTTGCGGAGTCCAGAACAGTTTGTGGAATCCACAAAAAAATAATAAGACATGTGTAAAATTACATTGAGCTGTAGCGGAATCCGCAACTGTAAGCGGAATCCGCAAATTGTAGGTGGAATCCGCAAATTGTTTAAGTCATCCGCGAATTGTAAATGGAATCCACATTTCCGGATTCCACTTACATACAGACACAAAATTGAGCGCCTATACAGTACACAGTTTGTATACAGTACACACCTCGTAATGTTGAAAAGTTTAGAAAATAGACTTAAGTAAGTGTATCCACTTTGTTCACTGACACCTCAACAGACAATAACATTAACAAAAAAAAACAATAAAAAATAGGCTCGGCAATTAGGGCACAGCCTTTTATGTTCCGATTACCCAGCATGAACTCTGATGTAATTTTTTCTTAAGAAAACAAACAAAACTATTATGGAATTAAGTTTTTTTTGCAAAGCTTCCCACCACAAGCATGATAAAGCATCGAGAGAGGCAGTTCGCCTAATCTAGCTCAGCATTGGCAATTATCTAATCTCGTTTGACATGGTAAGAACTCAAGAGCTGTATTAATTAGGCGCATTTGAAGCATTTAAAGAAAAAAATTAAAAAATACGCTATTGAGCATCTCAAACTCGCTCGCCAAATTCCTCTTCTGATGGTCAGAAAAACTCCGCCGCGTACTTTTAAAGATAAACATTTTATATAATAATATTTTTAAATAATAATATTTACAGAACGCTCAAAAGCAAGGCATGATTTTCAGACATCCTTATTAGAAATTCCACAGTATCAGTACAATGTATCAGTACAATGAGAAGAGCTGACCTTAAATTGGTTATTTTTCTCATTATGGTTTTCTTCAAATGCGGTTTTTTGCTCGGTGTACTGTCTAAATAATTAATTTTGTTCAAAAGCTTATGCAGTTGATCAGTGAAATTCTACTAAGGACACAAAAAATTCTGGTTGTGTCGTCTATCACGCGATACCGAGTTCGTTCGCAATTTACGATGCGGAGCACCACCTGGATTGAGCCCTGCTGAAAAAGATTTTTATATAGATGCCTTTAAATACAGCTGCTCGCTAGTTATTACTTGCAAACAACTTTTTGCCAAATTACCTGTTCTGTTACTCTCTTCAAAAGCCAATTATCAGAGTTTTAAGTATTTTTCTGTAATGCTAGCAAAGCTCAAAAAACCATTAACGATTTTCACATTTTTACATCAAGCAGAAAAAAAATAATTGATTTAAAATAGTATTTTTTTCCTAATATGATCAATTTTGTTCGTTTTTGTCGGGTTATTCCATTTGTGTTTTGTGGCTAAAAAGGGAGATATCGTCAAAAGCTTACGTCGAGCAGGGATGAAATACCACTCAGCACTGCCAAACTTTTGGTCGCGAAATCTACCTCGCGCGACCAGCTTTGTTCGAGAATTAAGTCCTGCTCAATTAGAGTATAATTCAAAACATCTTAAATTACAGCTGCTCTCTATCTTCCGTCTACAACAAATCAGTGATCAACAAGATAAACATTAAGCCTTTTTCTATTAAGTTCATTTAAAAAAAATACTTCCACAGTAATGATTTTCGTCAACCATAAATCATTAGGATTTTTCAGTTATACCTTTCTTACAGATCAAAATTTAAAAGAATTTTTTTCATCACACAATTGGATTTATTTTATTCAGCAAAGCAAGATAAGATATCAAAATGAGATGGCCAAACTGAAGCTATTTCATTTATTTAGCCTCAAACGAGTTTGAGTAGTAAGGGCATTTTTAATTGTAGCTGAACTTTTAGTTGAAAATTCGAAAACGATTGCAATTTGTTGATTATTTAGTTAGCAACTTTCAGAAATGGTCCGATGCTCTGAACATCGGCACTGTATTTCTTAGTAAAATCGATCCATTTTCATTATCAAAACATTTTTTTTTTCAATACTCAGAGGGTTATAACTAAAAAAAACCATATCACTTTTCTGGGTTCGGAGACACAATTAAACCTTAGCCTAACACTGCAAACTTGGAGGGCAGCAGACAGCAACAGATCACAAGTCGATACAGGCCTTCATTTGTTGACAACAATTTCTAGGCTGAATGATTGGTTGAGCTAATACAAAGCTTGATTTCCAAACACATCACACAACCAAACCTTTTATACTAACTTCAACTACTCTTAGTCATGTTTTTGACAGTTTTTAATAACATAGCCAACAGACAGTTGGAAAAGAGTCAATGAATGCAAGAAAACGAAAAAAACGGATGTGCTTTTATGAAAAAACTGTGAAAATTTTGAATTTCAAGGAGAAAAGTAGATGCCCAAAAAATTAAACCTTAAAATTCATGATTGACACGACACCTTCTTGAGGACAATAACTGAAGTTGAAAAAACTGGACCAATAAATAAATTTTTTATTTTTTAGGGAAATCTGAAAATTAAATTCCAATTTTGAAACTAGAAGTCGATCACGTTGTTCGTGACCTTTGCACTTCTGCTCTTCGATAGTGCAGTTTGCCTTCCTTTTAACCAAGTAAATGAAGTAAACTTAAAAACAAATCAAAAGTCAAACCACGAAAAACTAAACTTGAGCTTGACCAAACTTTATACACAGGCGAAGTTGCACTTCGCATACACAAGCAAAAATATGACCGATAACGCTACTGGAAAAAACTGAATGCGTGAAATTTTGAGTCTTAATTTTTTTTAAGTGACGCACACCAATTATGAGCCTACATAATTGCTAAGTGACGCAAGCTAATTATGACGCATTACAGTCTCGGGACTATTTTCTCAAAAATATATAGACCTTCAAGAAACGATAAAATTTAATGGTATTTTGGACCAAATTTTCTGCACCGCAGTCGAATTTTAGAAAGAAGCGTTTTTAAGCCCTTTTTGGAAAGTTTTGACCAAAAATCGAGTTTTTTCGGCGCGCGCTCCCCCTGAAAATTAGTCTATGTTGGCGCCCACGGCGCTTTTAGAAAAATTTTAGGGTCAGTCAGCCAAAAACTGACATCTCAAAATAGTACAAAGGTAACCTTTTGGGTCGGCAGGGGAACAAATCACTGAGGGGGTCTCTAGAAAATATAGACTTAAAAACATAAGACCAAATTATGATTTTTATAGACCAGTCTATAAATATAGACCAAGTGGCCAGCCTGGCGCATTGGCACTAACAG
Source organism: Symsagittifera roscoffensis (assembly GCF_963678635.1). Lineage (NCBI taxonomy): Eukaryota > Metazoa > Xenacoelomorpha > Acoela > Convolutidae > Symsagittifera > Symsagittifera roscoffensis. Next base: position 61,291,546 of record NC_087066.1, read on the forward strand.
TCAATTTGAAAAAAAAAAGAAATTTACCAACTAACATGCCTCAATTTATAGAACGGATGTATCTTAACTAGTATACCCTCTTATTTTGTTGCCGGTCTCCTTCCCTACCTCTACGCTACAGATCCTTAATACCTGGAAGCTGAAGTGCCATTTGTATTATAATAAACTTGTGTTAATATTCTTAGCATTGGCTGTACTTAATAGCTAGTTATTGGATTACAATGAACACTTTCAAAAAGAACACATTTTGTCGCAACAATATTTGCGACTTAGGTTGTAAAGAAGAGAGTTTATACTATAACACAAGCTTTGCTTGGGCAAAGACAGAACAAATGAAAAAAAAAATTATCGCGACCGTTGTAAGAGTCTGAACTACGTTCTTCGTCTCTTAACAAACCAAAATTTCTGACGTAACTTGAAACACTAAATAGTTCCAACATGACGTCGAGGTTTCTTTCCTTGCATCAAATTAAACATTTTTAAAACTTTCTCACGTTAAAGTTACATTTAGGTTTCCCGGATCACCAATAATTTCCTTGGATCTATTAAACAAACTTCTTCTATTTTTGGAATCAGTTCAATCAGCCCGTTAATAGTGTTTAGCGACCCAGTAGTGTAAATTTACACTCCCACCCTGATCAAGAATTCAGGACCAACTAATTTAAATAATCAAGATTTGACATTAGATTCACGTAACTAACCATAATCAATAACGCTATAAGTCTATAACGACTCTTTGGAGACAATCCACTTCACCCCTATTTTCATTGACCCTGGCTAGAAAACAATCTATTCAAGAAACACCTAAAAAGCTTTCAACAAACTACTTGTACTTATTTATAACTAAGCCTTATGAATTGATTCAACCTTTGATCAAACACCAATACCCCCTAGATAACAGTAACTTAAAACCGTCTTGGATACAAGCTTCCCCAAGTACACATGAAGCGTTATTTGATCTGAGTGAATTTATTCGACGTGAAAAAAGTTGTTTAGTCGACGTGAATTTTGTCAACGAACAAAATTTGCAAAAAATCTGTGGCGCTGACCCAGGATTTGTGTCGTTTATGCAAAAAAAAATAAAAAATTCGAAAATTTCGTCGACAGGTTTTCAAGTCTATCAATATAATTTTTTGTAAGGTCCGTGTTTAGAACTACTTTAAAACAAAAAAAATCAGACCTATACAAGACAAACTCATTTCGTTGTTTTACACTTAAAATGAACAGAAAACACCACCTAAATAAGTGTCTTCACTTCGTTGATTAACACTTGATAATAAAAACGTTAACTCTAACTATGTTAGTCTAACAAATCATCAGTTATTATAAGTTCAAGGCTGGGCCACAGACAGCGAAGAGATTCCTTTGATCTTTCTCAGAGTAGCATGTAGTGCAGTTTTAAATGAGATATCTTGCTTTGCTGTCTTTCTGCTCTTTGCCATTCCGGTTGGACTTCCGAGGTCCATACTGCCTTGACGAGAAGAGGGCGAAAATGATGGCGCCGTCGGCGAATTCAGTAAACTCGGTTGGGCCAATTGTGAGAAACCCAATGGAAGTGAAGTAATAATCACAAAGTTGTCATCGTAACGGCAACACAAAAAGCGAACCATTTGTTCAAACGCAGTCTCGTAGCTATCTATTGACTTTGAATTGGCCTGGCTACTCCCAAAACCTTCCGAGCTTCTGTCCAAATCTTTGTAAATTTCAACATACTCGTTGGAGTAAAATGACCCGATTGATAAACTTCGCCATTTCACTCTCAGCAACTTACAAACTGCTTCTAGAAAAGTTTCCACGCAAGACGCCTGCTGTGAATCGGAATGAACTATACTGTGTACTAGTTCGATACCATGGTACTTGAGATTAAGAGATGGAGACCCACAGATTCCACTGAGCAGGAAGGCTTCGATATCCCTAGCCGGATCGCCTATCAACAACCAGTTTAACATTCAAAAAACCTACAAATTCACGTAAAATTTGCAATTCATTAACTACCTCTCGAAAAAATTTCGATCAAATTGTATTACATTAATGCTATAATTGTCAACTTGAAATTCTATTGAAGAAGGCATTTTATTCTCAATAATAGTATACTTTCTACTCAAATAAAACAGAAGATTTCATCATATTTACCTTTTTCTGGTCCTTCATTTGACTGGTTAAACAAGATCCAGCAGGAGACTTTGTTCGTTTTGGAGAAGGTGGAGAGGGAAGATGAAATCCAGTTCTTGGAGTGGAATACTTTCTCCCACTCTGGGAAGAGATCAGCTGCTGATATTCTGTTGAGGTTGTTGGAGAAGTAGCATCCGAAAAGGGCAGATAGAAAAGAAGTCACGCCAGACAAATACCTAAAAGGCACATTCATGAAGTTAGTCACTCAACGTTTAGAACACTAACTTCAAAATATTTATTTGAAAGAATGAAGTTACTTCAAAATCATCGTGACCTCACAAAACCTTTAACACAGAGAAATTTAAAAAATGTTTTAGTTGGAATATGAATGAAATCAATCGAGACTACTACAGACAAATTGATCAACTGATTTCAAGAAAAAAACAGTAAGAGATCCAGAAAACATTCGCGAAAAGCGAACCGTCAGATTTCAAATCATCTGATAGCAAAATTTTTTACGGGGAAAAAGTACACTGCCCAAAATTCTGCATCGAGACTAAATGCGTCCGATCACAGAAGAGAAGTTGAAATGAATTTATTCACAAAAACCTAACGTCAAAATATTATTCTTTGGTTTGGACGAAGAGCCCCAAAACACAGCTGAAAGGGTCCTTGCTGCTGTACTAGACGCCGCTTTACTCTGAACAGAAGACGCTGAAATTGAGCCTGGCGTAAATGTTGCGGCGATGTCAAACACATTGCTACGTAAACTTGCTAAGGCTGCCAAACATTTCTCAGCACGCTTCAAGCAATTCAGCGCTGAAGTTATTTGAAGATGGTTGATGTGTCTGACAGAATCCGCGATAAGTTCCACCAGCATCATTTCTAGCATCACATTTTGCTGAACAAACAAAACCATCTGAGTCATTTCAAGATGTCGAGTTACACATAAGTCAAAAACTATGGAGGTCAAAAAATGAGAAAAAAATTCAGACCAGTTTTTCTGAACACAGAGATAACTTTTCTGTATCCGAATCACGGCCAATGGGACTTTAATATGATAAACAAGCTTTCCTTGTAGTAGTCAAAATTTACTGGAAAAAAATCAAAAAACGGACCCTACTCTTTAGTTTCTTCACTCTTCGAGAATGCTCGGAACAAAACCATTAAGCATTAAGCCAAATTAAGTATAAACTAAGTATTTCGAAAATATTTCGAGATATATTGAGTTGGAAAAACGATTTTTTATTATTGTATTGATAATTGAAGCATATAGCTTTTTTCGGTTCTTTTGAACAATGAGAAATGCATCAACTGTGCTAACGTATAACTAATCGAACGTCAAAGCAAATCCTATCAAAAAGCTGTAAAGGTGCTCCATTTGCGACTTAGGTTAGAAAACAAGAAGACTCTTAATAACACACTCAGCTGACGCTAGTGTTATGATTGACACTTTTTTGAACATAGCCAACTGACAGTTGGAAACGAGTATTGAACGCAAGAAAACTGAAAAATCCGTTTTCAAATATAGAAGTCGATAACATTTTTTACCTTTAGACTTTCGCTGTTCGATAGTGCAGTTTGCCTTCTTTTTAACAAAGGAAATTAACTGAACTTCAAAAGAACCAAAAGTCAATCAGCGAAAAAGTAAACTTGAGCTTGAACAAATTTTAAGACAATGGCACTATCATCAAATTTTCATACAGAAGCGAATCTGCATTTTGCAAACAAGGAGGCTTTTCAAATTGTAAGAAAAATCAAAAAGAAAAACTGGAAAAACAATGTAAAATATTACCAGGAACCGAATCTCCGCTGAAGACAACCAATTATAATCAGTTGCCAGTTGAGCTTTGTGCATTTGCTTTCAGCCAAAAACCAACCAATAATTTAATGTTTGCTCCTAGGACCAACGAAAAACAATGTTGAATATCACCAGGAACAGAATCTCAGCCGAAGACAACCAATTATAATCAGTTGCCAGCTGAACTTTGTGCATTTGCTTTCAGCCAAAAACCAACCAATAATTTAATGTTTGCTCCTAGGACCAACGAAAAACAATGTAAAATATCACCAGGAACAGAATCTCAGCCGACGACAACCAATTATAATCAGTTGCCAGCTGAACTTTGTGCATTTACATTCAGCCAAAAACCAACCAATAATTTAGTGTTTGCTCCTAGGAGTATTCAGCTGGCAATTTAGCGCTGAAGTTATTTGAAGATGGTTGATGTGTCTGACAGAATCCGCGATAAGTTCCACCAGCATCATTTCTAGCATCACATTTTAGCCTAATTAGCCTAATTGTTGTGATAAACTTATTAAATAGTTTCAGAGAGTGATGAAACACTAGTTGCCATTCTTTGGGCACTGACTACTAACTTCAGCATATTATCCTTGACACCAACAGCACCATTATTCCTGGCATTTTCCTGGCTTCACACAATGTCAACACCAATGCTTCTGATGCTGCCCGACGACTTCACGAAACTCAATCCCGAACAAAAAGATAAGTACTACGTTCAAATATATAACCTTGTCAATGTACTAGCAACATCCAGTAATCCTCCAAACAGTAATCAAAACGCAAAAGGACTCAGAGCACCTATTGATTTTGCTGCCAAAGTAATCCCCACTGATACTCAAAACTTGATTATTGGTTCGAGTTTTTTAGCGGAGTTTGACACGAAGGAGCTGCCCAAAGACGTGGCCGTTCATTCTTACCGCGGGTCATTTTGCAGCGAGAAACAATCAGTTGTGAAAAAGTACGACGATACTGAGCTGAAATCAGTAACCTTCCAGGACGGCACCAATTCACTCACAAGGGAACTACACAAACCTGTAGATGATATATTTGAAACTTTTTGCGCCACCATTAGTGAAATTGAGACAAAGTTTTCACCTACAATAATCAATATATGCCAAGTCCCGCCTGTGAAATCGGGACCCGATTCTGTAAGTGGTAAACGTATAACTGAATTCAACAGCCTTATTGCTCATAAATTTAAGAAAAAAAAGTATCAAATTGTTCCTATCTACGATAAAATTGTCAGCATAAACGACTATCAGTCAATCTTCTTTGATGAAGTACATTTGATGCGTTCTGTTAGTACTTTAAAAAATGCAATCATGGAAAAGGTGCTACCATTATCCAGCTTATCACCTCGAGTTGTTTCTCCGAATACTTCCAACTCTAGGGGCCCAGCGCACCCTCAGAGGAATCGTATGAAACCTGGTTCAAGCCAAGTCTCGTGGGGCCCCGAGCACCCAAAGAGTCTTGCGAGCCATGGTTTCAGCAACAATCAAACCTACAATTATATGAATACCAATCGTAGTAATTATGACTTAAGCCATAATAGATACTATCCATACTAATGCTGTTTTAGTAGTCTATTACCCAATGATCTGGATCTATCAAATTTATGTTTAGCCAATGGCTTTTAAAGACTCTCCTTATTTTCTCCCTTTTAACTAGCATTCCCATTAAGTACAATGAACCCAACAGCACCGCACTACTCAAAACTAGAAACATGACGTCTAACCGCCACTTTAGATTCACAGCTGGCATCTATTGCGCAGTTGTGATACTAACCTTTCAGATTGGAATATTGGAAATCCTGCTTCTTCAATGTGGGGACATCGAAGTCAATCCAGGTCCCGCACTTTCATATGGAATCCTGGCAAACAAAGCAAAGGAACACCACAACTTCCTCAAATATATAACTCTAAATTGTAGAAGTATAAAGAACAAACACATGGAAATGCGTTTCTTGTCAGAAATAGTTGACTCAAACACAATTATCGGTCTTACGGAAACCTGGCTTGACGAAACATGCGATCATCAAACTTATTCATTCTGCAGAACAACCCATGAAATTTTTAGATGCGACCGTAACAAAAAATGCACTGGTCAACACGCAGGTGGTGGTACTCTTCTTCTTATTCCAAAAAAATTTAACCCTAAGATTCGAGAAGATTTAAATTATCTACGTCCCTCCCATTTTGAAGGACTCTGGGTGGAATATAGCCCAATCATCTCAAAAAAATCAAAAAGACAGATAATTGCTATTGCCTACAATCCACACAAACAATTCAAGGAAATTTTTATAGAAGATACACTAAAGGGTATCGATTACGCTGCCTCCGAAGCGCGAGATGTTACGATTTTGGGAGATTTCAATATTAACTACTTGAATAAACATGAAGCTAAATTTCTCAGCGATTCTATTAAACCATACAATTTGTCAATAACCAATAAGTCGATACCGACATACAACTCTAAAAACAGCCAATCCATTTTAGATAACATTATAGCAACCAAATCTCTTTGTAAAGAAACTATTGTAGCAGAACCACCTATAAACACGGACCATTTAATAACAATGTGTATTAGCAAACTAAAACGATTCGAAAAAGCCATTCCAATTCGAACTTTTCGCTTCAACAAAACCAATTATTGTAAAAATAGGTTCTGCGAGGAACTTAAACAGAGTCCATGGTTTCTCGTCTACCAAGAAAACGATATCTCTAAAATGTTAATAAAATTTGAAGATATTTTCTCGCATGCCCTAAACGCTCACGCACCACTAGAGCAGAAGTATATCCGAAATAAACCGCAGCTACAGCTGTCTGGTAAAGTACTTAACTCAGTCAATAGACCTTTAAAACAGGAAAAATAAAATCTTCTAAAGGCATATCAATTATCAAGAACAGATGCCAATTTTGAAAACTATAAACGAATAAGAAATAAATACAACAATCATCTAAAACATTTATACAAGAAAGAGAAAACAGCTCAATTCAAAATGCTTGACTGTCCAAAAAAAAACAATGGAATTTCATAAACTCTATCAGGAACACCATGAAACAGTCAACGCAAATAGGTGATCTACGGAATTCGTTTGGCGACACTATAATTGAAAATAAGAAGAAAGCAAATTTCCTTAACTACAGGTTCTCAACATTAGGAGAATACAAAAACGCAGATCCTCCCATAGATGTACCAACTGAGTACAGTGTACACAGCAAAACAAATAGGCACTTTCAATTCAGGTTCATAACTCACAAAAAAAATGAAAGATGCAATTTTATTACTTCCCTTAAACAAGCCATTAGGACCAAGCAAAATCCCTGCTTGGGCTCTAAAAGACAGCATTAATACTGTAAACCCAATTCTTACGATGATTATCAATGAATGCATCTCGAAATCCGTATTCCCATATACCTTAAAAAAGGCACACGTTTTTCCCATATTCAAAAAAGGCGACTCGACAGATCCAGTAAATTATCGTCCAATTTCTGGGTGTTTGAAAAAATTTTTTCATCCCAAATTCACGAATTCTTAGCAAATTCCAATATTCTAAATCCAAAACAATTTGGCTTTCGTCCAGGTTATTCAACTAATGATGCTCTTTTATACACAACAGAAAAAATCAGATTCCATCTCGATAAAAATAACATAGCAGCGGCTGCATTTCTTGATTTATCTAAAGCATTTGATTCACTCTCTCATTCAGTCCTTGAAAGGAAACTAAGTCACATTGGCTTTGAACAGTCAGCAACAACTCTTATTAAGTCATTTCTAGAAAACAGACAGCAATTGACAATAGTAAACGGCGAACACTCAGATTGGCTTAAATTAGAGCAAGGTGTTCCCCAAGGTACTGTATTAGGACCACTGCTGTTCAACTTGTATGTAAATGACTTACCACAAACAATAGACAAATCATGTACGCTAGTACAATATGCCGACGACACGACTCTGCTTAGTTTTCATTCAGATCACGAAACAGCAACAAAGAGCATTGAAAACAATTTCAATAAAATTCTCTTGTATTTTCACTTAAATCGATTAATGATTAATGTAGACAAAACTCAGTTCATTGTATTTTCTGCACCGTCGAAAAAGAAACTAACTGAAAATCTTTCATTGAAAGTTGGAAACTATCAAGTTAATTTAACAGAGACAGTTAAATTTCTCGGCGTCAATATTGACATAAGCTTAACATTCGACAAAGAAATTAACAAAATTTTACAAAAAATGGCTACAGCAATCCAAACGATAAAATGCATCCGTGACGAAATCCCTCTGCGTACTAGAATTCTCCTGTTAAATAATCTTGTACTGAGCCATTTGCACTATCCATGCATGCTCTTAAACGGATGTACGCAAGATAATATTGAGAAACTCGAAAAACAAATAAAATGGGGAATCAGGATAATAATGAATATAAGCAAACGAGATTCCGTTACACTTCTAAGGAAACAGCACAAAATTCCTACTGCTCGGAATATTATCGAGTACCGATCAGCACACTACCTTCACAGGTTATGCCGAAACGATGCCCCAGCTTTCACGCATATAAGATTCCCAAATTCTGAATTCCGCTATAACCATCGAACTGGAACATTACTGTTCCCTTTAACATGTAAAACTGATTTCCTTCGTAAGTCTTTCTTATTTACATCAATCAGGAACCTTAACACAATAATCCGAACCTTGTTTAATCGAAAACTGCCGTACACATTGACAAAAACTCTGATTAAAAATTTCATCATAGGAAAAAATGACACCCTGTTACCCAATAAGGAGAGTCTTTCCGTATCCAAGGACATTTATTTTGTTAAATCAATTATTTGATTCAACCTCGTAGTAATTTATGTTTTTTCTTGTTATGTTATATAACCATTGCGTAATATTGTACACTAGATTCTTATACAATCAGTTCTGCAACTGCATAAGTATATTGAAACAATAAAGTGTCCCCTCTCTCTCTCTCTCTCTCTCAGGACCATCTACACAGCTGATGAATTTTGGTACTTTTGAGAAAGTGGCAATAAGTCAACAAAGTAATGAACTGGCATTAAATTCACTAAAACTATACCGCAAACCCGACTGAAGACAATACGAACACAGAAACAAAAACCTAGCCGTTTCGCCTACAAATTGAGGAAATCACAACAATCAATCATATCCTACCGACTTTATATTTCAACGCAGAAGCAAAATTTCAGTGTAGAAAAGGTATGTCGAAGCCATGGAATTTGTCATGATACACGGACGCAAAGCGGAGATTCGCACCACTTAAGATACAAACAGCAAGTATAGCATGCCAAGCTAGCAGAAAAAAAAACAAAATTCACCACGAAATTTCAGTTTTGTCTTCAGTGATGTTCAATTTGAAAAAAAACCACGTCCAGAAAAACAATCGCCAGTGTTGAATAGCAACCAAAAACAATTACCGAGCGGTTCCTAGGCCGAAAACAAATAGGTAAACTCCCGTTGAGCGGAAAACAAAATTGTACTAATGAAAATTCTACTGCTCTTCATTTTTCCACATTCTTACACCCCCTTCAGAAATATGCATAAGGATAAAAATCCACCTTTCCCTTCAAACGAAGCAAAATTAGATTAGTGAACCGAAAAAAAAAACCTTATCATTTGAGGCCAAATTAACTCTTAGGCAAAAAATTGAAAAAGAAATTATAAAAAGAATCAGATTTTGTTAATTTACAATTCACAGGAATAAATCACAAAGACGTTCAACTACAGTGAAACTCGCTCACAGCCCAAGGAAAATCTGTGATGAGGCAACTAATCCCACAAAACAAGCGGCAAAACATGGGCCGACAATTTCTTTTTACGGAGTTTATACTGTTTAAAAAAAAAGTCCAGGCCAGATTCGAACTAATGACACTAGCTATCCCAGGTATAGTTGTTACCTCAAGGCCACTTGTGCCTATCATATGATTCAAGTGATTCTGTTTAAAACAAAGTTAACCCTGCAAGTTGTTCTGTTTGACACGCTGTTTAACTGAAAAAAATCTTTATTCAGATTTGATAATGCTAGCTAATCGCAAGCGTAGATAGAAGAAAAATGACTCTTACTTTCAAAGGCGCAAGACATGAGAGCCAGCTTTGCGCAGTGTTTATCTGAAAAACACTCAATTTTTCAGTTACAACAAAAACCCAAATAGCATATAACGATCAAATCAAGACGTACTGACTCGAAGCATTGGAGTCTATAAACATCGAGAACTGATTCTAGAGATGTTATAGCTGCCAGACTGTCATAAAACATTGCCAGCTCCCGCCGAATGTCAAGGAATGTTTTCAGATTCGAAAGCATCGTACTAAGGGGTAACTCGGTTTCATGAGATGTCGACATTGTCAGTTCAATAGACTCAAGCACATTTATGCAGTCTTGGCCCTGAGATTGCCATCTTCCAAGTTGCCTCTTGTTCGCAATAAAATCTAGAGAAAAATAACTCCTTTCGACTTGAAGCATAATGATAAACGCGTCTCGCAATTTGTGCAAAGGGAAGCGGGATAAGAAGTGATTTTTATCCATCAAACCCTTGCATTGGTCAAAATTAGCTTCCATTAGCTTCTCAACGTAAGAAGCTATAATTGGTTCCTCTGGAAAACAACATGCAAGGTAATTATGTTCACTGAGCACTTGGGCAAAGCATTCACTATCAATGTCAGCCATTTCTTTTTTCGAAATCATTTATTAATCTGAATTTAAACCAAAACTATTCAATCAGAATGCAGTACAAAAACAAAATGAACTTAAATGTTGTGATAAACTTATTAAATAGTTTCAGAATCCGAAATGGAAAGTAACATGGTTCATTGTGCCATTCTGCTAGACTGGCACAGCGCAACCTTCCGACGAATAGAAGTAGAGGCCTTAATGGTTGAAAATTACTGCAAAGGAGGGTCGGAATATTCGAGAATTTTAAATTTCTAAAATTTCGATTGACGAACGGATATTTCTCAGAAATACAAAAAACGGCCATTTTGACTTAAAAAAGTGATAAAGTAAGAACAACAGCGAAAATAGTGAAAAACAGTTGGACGATAACGATATAAAAATGAAGCCTCTTATCGTGACGATCCGCACGATAGGACACTTAGCGGAAGGAATTAGCGAGAAGGGAGGCTTCAGTGGGGAAGTAGTGGGGAAGTAGTGGAGAGCAGTACCCTCCCGTGCCACGAATTGGGAGTAATAACGACGTTATTACAGGAAAAACACTGAAGCGGAGGCTCGGCCCCCCAGAGACATTATATGGTGAGGGACTATAATAAACTGACTTTTTAGCTACTCTGATGCCATAAATATTTGAATTATTATCGGTATTGATTGACATTTTAGAATATGAGTAGCTAGAAAGAGTAAATATAGAACTGTCACCAAAAACATAGTAAAATAGGGTATTCGAGCCGTGTTTTTAATAGCAAAACACGGCTCGATGCCATAAGCATTTGAATTAACATACGTATTGATTGATATTTTAGAATATGAGTAGCCAGAAAGAGGAAATATAGAACTGTCACCAAAAACATAGTAAAATAGGGTATTCGAGCCGTGTTTTTAGAACTGTCACCAAAAACAGTTCTAAAAAACGGCCTCTACTATCACCAATATAGAACTGTCACCAAAAACATAGTAAAATAGGGTATTCGAGCCGTGTTTTTAATAGCAATTACGTAGTCTGAGGATCCGAGACCCAGCTATGCGGTTGTGTTCGCATGTAAACGAAAGCTGATCAAAAGTCGTTTGACTGATGGCCTAAAAATAGTAACTTTTTACTGAGCCCTAAACAGACCAGAAAATCAACTGGCAAGGTGGAGACGGTGAAAAACGAGTAGACTTAAGGTAACTGACGCCTGCCAGTCGTTAATAGGTAATTTTTCTACGCTCTGTCTGTAACAGTTGCCTACTTTGGCCACATATGAGGCTTAAGAAAAATAGGCCCTATAACCATTTGCTCAAGAGCCAGGGACACTATCTCTTGTGTTTTTCTACCTCAAAAACGGTCGGAGCCAATTTGGTTCACTTGCGACATGAGACTAGAACCCGTTACAGCTTAAAGGCCACTACCAAAATACCCCTTACTCTAGAAAATAAGAACGTCCCCATACTTAGGTCTCAAAATACCCAAAATACACGAACGCCGTTAAAAACAGGGTCGGAACAATCCGTTAAGTTACTTTTTATTGGACAGTGGAACTTTGATCCATTTCAGATGGATCAACCTTAAACTCGCCTTATCTCAACATACTTATCACAAAATACACTCGGGAAAATTAAATTAGGTACTTACATAGCAGCACACTTGAGAATCAGAGTAATTAAGCTAATTAGTAACTCTAGCATAAATATAATTGAATGTAATTCAAGAAGTTTGCTATGAGTAAATTCCAATCAAAGGAAATGAGTTTTAACTTGAGAATGTAGTTTTGGATCTGAACCATTGGGAGACTTCAGTTGTCTGCCTTTCCATTGAAGGTTCACTCTGGTTCAGTTGGGTTTCGATTTGCTCTTGTGATTGTTCTGTCTCCTATATCAGATAGGACAGCTCTACTCTCGTTTTCTACGACGGAAATTGCAAATAGCAATTTCCCACTGTCTTTATTTGACAACTTTCCCGCAATTGTAATTCGGTTGTTCTGTTTTTATATTTGATGTTTTCAGTTGTCGCGATAAAACTGAGCATGACAGGCTCCATTCGAATTTTCGAAAAATTCAACTTCATTCCAAAACCACGTGTTTCGTGTTCCTCAAGGTCAAACTTCCAGATATGACCGACTGGCACAGTCACTGTGTAGTATTTGGGCGAATGTTACATAGACGTTTTTAGGGCGCTCCTGGGTGGGCCTGTTAAAGGCATGAGACCATCACGATCAGCAAAAGTTTCAGCGACGAACCCTCCGCTCCGGGAGTATGCCCGATTTAAAGGCCTTAGTGACCTTTGTTGTGAAAGTGGGAAGGTACGTACCCTCCGCCTAGTACTATTTAGCTTTTTAACTTAGTCAACACCGAAAAATCCGGCGGCCGGAGGGTTAGGTGGGAAGTCATGAGCCCGCTTTTCCCAGGGTCCCGGGACCAAAAACAATCAAAGAGAAAGCGTAAAACCAAACAAAAATAGTGTATAACCAAGAAAAGACAAAAATAAATTTAATTGAAAACAAAAAAGTACAAAAACAGTAAAAAATCCAAAAAAGACCAAAAACAAAAAAAAACATAAAGTGACAGTTTATATGTTATTTCCGGACGAGATGTGATCTGACCTTCCTATTTGTTGTTGTTTCAGATTGATTTATATCATTTCTGATAGAAAGATTGTGTGTTTTGGTGACGGGTTGGGTACCCTCACTTGAGTGTAATTTGAGTATTTAAGCACGTTAATGGTGATTTTGCCGGTGAACGGAGGGCAGAGTGGCAAGCTGACCGACGTGCTCCACACTCAACAAGGGCATCAGGGACAACATCCACAACAACTGTTGGGTATCGTTGAAAAAATTTTAGTGTCGTTCGGGTACTATTTCATCAAAACTTAAGAGGTGGGAGGCACGATTGGCGCGGTCCGATTGTACCCTCCATCGATCGCGAATTTCCGAGTTAAGGGTCTTAATTCGGGTATTTTGGTGCAAAAGAGGGTATAGTAATATTCATTAACGACTACTAATAGATTATTGTCCCTACTATATTTTACTTATCTCCTATTTAGACCCGAGAAATACCCCAATTTTGTCGAAAATTACTGATTTTCGACCAAACTGCAGACCCCCAAAATTTTGGATATCCGAGCTTTTCTAAGCAGCAAAAAGTTTTTATACAGGGAGTTACTACGTAATTCGATCCCCCTGACTAAAGAAACCGCGCAAAAAAGATTCAGTAGAAGTTAGAAAAAATTTTGATAATTTTCCGAGTTTTGTCAATCTGTTTTGGGGATCGAGTTTTTGAGTTTTTAGAGTTGGAGCAATAAAAATTTTTGCGTTAGGAGTGTGCTAGCATAAAGTGCTCGGTTACCAGAGAACTTTTTGAGCAACCCTCCGATTAGCTCCGTAGATAAAGCTAACGACCTAAAGATTGGAAAAGGAAGGAATCGGAGGGTCCAAATTTGATAGTTATTGGCCAAATTTTTGTTTCCAAACCAATTTTGGTCCGTTTTTTGCCTTGTTCCAGTGCCGTACGGGGCTATTACGCTCGTTTCAATTTTTTTGAGGCACTTTCACTGAATTGCGGAAAAAGTCTTTCAGAACCTATATAGGTGGTGAAAAAAGGCCATTTTGACGAACGCGTTTTTGGCGATTTCTCAAAGACTAGCCAACCGATTGGGATATTTTTGAAACCAATAGTCGAAATTCTTAGCCAATTTTGCGGACCGCAATTTTTTTGGGTTGATGATCTCGGAAAAGAAAACTTTTTGAAACTTTGTTGGTTCGGAGGGTCCGAATTTTAGGGAACCCTCGAGCGGCAGAAATTTTTATAAGATCACCTTTTTATCCTACTGGGAGGATTGACCGTGTCAGTCAACCTGGTTTTAAGTCAGTTACACCGCATTCGGAGGCTTTCCCACGGTAGAATAACCCGTTTTCTTGATTTTTGGGGAACCCTCCGAAGTAACCCTCCGGAGTCTGCTAAGCTCCTTAGCAACGCTCCTTGGTGGAAATTTTTGCACGAGACCCTCCTAAGAAAGTAAGACATTTGCCCACAGAGAATTTAGCTTGTTTTGACACCTTCTGAGACTACTTGGAGGCCCTTCCAAGTGGGATTCGAAAAATTTGAAATTTTGAAGGAACCCTCCGAAGTAACCCTCCGGAGCGTATTAAGCCTCTTATTGACCCTCCTTAGTGAGTTTAAGGGGACCGGCCGAAGTAACTTGGGTGATTAAGGTACCCTCCGAAGTAACCCTTCGAGGTAAGCTAAGTGTCTTTACAACCCTCCGAAGTAACCCTCCGGAGTGACCTAAGCTTCTTAACAACCCTCCTTATTGAACATTTAGGGGAGTAGTAGATGTTGGAGGTTAAGTGGGGGGGGGGGTTTGGGGGGGGGAGGTGGCGGACCCCCATGTATTAAGATAGGGAATAGAGCATCCGATCCGCCAGCTATGTATTAAGATTGGGTATAGAGTCTACAATGTATTAAGATAGGGAATACCAATGACTGCTTTGTTACAATCAAACAATCTTTTGTAAAAAAAAAGCAGTGATGATTCAGGAACAGATAAATAAAACTTAGTCTTAAAGAAAAAAACTTCCCTCGATCGGAACACTCCAAAAGAACGAAGCCCAGGACACTGTCTTCTCAAGTGAGTGTGTATTTGCCTAATACACTCACCGAGGTCTTCTTTTAGGTGTCCTGCGATTGCCCGAGCTGTCCTACTAAGTAGCTCAAGGCAACCTCTGATCGAAAATCACCAAAGTATATGAAAAAGCTCCCCCACACCCGGGACGCCCCAAGTGCACGAGAGCAGGGAACACCTTTTCTTCTCAAGTGGGTGTGTATTTGCCTAATAAACTCACCGAGGTCTTCTTTTATGTGTTCCCGGATTGCCCGAGCTGTCCTATTAAGTAGCTCAAAGCAACCACACAACCAAAATAATCAATCAAAAAAAATTTTTGGTTCGGTTACTTCCGTCAGACCCGATCTAGAATCCAAATTTGATCACAAATCCCCAAGTCAAAGGGGCTCCCGTGATCCTAATATGCACGCCCGTTGGTAGTTGACCTTTTATTCCGATTCTAAATGGATATTTTAGTTGCTCAAATTGCCCCAGAAGGTTCCCCTAAGTAGTAGATGTTGGAGGTTAAGTGGGGGGGGAGGTGGCGGACCCCCATGTATTAAGATAGGGAATAGAGCATCCGGTCCGCCAGCTATGTATTAAGATTGGGTATAGAGTCTACAATGTATTAAGATAGGGAATACCAATGGTAAGGTTTCAGTGTGATGGTAAGAGAAAGAAAAACGAAAATTTTTTGGTTTTTGTGTAATTTTTTCGCAAAAATCTCGGCGCGCGTTACCTAAATTGGAACAATTGATTGTTAATTATGTATAGAATTAAGGTTAAATATTAAGATTTTTTTGGGTGGATGGTAAGTCAATGGTAAGAGTTTTTGTGCAAAAACTTGGAATTTTTATCAAAAAAATTTTTTCGAAAAAATTCAAAACACGATAAGATTTTGTTTAATTTGATATGATAAAAATTTATTAGATACTTTTTCTTTCTACCTATCTGAATCTATTCTGAACCTACAGAGACTTCGAAAAAAGTCAAGTTTTTTGAGAACAAAGTTTAAATTACAAAGAAAGTATATAAATCACTGCATCGTATAACAAGTTTACCGCAACATTTTAACATCATAAACCCAATATAATACAACATCATGAATAAATTTACTTGACCAGATCAGTTCTTATAAGTTCAGTGGTTTTGTATGAATTCCATCATCTTGTACTTGTCTTTTTGGATAAAAATAGCTTAGTCCTTTCTTTGTCTGTTCATATGTAGCCACCATATGATTTATAGTTCTGAATCCTCTGTTAGTAGATGTAAGATTAATTGCTTCATCAAGCACTCTCCTATACTTTGCTAAAGGTCCATCTCCAGAGTCTTCTAGAACCCGCTTATTCAATCCTTTGCTGCTAAATTTGAATTTGTCTGACTTGTTGTCATAGCAGCAATATGTCTTACTACATAAACAGAGCATTTCTGTGCACCTAAATTCTTCTTTGAAAAGTCCCGGCTCCCGCTTATCATGTTTTTTATGGATACTACAACAGGTTCGAGGAAAGAAATTAGATTTTGCATCCGCCTTGAAGGACTCTCTGCAATCACTCTCCCTCATTTTTTCCCAAGCAGCTCTCTTATCTGGTTGGATGCAATCGTACAAATTTTCTTCTGCAAGTGCCAAGTAAAGTGAGTCTGTGTCCATCTCCAACTCTTCAAATTTATTCACATCACAGAACTTGTCAAAGAAGTTATAGTAGAGTTCCAACATTCTCAGTTTTGCATACTGAATTATGAAAAAACCAATAATGATGGGTTCTCTGTGCTAAATGGTTGACTTCAATAACTCCACCTCATATAAGTCCTTCTCAACTGTGTTAAGTCTCTTAAACAGTGGCTCATTGATTGCCTTGTGAGTTTTTTCATCGTTCAGATACTTCGTGATTGTATGCCTGGATCTATCCATGATCTGATATCCATAGGAGGAATTGCCCAAGAGCTTCATTGTTTCTGCTACAACTCCTGACAAAGGGTTTTCATCTCCTTCTCTTCTTGCATCAACCACCGATTGAGCGAAATTATTGAAACACTTCCGAGGAGAATATTGAACAAATCGGTAAATTTTGGTGCACTGTAATCCAAGTTCCATATAAAAATTGAAGAGAGGAGTTATAACCGTTCCATTTTCCAGCTTGAAACTAGATATCAGCATTCTCTGAGGATGTTTTAACATTTCGTTCTCGATCGCATAGTTTTTCATGTAATCTCCAATATCATTTCTTCCGACCTCAGTATTTTTGAAAATTGGAGGAAAATTTGCAAATTTTGATTTCAGTTCATCTGGAACAACCAAGTCGCACTGAACGTAGCCAAAAAGAGATCCATCTTTTATCTTTGCTAGAAGAGAGTCTGTAGAAAGAGGTATTTTATAGGGAAAGTGGGTTCTGACGTGATTTTTGATCTTTTCATCGGTTTTGAAACTTTTCCACCAGTCACACTCTAAAATTTGAAGTAAAATTCAATTGACTGTTTCTGATTGGTAAGCAAAATGAATGATTTAACCCAATAAAATAAGTGTATTTATACTATCAATGACACCTACGCAATAATCCTTTTACGGTAATGACGTCATTCTTTGAATAGAAGTGACGTCACCGCCTACGCAATTTTCCTTTTATGGTAATGACGTCATTCTATATTTAGAAGTGACGTCACCACCCACGCAATGTTCCTTTTATGATAATGACGTTATTCTAGAAATAGAAATGACGTCAACACCCACGCAATTTTCCTATTATGGTAATGACGTCATTCCTTTGAAAGTTCTAAAATTTTCCAGAAAAATTTTCAACCAATCAGAACTAAGCAGTTTCTAGTCATAACTTTGGATCCAAAATATTCATTTTTGAAGAATGTCAATCAAAAAGCATTTGAACTTCCTCGAATTACTCTACAAGAAAAAAGAAAATATTCCGTGTGATTTCCTTATTGATGAAATAGATGTAGATTCTTACTTTTTTCACAATTTTTTGGACGTTTATGTTGTCCAAAATAGAGTTCTCCGACTAAGTAAAGGTCTCTTTAGAGAAACTTACTCAATCAAAGAGTTTACTTTTGATTCACATATTACCTATCAAAGCTATAAACTTACAGCTGAGTTACACTTGACTAGAAAACTTGACTACAGTGATCACAATAACCGTCCACATTAAAACAGTCAATTTTCTTCTGTTTTCCAGATGTAAAAAAGCTCTCAATTTTACATTCTGGTCTTGATTCTTGAAAGAAAGACATGACCATATTCTCAAAGTTGCGAGTTCGATTATGTCTAGCCTTGAATTTCTGCATATCAGTGTCAAACTCCCATCTCGTATACAGTCCTGTTGGCATATCTTGACACATTGAATAGGGGTAAAGCTGGACTCGCATCAATTCCAACGATTGACTTACAAATATTTGATGAATCTCTGGTAAAGGTTTCGTCTACAACAGCTTTTCGAGTGAACACAATCGAAGGCCCACCAGTAATGTCTTCTCGTATTTTTTCACACAAGTCTTTATCACTTTCGCAAAATGGATAAAACTTGTAATTTGTAGATTTGTGTAGACAAATGTTTGCTAGATTTGGAAGTGTACATCCAAGTTTCAACATATCTATCCCCTTGTTATGATAAAACTGAATCATTTTTTGCATTGCCTCCAGGGTTGGAACTACATCCTTGTTGTTGTACCACTTCAAAAAGTCTTTGAACACTGTCATTCCATTTTTCTTCCAAGTCTCTTGTAAGTAATTGTAATTATCCAAACCAGATGAAGGAACAGTCTTGATTTGAAGTTTTTTCAGTGCTTGCTGTTCATCAAGTCCACTCTTCCTCAGTTTTTCATAATCAGTAAAGTCTTTGTCTAGAGGATTGTTGTTTCTAAGTTTACTGAAAAATGCTTCATATGGGGGCAGCCCTGGAAAATCAAGTTTGTCTGGGTTATCAAACCACTCATAGGGAAAGAATCCTTTCGTTTCGCTAGCTTTATAGGCTTTGAGAAAGGAGTCCAAAGTAGTTGCCCCTCCCAGAAACTTCATTATGTCGAGAAATTGTACATCTCCAAACTTGAAAGATATAAAGTCATTTGCTTTTTTGATGACGGATGTTTCTTGTTCTTTATCGCGAATCAAATAGGGGATTAGGTAGGACTTGATCAAATTTAAATCATATCTACCACTGTTAATGATTTTAGTATCTAACTTGGACATTTGGAAGTTAAATACCTTGTGTCTCCCATTTTCCATCTCCGTATCCACTAGAAAATGTTGACATGCACCAAATTCCTCCTTCAATTTTTCACCATCTTCCCCCTCATCCTCCACAATCTTGTTCAAGTCGGCTACCGTAGCACTAGGTTTCCGTTGTTTTGCTCCATGTTCCTTTCTCCGATGTTGCTGGAGAGAGTAGTAACTCGGGAACTCTTGTTCACAAGAAGAACAAACCGTCGACTGCTTCGAACTTGGTTGAGCATGCTTCTTAGCCATATGATAGCTCATTTCTTGTTGATTGTAAGTGGAATACTTACATTCAGAACAAGAAACAAATCCTTTAGCACATCTTTTTCGATGTCTCGCATTATCAGCTCTCCTGTATTCCTGACCACATTCCTCACATTTAACTTTCTCGTTTCGGTTAAGGGCAGGCATTATCTAAAAAAATTGGGGCTTTTGGAATGTTCCAAATTTAAAAACTTAAAGTACCAATTGAATGAAAATACTTACTTTTCGTGAAGTAACGAAATGAAAAATTTGAAGTAAAATTCAATTGACTGTTTCTGATTGGTAAGCAAAATGAATGATTTAACCCAATAAAATAAGTGTATTTATACTATCAATGACACCTACGCAATAATCCTTTTACGGTAATGACGTCATTCTTTGAATAGAAGTGACGTCACCGCCTACGCAATTTTCCTTTTATGGTAATGACGTCATTCTATATTTAGAAGTGACGTCACCACCCACGCAATGTTCCTTTTATGATAATGACGTTATTCTAGAAATAGAAATGACGTCAACACCCACGCAATTTTCCTATTATGGTAATGACGTCATTCCTTTGAAAGTTCTAAAATTTTCCAGAAAAATTTTCAACCAATCAGAACTAAGCAGTTTCTAGTCATAACTTTGGATCCAAAATATTCATTTTTGAAGAATGTCAATCAAAAAGCATTTGAACTTCCTCGAATTACTCTACAAGAAAAAAGAAAATATTCCGTGTGATTTCCTTATTGATGAAATAGATGTAGATTCTTACTTTTTTCACAATTTTTTGGACGTTTATGTTGTCCAAAATAGAGTTCTCCGACTAAGTAAAGGTCTCTTTAGAGAAACTTACTCAATCAAAGAGTTTACTTTTGATTCACATATTACCTATCAAAGCTATAAACTTACAGCTGAGTTACACTTGACTAGAAAACTTGACTACAGTGATCACAATAACCGTCCACATTAAAACAGTCAATTTTCTTCTGTTTTCCAGATGTAAAAAAGCTCTCAATTTTACATTCTGGTCTTGATTCTTGAAAGAAAGACATGACCATATTCTCAAAGTTGCGAGTTCGATTATGTCTAGCCTTGAATTTTTGCATATCAGTGTCAAACTCCCATCTCGTATACAGTCCTGTTGGCATATCTTGACACATTGAATAGGGGTAAAGCTGGACTCGCATCAATTCCAACGATTGACTTACAAATATTTGATGAATCTCTGATAAAGGTTTCGTCTACAACAGCTTTTCGAGTGAACACAATCGAAGGCCCATCAGTCATGTCTTCTCGTATTTTTTCACACAAGTCTTTGTCACTTTCGCAAAATGGATAAAACTTGTAATTTGTAGATTTGTGTAGACAAATGTTTGCTAGATTTGGAAGTGTACATCCAAGTTTCAACATATCTATCCCCTTGTTATGATAAAACTGAATCATTTTTTGCATTGCCTCCAGGGTTGGAACTACATCCTGGTTGTTGTACCACTTCAAAAAGTCTTTGAACACTGTCATTCCATTTTTCTTCCAAGTCTCTTGTAAGTAATTGTAATTATCCAAACCAGATGAAGGAACAGTCTTGATTTGAAGTTTTTTCAGTGCTTGCTGTTCATCAAGTCCACTCTTCCTCAGTTTTTCATAATCAGTAAAGTCTTTGTCTAGAGGATTGTTGTTTCTAAGTTTACTGAAAAATGCTTCATATGGGGGCAGCCCTGGAAAATCAAGTTTGTCTGGGTTATCAAACCACTCATAGGGAAAGAATCCTTTCGTTTCGCTAGCTTTATAGGCTTTGAGAAAGGAGTCCAAAGTAGTTGCCCCTCCCAGAAACTTCATTATGTCGAGAAATTGTACATCTCCAAACTTGAAAGATATAAAGTCATTTGCTTTTTTGATGACGGATGTTTCTTGTTCTTTATCGCGAATCAAATAGGGGATTAGGTAGGACTTGATCAAATTTAAATCATATCTACCACTGTTAATGATTTTAGTATCTAACTTGGACATTTGGAAGTTAAATACCTTGTGTCTCCCATTTTCCATCTCCGTATCCACTAGAAAATGTTGACATGCACCAAATTCCTCCTTCAATTTTTCACCATCTTCCCCCTCATCCTCCACAATCTTGTTCAAGTCGGCTACCGTAGCACTAGGTTTCCGTTGTTTTGCTCCATGTTCCTTTCTCCGATGTTGCTGGAGAGAGTAGTAACTCGGGAACTCTTGTTCACAAGAAGAACAAACCGTCGACTGCTTCGAACTTGGTTGAGCATGCTTCTTAGCCATATGATAGCTCATTTCTTGTTGATTGTAAGTGGAATACTTACATTCAGGACAAGAAACAAATCCTTTAGCACATCTTTTTCGATGTCTCGCATTATCAGCTCTCCTGTATTCCTGACCACATTCCTCACATTTGACTTTCTCGTTTCGGTTAAGGGCAGGCATTATCTAAAAAAATTGGGGCTTTTGGAATGTTCCAAATTTGAAACCTTAAAGCACCAATTGAATGAAAATACTTACTTTTCGTGAAGTAACGAAATGTAAAATTTGAAGTAAAATTCAATTGACTGTTTCTGATTGGTAAGCAAAATGAATGATTTAACCCAATAAAATAAGTGTATTTATACTATCAATGACACCTACGCAATAATCCTTTTACGGTAATGACGTCATTCTTTGAATAGAAGTGACGTCACCGCCTACGCAATTTTCTTTTTATGGTAATGACGTCATTCTATATTTAGAAGTGACGTCACCACCCACGCAATGTTCCTTTTATGATAATGACGTTATTCTAGAAATAGAAATGACGTCAACACCCACGCAATTTTCCTATTATGGTAATGACGTCATTCCTTTGAAAGTTCTAGAATTTTCCAGAAAAATTTTCAACCAATCAGAACTAAGCAGTTTCTAGTCATAACTTTGGATCCAAAATATTCATTTTTGAAGAATGTCAATCAAAAAGCATTTGAACTTCCTCAAATTACTCTACAAGAAAAAAGAAAATATTCCGTGTGATTTCCTTATTGATGAAATAGATGTAGATTCTTACTTTTTTCACAATTTTTTGGACGTTTATGTTGTCCAAAATAGAGTTCTCCGACTAAGTAGAGGTCTCTTTAGAGAAACTTACTCAATCAAAGAGTTTACTTTTGATTCACATATTACCTATCAAAGCTATAAACTTACAGCTGAGTTACACTTGACTAGAAAACTTGACTACAGTGATCACAATAACCGTCCACATTAAAACAGTCAATTTTCTTCTGTTTTCCAGATGTAAAAAAGCTCTCAATTTTACATTCTGGTCTTGATTCTTGAAAGAAAGACATGACCATATTCTCAAAGTTGCGAGTTCGATTATGTCTAGCCTTGAATTTCTGCATATCAGTGTCAAACTCCCATCTCGTATACAGTCCTGTTGGCATATCTTGACACATTGAATAGGGGTAAAGCTGGACTCGCATCAATTCCAACGATTGACTTACAAATATTTGATGAATCTCTGATAAAGGTTTCGTCTACAACAGCTTTTCGAGTGAACACAATCGAAGGCCCACCAGTCATGTCTTCTCGTATTTTTTCACACAAGTCTTTATCACTTTCGCAAAATGGATAAAACTTGTAATTTGTAGATTTGTGTAGACAAATGTTTGCTAGATTTGGAAGTGTACATCCAAGTTTCAACATATCTATCCCCTTGTTATGATAAAACTGAATCATTTTTTGCATTGCCTCCAGGGTTGGAACTACATCCTTGTTGTTGTACCACTTCAAAAAGTCTTTGAACACTGTCATTCCATTTTTCTTCCAAGTCTCTTGTAAGTAATTGTAATTATCCAAACCAGACGAAGGAACATCTTGATTTGAAGTTTTTTCAGTGCTTGCTGTTCATCAAGACCACTCTTCCTCAGTTTTTCATAATCAGTAAAGTCTTTGTCTAGAGGATTGTTGTTTCTAAGTTTACTGAAAAATGCTTCATATGGGGGCAGTCCTGGAAAATCAAGTTTGTCTGGGTTATCAAACCACTCATAGGGAAAGAATCCTTTCGTTTCGCTAGCTTTATAGGCTTTGAGAAAGGAGTCCAAAGTAGTTGCCCCTCCCAGAAACTTCATTATGTCGAGAAATTGTACATCTCCAAATTTGAAAGATATAAAGTCATTTGCTTTTTTGATGACGGATGATTCTTGTTCTTTATCGCGAATCAAATAGGGGATTAGGTAGGACTTGATCAAATTTAAATCATATCTACCACTGTTAAATCCAAAAACCGGCAGAGTATTTACATATCTCTCCAGATGTTGTTTCAAATCGATGAGTTGATTTTTCTGAATTCGCAAGAATTGTGTTGACATATCTGCTTCTTCCGAATCTTCAATACATTCATCTTCGTACTCAAACTTGTTACTTGAAAAATTCTGGCCTCGCTCATTCAATTGATCAAAGATTTTTTTCATTCTTTCATTGGCAGCTACTTCAATATCATGAAATTTTTTTCTCATTTCTAGCTTACTTTGTTCAGCCAACAGCTCGAGGTTGGATACAAAATCAATAATCAAGTTCTGTGGATCCTTGTTGTACAAAAAGATGGGTTCATCAATCAGATTCGATGATATAGAGACTGAAATTGGAACGTGTTTCCCAATCCAGGTAGTAGTTTGCGTCTCTTTTAGTTCCTCTGTAGGAACACAAATCGACCCAAAGTCGAAAATTGCTAGATTATTGAAAAGCTTGTTGTCTTCAGAAATTGGAAGATTGAATCCTTCTAGCTTTTCAAACAAGGTTTCGCGAAGCTCATATACGTTCTTTGGGTAAATATGTTTCACACGATCCTTACATCTCAGAAAATGTTTGTTGAGAAACTCGGATCTTTTGAAGAAACTATCACAACTAGGGCACCGGAAACACTTAAAGAAGCTATCTATATCATTTGTATGAATGATATGATTGTTGAATCGCAGTAATTTGACTGTTTTATCAAATCTACCAATACTTCTTCGTGCTAGTTCTCCCACATATTCTCCCTCTTGAATATCAAAATCGTAAATAAAGATGTTGCGTTCAATTACTTCCTCGACATCAGGTAAGTCTTCAACGGAAACTCCACGAAAATTTTTAGGATCATAACCAGATTTTGTTATGAATTCTGTAAAATATATGGAGGTGTGAGTGTCGAGATCATTGTGTCCGTTCCTGTACATGGCCAATGCGCGGAAAAGACACAAATGATCTTTGTAAGGTTCCTTGTCTTTGTTAGATAAAAGACAATTCACTTGCGTATGTCGTAATAAAGGTTCGGGTAAGACAGAGTCTGGACATCCCATGGGATGTTTTTCAGCAAAGCAGCAAAAATTGTAACGTTAGTAATCAACTTGAATCGCCACTTTGTGTTCTGGCGTTCTTGGGTACATTGCTCCACAATATCAAATTTTTCTACTTTTCCTTGGATTGTTATCAAATCCGCTTTCGTACAAAGTAAGTGGGATTTTTCAACCAGAGTATTGTTTTCATGGGCGTAGAAATATCGATATTCACCAGTATCAGTATTTCGAAGAACAAAACCCAGAGCAATGTTGATTTTGGCTGCAGAATCGAGCTTGTTGAAGACTTCTTCAAGTTTCTCGTTAATGATTTTAGTATCTAACTTGGACATTTGGAAGTTAAATACCTTGTGTCTCCCATTTTCCATCTCCGTATCCACTAGAAAATGTTGACATGCACCAAATTCCTCCTTCAATTTTTCACCATCTTCCCCCTCATCCTCCACAATCTTGTTCAAGTCGGCTACCGTAGCACTAGGTTTCCGTTGTTTCGCTCCATGTTTCTTTCTCCGATGTTGCTGGAGAGAGTAGTAACTCGGGAACTCTTGTTCACAAGAAGAACAAACCGTCGACTGCTTCGAACTTGGTTGAGCATGCTTCTTAGCCATATGATAGCTCATTTCTTGTTGATTGTAAGTGGAATACTTACATTCAGGACAAGAAACAAATCCTATAGCACATCTTTTTCGATGTCTCGCATTATCAGCTCTCCTGTATTCCTGACCACATTCCTCACATTTGACTTTCTCGTTTCGGTTAAGGGCAGGCATTATCTAAAAAAATTGGGGCTTTTGGAATGTTCCAAATTTAAAAACTTAAAGTACCAATTGAATGAAAATACTTACGTTTCGTGAAGTAACGAAATGTAAAATTTGAAGTAAAATTCAATTGACTGTTTCTGATTGGTAAGCAAAATGAATGATTTAACCCAATAAAATAAGTGTATTTATACTATCAATGACACCTACGCAATAATCCTTTTACGGTAATGACGTCATTCTTTGAATAGAAGTGACGTCACCGCCTACGCAATTTTCCTTTTATGGTAATGACGTCATTCTATATTTAGAAGTGACGTCACCACCCACGCAATGTTCCTTTTATGATAATGACGTTATTCTAGAAATAGAAATGACGTCAACACCCACGCAATTTTCCTATTATGGTAATGACGTCATTCCTTTGAAAAATCTAGAATTTTCCAGAAAAATTTTCAACCAATCAGAACTAAGCAGTTTCTAGTCATATCTTTGGATCCAAAATATTCATTTTTGAAGAATGTCAATCAAAAAGCATTTGAACTTCCTCAAATTACTCTACAAGAAAAAAGAAAATATTCCGTGTGATTTCCTTATTGATGAAATAGATGTAGATTCTTACTTTTTTCACAATTTTTCGGACGTTTATGTTGTCCAAAATAGAGTTCTCCGACTAAGTAAAGGTCTCTTTAGAGAAACTTACTCAATCAAAGAGTTTACTTTTCATTCACATATTACCTATCAAAGCTATAAACTTACAGCTGAGTTACACTTGACTAGAAAAGAAATTTTATTTATTTTAGAAAATTTGAAGTTGATAAAAAAATCGTACGATGATATTTCAAAGACTCTTTTTATTCCATATCCAACTCCCAAACTTGTTAAAACTCCCCAGCAAAGTGCTTTATTCCTCCATTTTTTTAAGGACTTTCAAAGTTCAAAATCTTGCATGATCACGTTTGGTATCAGATTTCCAGAGATTTGCTTTGAAAAATTCATCAACTTTGAGTTATCATCTCAAATCTACATCAAAATTAAAGAACTTGATTATCTGCTGAAAAATCATCAATTTCTCATCGATTATATACAAAAAATTCAGTTAACTTAATGAGAAGACTTGCAGAGATGCTACTTTTATTAATTTTTCTTCGTTTGTTACTTATATCGGCAATATTTCTTATTTTTACAGCAAACAACTTTTGGTCATTTATTTTTGCGATTGCTTTTGTGTATATTTTTACTTATTTGGAAGACTTAAGTCCTTGAAAGGTTCCTCTGATTGGAGGCAACAACTTGAACAAAAATTAACATTTTTGTGATTGGAAACGACAATGTGTAACTTTGTTTCCGATTGGATACGAATTTTCTATAAGAATTCCATAAAAGGAAAATAAAATCTAATTGGACACGACTACAATCCAAACAAGGAAAATTCATTCTCATTGGTTAAACCCACACATTCCAGTTGAAGGTACCCCTCTCTCTTAACTAAAAATCATTTTACTTTCAACTTAACTACCTTCAACTACCTCCTCTCTCAGCTCTAAATACAAAAATTTCAACATAACTACCGGCAAATTTCTCCCTCTCAACTGTAAATCTTGCTTTTAATCATTTACTCAACTTATTGCTCAAAATGATCTTCTCAGGACAAAACAACAACCTTATGTTCTCGGTGGAATTTTCGGCTGATCTAGTACAAATTCAAGTGCGAGAAACAGTCTCTGGAGTTTTTCTAGCACAAATGGACATCCCAATCCAAGTCTGGCACATGGTGGAAGTGATTCGAAGGGATTTCAACGAACATCATATAACGCAAGTACCTCCTACAGAGAATCAACTTGGAGAAATGCAAATGATGGAGGAAGTGGCCGAGCATGTGGGAATGAACTACCCCGAAATTCCTGACTCTAGATATGTGCCTCAACCATTCGACGATTTCCTCTTTCCTTGGGAAGAGGGATCTGTGGACAACCCAATTACCATCAAAGAGGATGAGGGGCCAAGAACTCCAGTCAGCGAACCACCAAGACAGCCACCAGTGATGGAGGCAAGACCAGCTTTGCGCTCCATTGAGAACTTGCAAAATTTTGAGAACTCAGCTGCTCGACAGCTCTTTGATTTGTAAATAAATTGGTTACTGTCTTGTGCTTTGTAATTTAATTTCTTTGTATCTAGTAAAATTATTTTCAAGAGATAAGAACAAAGAGATCATAGAAAAGTTTATTAAGAAATTTCAATGGTAAAAATTTGTTAAAAATTAAACTAATTATGCATCTGGTAAATACTTTTATAGAATTTTGTTAGAAAGATGGTAAAAAAATTGAACCAATTTTTGCAAGCATGTTAAAAACTTTACATTAATTTTTGCATCAAGCAAAACTTTTCATAATTTTTTTACACACTTGTTAAAAAAAATCAAAGAAAATCTCGCAAATTAAGAAAAATTTCATTAAATATTTTCGCATTTTAAAGAAAACTGAAAGAAGATTTTCTTGCACTGTTAATAATTAAATAAAATGAAAATCTTTGTTTTGATTTTGATCATAAAAAATCTCTTTTTTTGCATGTAGATTGATCAAAAATATTGGAAAAACAATGTATTAAGATAGGGAATAATACTCAAAGTCAGCAATTCTGAAAAATTTTTAGCATTAATTTAACAAGTTTTTTACAAAAAATTTTTGCAATTTTTGCAAATGAATAAGAAAAAATAAGTTAGATTTTTGCATTTGTTTTCAAAAAAATCACGAAAAAACTTGCATCTAACACAAAATTTTGTTGAAAATTTTTGCACACTTGTTGAAAAAATCAAAACAATTTTTGCATCTTGTAAAAAAGTTTAATTAAATTTTTGCAAACGTGTTGACAAAATCAAACCAAAATTTGCATCTGAAAAACTCTTGATTTAAATATAAACAATTTTGACAAGATTTTTATTAACAAATATTCAATTATTAATAGAAAAATTGATACGTTCACTATTTACAGTACCAAAACCATCAATAAAACAATCAACAATTTTCAACAAATCAGTCACATACTTTGAGTTTTGAACTTTTCGAATCCTTTCCAAAAAAGTAGATTCAAGAGTCTGAGTGGACGCAAGTTCCTGATCAGAAATGAAAAAATTGCAGAGATGCTACTTTGATTATTTTTCCTTCTTTTATTACTTATATCGGCAATATTTCTTATTTTTATAGCAAACAACTTTTGGTCATTTGTTTTTGCGATTGCTTTTGTGTATATTTTTACTTATTTGGAAGACTTAAGTCCTTAAAAGGTCCCTCTGATTGGATATGACAACTTGAACAAAAATAAAAAATTTTGTGATTGGAAACGACAATGTGTAAAATGGAGCTTTGTTTCCAATTGGACACGAGTTTTCTATAAGAGTTCTATAAAAGGAAACTAAAATCTGATTGGACACGACTACAATCCAAATAAGGAAAATCCATTCTGATTGGTTAAACCCACACATTCCAGTTGAAGGTAGCCCTCTCTCTTAACTAAAAATCATTTTATTTTCAACTTAACTACCGTCAACTACCTCCTCTCTCAGCTCTAAACATCCTAATTTCAACTTATTTTTTGTAAGGTTCCCTTTCTTCTCAGTTCTTTTTTGTTTTTTCCTCTTTTAGTCATCTTATTGCTCAAAATGATCTTCTCAGTGCAAAACAGCAACCTTATGTACTCTGTAGAATTTTCGCCTGATCTAGTACAATTTCAAGTGCGAGAAACAGTCTCTGGAGTTTTTCTAGCACAAATGGACATCCCAATCCAAGTCTGGCACATGGTGGAAGTGATGCGAAGGGATTTCAGCGAGCATCATATCATGCAAGTTCCCATCACAGAAAACCAACTTGGAACAATGCAAATGATGGGAGAAGTTTCTGATCATGTGGGAATGAACTATCCCGAGATTCCGGACTCAAGATTTGTGGCTCAACCAGTCGACGACATCCTCTTTCCTTGGGAGGAGGAAGGATCAGTCGAAAACCCCATCACAATAGATGAAGATGAGGGTTTCTCAGAAACAATGACACCTCCAGTTCCACAACAACCACTACAACCTCGTCCAGCTCTGCGTTCTATAGAGAACCTCCAGAACTCTTCTGCTGCTCGAAAGCTCTTTGATTAAATGTTTTTGTAAATAAAGGTTGTTTGGTTTTGACTTCGTTTTCTGTAATTAATTTCTTCAATTTCACTTTAATTATGAGAATAGATGAGAGGTTCAAGGTAAACCATTGAAAAACAATTAGAACTTAGTTAAGTGCTCCGAACTCGCACACATGTTAAAAAATTTGATTAATTTTTGTACAAAAATTCGGAAAAACACTGGAAAAACTGTACGCAAGTAAAAAGTTACCTAATCGATATTGCATCTTGTACACACTTTTAGCTTTTTGTAGAAAAAATTGAAACACTTTTCGCATTTTGTCGAAAAAAGTAAAACACTTTTCGCATTTTGTCGAAAAAATTAAAACACTTTTCACATTTTGTCGAAAAAAGTAAAACACTTTTCGCATTATGTCAAAAAAAAAATTGAAACACTTTTTACAACTTGTTAAAAAAAGTTGAAATGATTTTTGCAACTTTTTGAAAATCAAAAGAAATATTACATCTTTCTTACATGTTTGAAAAATTTTTTGCAAATGTTTTTGACAACGGTGATTTTGTTTTCGGTAATTAATGGTAACTTTGTAAACATATGAGAGAAAATAGATGGAATATCAGAAGTTTTTTATTGAAAAATTGACATGATCACTATTTACAAATCCATAACCATCAATAAAACAGTCAATTATTTTTAACAAATCATGTTCATATTTTGAGTTTTGTACTTTACGAATTCTGTCTAAAAATGCTGAACCAAGAGTTTGCGTAGATGCAAGTTTTTGATTAGAACTTAGATAATGTTTTTTGAACTTTTTGCGAACAAGTCGTTTCCTTGATACGCTTGGTGTTTTTTCTGCTCCTTTCCATCGTAAATTATGCTGCACTCCACAACTAAGCTGATTGAAGACTTCCCCACTTGATGTGACAATACTCGAAAAGAATCTGTGCTTGTACAAAGTGTAAAGACAATCAATTTCTTGATATATGTATTGATATTTGTCTAATCTCTGAAGAATTTGGCTAAGGGAAGTTCCAATTAAAATTATATGAAATTTGCAATTTCCCAAGGAACAGAAAGAATCGTGAGTAGAGAAGCAAAAATCTTTGGTTACTATGTATTTTTCGTAAAAATCGTTGGAAACAGAAATAAACAATGATTTACTATTATAATCTGAATAAAAGCTGGGAAGAGCTTGACACATAGCGGCTGCCATTGGGAAAAATGAATTTTGCAGAAAATGGTGGAGTTATATAGTAGTAGTAACGCCTACGCAGCTTCCATATAGGGAAATCCTTCCATATTTGGTACTACTTCCATATATGGAAATGGCGATGACTCAAACTGCTTACTTTCATTTTCATTTAAACTCAAAGTCATTTCTCTCATTTCTCCTCATCTGATCAGTTTGTTCTTCAAAATGTACTCGAGAAAAGTTGATAGTTCCAACTATATTGAATTTTCAAAAAATCAAAAAAGAATTGGGAGATTGGTTCCAAAAATCCTACAAGGGAAAAATATGCTTGGAACCGTGCTTTCAACTATTAAAAATAAATGATTTGGGACAATTTGAAAAGTCTCAACAAGTCTATCTTAGTGAAAAAGAAGGCGAAGCAATATCCGCAATACGGAATACTATTATTCACGATGCTGAAAATCTTGGACTCGTACCTATATATGAAGCCAAATCTGGCAGAGAATCAACGATGGACCAGGAGCTCGACATCTGTAATAGAGTATATGAAATAGCAATGTACAACATGAGGAGGGTGTGTGTCACAATCAAGAAGTACAACGTGAGCAAGCCACCCTACATTCAGATTCGACTCTTCACTGCAAAGGAAAATGAAGACTTGAAGCAAGTTGCATATGTCAACTATACTTTGAATGAATTCAAAGAACTTTCCCAAATATTGGGAGACTCTATGTTTGTTGATAATTGTAAACCTCAGTAAAGCTTTGTGATATTTTGCATGTTTAGTAATTGAGATATTATTGGTTCAAAACTATTTTTTCTCACTAAAGTGTATATTTAGAGCTATAATATCTGAGGAAAAGTCAGACAAAACATACAATTTTATCGAAATTGACATAAAACACTAACCAATTATGAAATGATTTTCCAGTATTTATTTATGAAATTACAGATAAATTTATTTAATAACAGTTTTTATCAAAGTTTTAAATAATTTTTGCCTCAATTTAGGAAAATTACAAACAAGAATGTATATTTAGTTGAAAACATTATCATTTTTTTTTAAAAGATTTTTTGAATTTCATTGGTTGTTTTCAATTTTTTTCTGCCTTAGTTTGAGGTTTTTATTGGCTACATGAATTTCCTTGAAACTAATTAGACTCTAAATCATTAAAAAATGTTTACGGTGACTGTTATTTCAACATACTTTAAAAATGATAAAACAATTCGAGTTTTTTAAGTTTCTTCATATATTTCAGTAAGAAAAATGTTTCCATCAAAAGCGTTTTCAATGTCTGAATTGAACATTTATCAAATTTTAAAATTGAACTACTACAAAAAACTACAAGAGTGGTGGACAGATGAAGTTGATGGAGATTGTATTAGTTTTAATTTGTATAGAAACACAGAAAGTTCAATAGTTTTGTTAAAAAGATGGAGTGGAGATTACAAAAAAGA
The DNA here is from genome assembly GCF_963678635.1 of Symsagittifera roscoffensis. Taxonomy (NCBI): domain Eukaryota; kingdom Metazoa; phylum Xenacoelomorpha; order Acoela; family Convolutidae; genus Symsagittifera; species Symsagittifera roscoffensis. The sequence goes on from NC_087066.1 coordinate 61,324,052, forward strand.
AGAGTACTGTCAGATTTATCAACAATGTTTTTATTTAGAAGAGTTAACTCAGATTGGGTGGTTGATCAGTAAAAAACAAAACAATGGAAGAGCCTATGAAACAGAAATTGGAGATAAGGAACATCAATTCGATTACTGTTTTGAATTTGATACAAATACAAAATCCAGATTTGTCAGAATATCTTTTGATCGTTTATTCAAATTTAATAGACTTCCGGTTGTTTATACTACAATATACCAAAAAGAAAACGATAAAAACGTATATTTTGGTAATGTCTTTTTTCATTGGTTAGAAATAGAACAAATCGGAAAAATTTTGATCGAAATTTCAAAATTTGAATTAAAAATCGAAAAAACAATATAAAATAGACAAAAAATCTCATTTATCAAACTTCAAATCTTAGTTATGTTGGAAAAATTCAATTAAATTTATTGATTAAGAAATTTCATAAACATAGTCTGGTTCTGATCTACAAAGTGTTTAAAATCGGTGATTACTTCATTCTGATTGGTTATTAACACAAATAATGTCTGTGAAAGTATCCTCAAAATCTACAAAAGTTGAAGAAATTGTTGAAAAATTCATGAGAAAAAGAGCTCAACTCTGATTGGTTGACTTTAAATTTCTTGAAAATTTCATGACTTTTGAAGCTCAATTCTGATAGGTTGACATTGAATTTGTTGAAAATTACATGACTATTGAAGCTCATTTCTGATTGGTTGATATCAGAAAAGATAAAAGTTTCCTTGTAATTAATGCTCGATTCTGATTGGTTGATACTTTTAAAAATTCCATGGTTAGAGTGGATAATTTTTATTTCAGCTAGGCTAAATAGCATATCCATTCTGATTTTCTGTCTCGTTAAAAAAAATTGGTTAATAAGTTTGCTGTTTTTATTTACTTTTATTCATTTTTTGAGGCTATTCAACTCACCTTATCTAAAAATTTGGTACATTTTAAATCTCCCATTTAATTTTTCATTACTATTGAGATGCCTTCACTCAATAGAAACGAAAGAGTTGCATGTCTTGAATGTGGCAGGGATTACACTCACAAAGATGCATCAAGACATCGTAGAACATGTGGTGTTTTGAAGTGTTCTAATTGTAATTTTTATACTTATAGCAGCGAGGAACTCGCTAATCATTTCAAGAAGAAGCATTCTCAGCACAATATTAAGTTATGTGCTCAGCAGACTCCAAACAAACTTCAGTAAAAGGTAAAACTTTTAAGTTTTTTTTGAAAAACTTAGAAATTACTATGATTATTAGTTTTTACTGAATCTGAAAAGTCTCAGCAATTGTAACAAATCAAGTCAGTAATTATACAGTGGTTTCATTACATTACCTGAACTATCATTTATTTTTTTATTCAAAGGTTTTGATTGATGTTAAAGACAGCAAAAATCGAGTTCAAATCGTCGTGAAGCTTTCCATGGAACTCGATCCGAAAACTTTTAATCAACAGTAAAAACTCCATTGATTGCAAGCTTGCGGAGATTTGTTGTGATAAATTTGTAGTAATGTGCATAACATATGCTAATGAGTATTTAAGTATTCACCTAAAAATTGTAAAACTTGGATATTTGGAAAACATCAACTAATTGAAAGGTTTTTTGTAGTTGCTATTTAAAAGTTTTCCTTGTTTTGTGCTTGTAAAAGTGTTCATAGAGCAGAGCTTTTTAAGCAGATAATGTGGTTTGACTTATTAAGAATAATGTTTTTCTATTGATTTTTTGATAATTTCAGAAAAGAAATTAATAAATGACCTGGAAAATATGTTTTTTTTTGCTAAACTTTGAAAGTTTCAAGATAATGATATACATCATTCCAACTAAAAATTTAGTCTAAAATAGAAATTCAGATTTAAAACAGCATTATACAGTTATGAGCTTGAGAAAATCCTTTAAAGCTTTTTAGTAAAGGATTTATGGTATTAATTCAGCTTCGGATTATTGATCGTTCGTTGAAACGATACATTTTTCCATCTAAAATTCAATTTTCAAGTAAAAATTTGCTCAAATTGGATTCATTTGGTAGATAGTAGATGAAGCAGAAACTGAGAAAATGCTAAAATGAGATAAGAACCCAATATAATCCTTAAGAGATTTGAAATATTTTTACTAAAATTTAGCTTATAATGTATATCTTGAGAAAAAATCCGACATAAAAATTCTCAAAGTCTTATATTTATCCGTAATTCATTAGAAAAAATTGTTATCATTTGATATATTTGGTACTTTATATGAAAGATCAAATGTTTTGAGGATAATATTTGAAAAGCAAACCCAATTCGACATCTTTTGGAAGAAGATACATAAAGCATAAATCGAAAACTTGCTTTCAAGATCTACTTTTCCTTGCTACATACATACACAATACTACATAGAATATACAACACTATATACAATACATAACTACGCTTTTACTACATAGAGTTTTTTTTCTTAATAAAAATCGGAAAATTACACAATTGTTCCAGTTTGAACCTTGATTTGCTTTGCTAAATCAATTTTTTGAGATTCGCTCTTTCAGAAGTTGTTTATATTGTAGATGTTAGGAACTAGGTTCTCTTGCGTATTTCTGGAGATTTTCAGATTATAACTAATAGAGCTGCTCCTAATTTGTTCTTAGATCGTAAAAATACACATTTATTTTTTCATTGTGTACATATTTTTTTGAATGCTTTAACTGGCAACAATTCTTTCTCACTTGGATATTTTTGAGAAAATTTCCGTCATAAATTAAGAAAAAAAGCGAGTTAATAAATATTTTGCAAGAAAAGTGATAGTTAATGATCCCAAAATGTGTATTTTTGCTTAAATAGTTTACAATAGCAACTGAACAAGGGAACCTTGAGGAAGATATTAACATTTTTATTGTAATAATCATACGGTATCAGTTCTAATTTCATTTCTGCTAGCAAATTGTTCGTACAATTGATACTATTTTCTTCCTAAATTCTCCAGTTTTGACTAAATTTTCTAGTAAAGTGTGTTCAATAGCGAAAACATGTTTTAAACAAAAGCAAGAATAACTTTAAAACATGAAAAAACTCTACGGAAAATCTTGAAAGTTATGTTGCAGAAGCAACAGAGAGATAATCATCAGTTATGAAGAAGTTTTTGTTGAATTTGAGCCAATATCGAATAAATTTTTCAGATACACTTATCCCATTTCAAACAATTTTAGCAATAAACTGTTCATTTTTTATCAATAATCAGAAATTTCTAATTTTAAACATAAAAAATTTGCCACAAGTTGTAATTTTTGTACAAATTTGGGTAATTCAATGAGAAAAAAATGAGGAGGAGTTGAATCATGGAGTTTGATTTAAAAATTTCATAGAATATTGCCCTTAATGTTCATTTGAATTGAGATTCCTAAAAATAATCCCTGAACTGGACAAAAAAATATAAGGTTCGAAATGGAAAATTTCATGTGAAATTGACTAATTTTTATTTTACCTTCTCGAAAATTACGACTAATTTCACTGTTTTCCGAAAGTTTCAATATTGATTCTGCTACAATGAACCTTCTTTTCAGTGTTTAGAGCATTGTATAACCAAATATTTTGCTCAAATTAAGGTAAACTTCATCGTATTTCAATATTTTGAGAAAAAATTGTTGAAAAAGTCATTTTTTTATTCAAAAATTTGTATCATTGTCTCAACATAATGCCAATTAACAATATAGTCTTAGCTTATTTTTAAAATCTTTAAGTAAAAGTATGTTTAAAATTAGATCAAAAGCAACAATACATTAGCCAAAATTATGAGATTTCTACAATTTTTTCCAAATACTTGAAATTTTTGCAATTTTTTCCAAATACTTGAAATTTTTGCAATTTTTTCCAAATACTTGAAATTTTTGCAATTTTTTCTCAAAAAATTTGAGTTTGTTCGAAGTTTCAGTAGGTTTCAGCATTGTTTCAATTAGATAGAAAGTAAGATTATTTAATAAATTAGGTCAAATAATAGCTAACCTTATCAATTAGGTAACGCGCGCCGAGATTTTTGCGAAAAAATTACACAAAAACCAAAAAATTTTCGTTTTTCTTTCTCTTACCATCACACTGAAACCTTACCATTGGTATTCCCTATCTTAATACATTGTAGACTCTATACCCAATCTTAATACATAGCTGGCGGACCGGATGCTCTATTCCCTATCTTAATACATGGGGGTCCGCCACCTCCCCCCCACTTAACCTCCAACATCTACTACTTAGGGGAACCTTCTGGGGCAATTTGAGCAACTAAAATATCCATTTAGAATCGGAATAAAAGGTCAACTACCAACGGGCGTGCATATTAGGATCACGGGAGCCCCTTTGACTTGGGGATTTGTGATCAAATTTGGATTCTAGATCGGGTCTGACGGAAGTAACCGAACCAAAAAAATTTTTTGATTGATTATTTTGGTTGTGTGGTTGCTTTGAGCTACTTAATAGGACAGCTCGGGCAATCCGGGAACACATAAAAGAAGACCTCGGTGAGTTTATTAGGCAAATACACACCCACTTGAGAAGAAAAGGTGTTCCCTGCTCTCGTGCACTTGGGGCGTCCCGGGTGTGGGGGAGCTTTTTCATATACTTTGGTGATTTTCGATCAGAGGTTGCCTTGAGCTACTTAGTAGGACAGCTCGGGCAATCGCAGGACACCTAAAAGAAGACCTCGGTGAGTGTATTAGGCAAATACACACTCACTTGAGAAGACAGTGTCCTGGGCTTCGTTCTTTTGGAGTGTTCCGATCGAGGGAAGTTTTTTTCTTTAAGACTAAGTTTTATTTATCTGTTCCTGAATCATCACTGCTTTTTTTTTACAAAAGATTGTTTGATTGTAACAAAGCAGTGATTTGGTACGAGTGTGGCGGTAAAATTGATATTGACGAAAGGTCGCTGTCACCTGTAGGATATTCTTATCTGATAATCAGTTGTGTTTTGTGTATTGACTATACCTTGTGAAAACTTTGTGATAATGTTATACTAGGCAACTGGGTGGAGTTAGCATTATCTTAAAACTAAGCAACCCCTGTGTGTAACCTTAGGTGAGTCACTAATATTATCACCAAGAAATCTAGGGAACATTTTTGATATTGAAGAAGTCGAGTAGGCAGCGTTAAGTAAATTAATTTAAACTTATTTGCGGTACGTGTGCATTGCCATTAAATTGTACGAATATTACTATTTATTACAAAATATGCAGCGTAGAGACTCTTTAGAATCGACTACTAAGATTCCCAGGCTGAGAAAGGGAAGCAGCGAAAATTTAAAACTAGGCGTAGCCAATCTTCGTTCAGCAGCGCTTCCGACGTTTTTGTTGACAACGAATCGACTAAAAGTCAAGCTGATCTTTCAGTGAACGGAATGAAACTAAGAAGCGAGAAGAACCTCGATGGCAGTCAAGGGCGAAGTGCCGAGGTCGGACCGGCGAGCGAAGCGCTTGCGGACTCTTCGACGAAGGGGATCAAACGCTCGTCCGACCCGACTTTGAGCCAGGTGAGGATCTCGAACGGAAAGAAATCGAAAGGACGGAAGAGGCCTCGGAGCGTTCCGAGGTTGAGCCGCGAGAAGAAGTGTTGTTCAGTAGAATGTCCAAATCAGAGACTAAGACTCATTAGAGAAAAGAACAATCATCTCTGGTCAAGCAGAGCAAAAATGCGATGATGTCGAGTATAAGCCCGAGTGAAGAACAAACGGGTTCGAAAGCCAAGAAAAGCTGGAAGTCTTTGTACGATGAGCGCATGGCTTCACTGCGAACTGAAGGTCTATCTTCCAGCTATGACCATCCGGAGATAACCCATCCGGATGTGGATTTCACGCCGTGTCCAAGAAACGACATGAACAGGAAGGCGTTGTCCGCCTCGCCGACCAGGCCCAAGTCTGACGGGATAACAATGGGAGCATCGTCAACGTTCGACAGGTGGTTGATGTCGATGGGTAAGCAAAAAGGCGGCGCGCCATCAAGTACCAGGCTGCAACCGCAGTTGACCTCATCTTCTCTGGGTCTAACCCCGGCATTGGGGGCGGCTGGCGATATAAGTGACATGTTTGCTGGCGTAATGGCAGGCCTGGAAGAACTGCGACGGGACATGACTAAGAGAATAGATCGAGTCGAGGAGAGAGCTCACCAGGGTCAAGAGAAATTGCGAGATGAACTGACACATGTAATGTCGCAGGCGAGAGTCGATCAGGCTCAATTGATTCGCAACACCGATCAATGCCTGGCGGAGAGCTTGGCTCAGGCGAACAAGGAGTTAGAAGAAAAAAAAGTTAGGATGACAAGAGAGATCGAGCGATTATTGAACGATCACGACAATACCTATGCTCACACGATGACTAGCCTGGAAACAAGGTTAGATGCCAAATCTGACCTGCTGATGCGGAAGCTTGACGAAATCTTAAACGTTAGCAATCGGGAGGAGCGTTCCGCCCCAAGAGAGCGTTCACGCCAGGCAAATGTTGGAGATGGAGCACGCAGCTATGCCGGGGCCCAGCAAAGTTTGAGAACAAATTACGAATCTAAGCACAAGGAGCGGTCCAGGGCAGCCCCATCGAGGCCAGGTTGGACAAACCCGGTCCCGCCGGAGGCAGATGCCACCCCGGAGAAAAGATTGCCCACTGTGCCACAAGTCAGATCAGTGCCAGACCTGACTACGGTCTCACAGGACACAACGATGTATGCTTCGATGGTTTAGCCTCTGAATAGATCGATCGAAACATTCATCACCAAGCTCTCGAAGTCAACCGAGAGAGGGGAGAGGTCAAGAAGGACTCTCAAAAAGCCGAAATCATACAAAGACGAGTCAGACGGTTTCATCGATACTTGGATAGAGTCGTTGAAGTGGCACTTTGAAGAAGAGAATCTCTCAAAGAAACAGGAATGCAGCGCGCTGACAAGCAACCTGGTGGATACCGCCCTAAATTGTGTGATGGCAAAAAGGGCCAATGAACGAGACAGCGCTCGCAAGATATTCGACATCCTGCTGAACCGTTTCGGCTCTGGAGTACAAGGGCACCAGGCTATGGTGAAGTTCGAGAAGAGGCGTCAAAGAGATGACGAATCCACAGACAAGTTTTTGGACGACCTTGAATTACTCAGAAGGAGAAGCAATCCCGATGAGAGAATATCGGAGCGGAACTTAGAGATTGCCTCGAAGTTCATGGATAGAGTAAAGAGTGACGAGCTGAAGACCAAGCTAGCCACACACTTCACCCTTTCGCTAGACCAAGTACCCACGCCCGATGATTTGCGTATGAAGTCTCGTGATTACTTGCTCATAAAGTCGAGGGCGCAAAACCGTTACAGCAATTATGGCAACTACAGCGGAACAAACACTGGCGCGAACTCCAGTTGGTACAGACCTCGTGACGACATGGATAAGAGGAGGTCATGTGCAAATTGTGGCTCGATGGACCACCATGTTTCCGCCTGTTCTGCTTACAAACTGAAAATGAAAGCGATAGGCTACTTTCTCGATGACGTTGATGCGACCGACGAGGACCACAAAGAGTACGTCACAGGACTTATAATGAAGTATGGACCTAGGTGCTTCTTCTGCAATTTAAAGGGGCATTTCAAGTCGGATTGCATTCAATTTTGGGATGCAGTGGCGGATGCGAAACATCCCCGTCGTGAGGACGCGCTCTCAGGCGTCAAACCCAGACGAGCACGTCTGATGAACGAGGCTGAGTCTCGGAGGAAAGAAACGACACCAAGCACCTTTACGACTAAGAAGGTGAAGACCTTGCCTAATGAGGTGGTAGCCTCGAGTCTGGAGGCAGAGTCGGCCGGCCGGCTCAAGGTGGATTATGGGTTAGCGGCGAGGACAGCGTTACAGAATGTTCAACAGAAACTAGCCACGAAGGAAGTTGAGCAATGGGTGAGGTCGGAACTGGAAAGCACAGATCTTCGGGAAAAGTTCGACATCCTGGGGAAAACAACGAAAGAAGAAGACAAGCAGGGACCCAGAGGGCCTGGACTAAAGCTAAATGTTATATCGGGTAAGACCTTTGGCAAGACGAAAGAAGGAACGAAGATAATGTCAATTATCTCAGTCGCAGGACACCAGGTGGTCAAGAACTTGAGTGAACCATCCGAGATTACGCCGGTACACCTGGAAATTTATGCGGACTACCTGAGGGAGAAAGATCCCAAGTTGGACTCCAGGGCAGTTGGAGCGCTGCTCACGACAGGAGGTCCAAGGCTAATAAGAGTGGATGGACATTAGATCGAAGTCCATGGCCCATATCTGATTCTGATGAATGTGGATGGCATTAATATCTACATGAAGGCTCACGTGACTGATGCGAGTGATCAGGTAGGCCTGAGCTTCCTGATGGTGGAAAATTTGGACGAATCCGATCAATTCATCCTGGTAAGGGTTTTCATACGAAACTTTTATTTCACGATCGACCTCAATGACGAGTTGATCAGGATCAAGGATCCTGAGAGGAAGTATGAAAAGAAACCTCTTAATAAGATCTGAATTAACCAGGCTAAGGTGCCGATTTTTCTGGATCGAAAAGTGAGATTGAAACCAAACCAAGCCGTGGTAGCGACGTTTAGGATGAGGAATCTAAATGAACTCAGTAGTGACAGACAGGTGTGTCTGGTACCAAATCCAAACAGTAAGAGCTCGGCTATTTTAGGAAGAAGTTTCTCACTCACGCAGAGCGGACTGTGTGTGAGTGTGTTGTTGAACACAGAAGCAACCACAGTGACAATACAGAGGGGAAGGAAACTTGGCTAAGCATTGCCTCTGAACACAGACTTTCAGAGTGTGCAGAACTTGAAGAAGTTTGACGTAACTAAATGTCCCTTGCACGCGAACCAGGAATGTATACTGAAGAGAATAAATGAATTAAAATCTTCTAGGAATTTGTTTTCAATGAAGTCGGAGACAGATGATGGGTTGTCTAATGTTCGAATTTTCCTAAGAGACCAACAGAAACAGAGATGGCAGCAAATAAACTTGTCCTGCCCGAGATAGAACATCTGAAGGGTAAAATATCAGACCGAGAACTAGATTCGCTTAGGGCGGTGCTAAGTATATATATAAAGCTTAGTTGTTTATAACCAGTATCTCTTGGGAAAAAAAATCTTCTTCTACACCCTTGGTCCACCCTTGGACAAGAAATGAACGTAATTTTAAATCAACAAATATATCAATTGCTATTGAACGTCGGTTTAATATCTGTTCTGGTCTCGTGCATAAAAAATCGGCGTGCAACAAATTGACCAATCCTATCTCGAAAGGTGGCCTTCCCGGACCGGAGTTCCATGGATAATAATCGATTATATTGAATTTTCGTGGTCTGTCTCAATAAATTTGGATAATAATAGATTATAATCGATTAAAAACGGATTATAATGAAACTATTTTTCTATTCAATAAAATCCGAATAGAATCGATTATAATCGATTATAATCGATTATTTTTGGAAGAAAACGAAACTTGTTTTCGAGGCAAAATAATCCATTTTTAATCGATTATAATCGATTATAATGGATTTTTTCGAGGGGTTATTTATAAAATTTTTAATTTTGTTCAAAATTATTTCATTTCCCATTTAGTGCAGTTGCTACGTATTACGTTTCATGAAATGTTAAACTTCAGAACAAAATTTATATTTTTTTTACTCTACTTTTTTAATTCATCGCAGTTTGTCTAGCACTTCATTCACTGTTTTCGCCCCCACCCTCCAGTTTACTGCCTCCTACCCCCAGTTTACCTCCCCCCCCGTTAAGCCCCCAGTTTACTACCCCCACCCCCGCTTACTCCCCCTCCCACCATTACCTCCTCCCTTCCCCCCCCCCCCCCGATTTATTTACCCATCCCCCCCCCCCCAGGGGGGGGGGAGCTTGAGGGGACGAGGGGATGACGTTGAGACAAATGGGAGAAAATGGGAGAACATGAAGATGAACACATTTAACCTGTTATTCTGATTCGTCTTAAATGTCTTAAATTATTCTTTGCTTTAACTGCATGTTTTTAGGAAAACTTAGTAATTTTACATTTTTAAACTTGCTTTTTTCTTCCAGACATAGAAAGAACTAAAAAATAGAATAGCCTAATTAACGAAATAAAATGGATTATAATGGATTTTCTTGACAAAATAATTGATTATATTGAAGAAAAAAATGGATTATAATGGATTATAATGGATTATAATCGATTTTTATTTTTCAAAAAAATCGATTTTAATGACCACATAATCGATTACGTGGTCTAAATTTGCCACAATAATGGATTATAATGGATTATATTGACAAAATTTCAGACAACATTTTTCCAATATAATCGATTATTATCCATGGAACTCCGGTGCGGGTTCGGCTATGTCAAAAATGTTATTAAATAATTCATGTAATTATATACTTCTCTTGATTAGTAATACAACTGCATATTAACAGCAATCATAAAAGCTGGTTATACAACTGTGGTATATGCAAGAAATGAACTAATTTTAAATCAAAGAATGTATCAGTTGCTAGTGTTTGTCGGTTTATTAAGTGCTCTGATCTCAAGCATAAAAAATCGGCGTACCACAAACTGACCAATCTTATTCGGAAACGGTGGCATTTGGCTCTGCCAAAAACGTAACAAGATAACTCATGCGTTGATTCTCTAGCCAGAGTTCTTGACTATGCTTCATACTTATTAATTTCATTAGGCTATTTTAGGAAGAAGTTTCTCACTCACGCAGAGCGGACTGTGTGTGAGTGTGTTGTTGAACACAGAAGCAACCACAGTGACAATACAGAGGGGAAGGAAACTTGGCTAAGCATTGCCTCTGAACACAGACTTTCAGAGTGTGCAGAACTTGAAGAAGTTTGACGTAACTAAATGTCCCTTGCACGCGAACCAGGAATGTATACTGAAGAGAATAAATGAATTAAAATCTTCTAGGAATTTGTTTTCAATGAAGTCGGAGACAGATGATGGGTTGTCTAATGTTCGAATTTTCCTAAGAGACCAACAGAAACAGAGATGGCAGCAAATAAACTTGTCCTGCCCGAGATAGAACATCTGAAGGGTAAAATATTATCCATGGAACTCCGGTGCGGGTTCGGCTATGTCAAAAATGTTATTAAATAATTCATGTAATTATATACTTCTCTTGATTAGTAATACAACTGCATATTAACAGCAATCATAAAAGCTGGTTATACAACTGTGGTATATGCAAGAAATGAACTAATTTTAAATCAAAGAATGTATCAGTTGCTAGTGTTTGTCGGTTTATTAAGTGCTCTGATCTCAAGCATAAAAAATCGGCGTACCACAAACTGACCAATCTTATTCGGAAACGGTGGCATTTGGCTCTGCCAAAAACGTAACAAGATAATCATGCGTTGATTCTCTAGCCAGAGTTCTTGACTATGCTTCATACTTATTAATTTCATTAGAACTGAGCCTGGAAAACAGTCATACAAAAAAGACATAACTTTCGCATATCTTAACTGGAGATAATGAATCAACTCTCACTCTCATTCGTTGCCATTCTATTCGCTGCTGTCTTTGTCTTTTTAATTGCTGATACTCAGGTGCCCCTGTCTAGAAGCTCTGACTGCAAGTCCACTTTTTATCAAACTTCCCGATAGCTAGAGGTCCGGCCGTGGTCACTACTAAGAGCAGTAGAATAGCAGGGGCAATTTCAGGAAAGTAGACACGGATTCCAAATTTTCGAACTCTAGCTTGGAGTAAAATTAAATGAAAATTTTTATTTCTTTCTAAAAGTGATATATAAGTATTTTCGATCAAAAGGACAGTACTTGCGAATGCTTTTACAAAAAATCTACTTTTACAGCACATTTCGTCAATGTTCCGATATACGTTTTCTTTTGGCGTCTGGATGGTTTCTGTAACAATTTTTAAATAGCAAAAACTCCCGGGAGTAAGAGCTGGCCAAGCTTGAATGGCCAGACCTGGTTGGCCCAGAAAAGAAGCAACTTTGTCTTGAACGTTTTCAAGGAAGACTTCATGGATGAAAGAGGTACGTTTTTAAAATTATAAATTTGAGTCTTGTTTCTTACAATTTGTTTGTTCATTTTTGCAATTCGAGGCACCTTGCTTTCTCCTAATTGTCCTCTCAAAAAAACCACCTTCGTGTCATACAAATTTCAAGAGCATGTTTTTCGAAACATGCAAAAATCTTAGAAACAATTTATGCTTTTAGGTCTGCTCTGTTTGCCAAAATCAAAGACTAGCTGTATGGGTATGGAACTGGCCGACCAAAATGAGACCTTGTGCTATAACTGCAACCAAGCTAACGTTTATTCTAGCTGGGAACCTTTGTCATGCTAGGGTGAAATCAAATCTCATTGAAGCTAAGAACCGTGGAATTGGACTGTGAACTGATGTACTGGGTTGAATGGAGTTAAAATTTAAAAAAATCAATTTAATAAATTAAGTAACAGTCGTCTACTTAAGTCACATATGACGTTAAAGAAAAATAGGCCCTATAACCATTGGCTCAAGATTCAGGGACACTATCTCTTGTGTTTTCCTACCTCAAACGGTCGGAGCCAATTCGGTTCACTTGCGACATGAGACTAAAACCTTTGTTACAGCTTAAAGGCTACTACCAAAATGCCCCGCCCACTCTAGAAAACAAGAACGTCCCCATACTTGGGTCTCAAAATACCTAAAACACGCGAACGCCGTTAAAAACAGGGTCGGAACAATCCGTATAGTTACTTTTTATTAGACAGTGGACCTTTGATCCATTTCAGATGGATCAACCTAAAACTCTCATTACCTCAACATAACAATATAAAACACATTCAAGAAGTTTAAATTAGGTACTCACATACCAGCACGCTCAAGAACTGGGAGTAATTAAGTTAGTAAACAACTCGAGAATTAAATAATGTAACTAAATGAGTTTAATGTTTGTTAGTTTCAATAACAGGAACAAGTTTGAACTCTAGAGTATAGTTTCTCGTGAACCATTGGGACACTCAAGCTGTCCACCTTTCCATCGAAGGTTCACTCTAGTCCAGTTTGAATGATAATCCAGTCGAGCAATAATAGTCCAATTCTCGGGAATACGCTTCCTTCTGTTTCAGATAGGACAGCTCTACTCTTGTTTTATTGTGACGGAAATTGCGAATGGCAATTTCCTACTGCTTTATCTGGCAACTTTCCCGCGATTGTTACTCGATCGTTCTGATTTCTCTTTTTCGGCTTTCAGTTATCGCGAGAAAATCGTGCATGACAGGCTCCATTCGAATTTTTGAAAAATCAAATTTCACTCCAAAATTAAGCGTTCTTGTTTTTCTCAAGGTAAAACTTCCAAATATGACCGACTGGCACATACTCCCCGGACTCAAGATCGATGTCCTCATCGCGTGCTGTCGTCTGCGAGTGAGCCCCCAGAATGTTTAGTGTTGCTCAAGATACAGAGCCAGTGGTCATTTACAGAAGTTTGCAGCAGATTTAACTTTATCTACACCCCAAAATTCACAACCATGCAAAATTGTCACATTATCGCTATACAGCAATCAAAATCTGCATACACCTGCAAGCTAATGATTAAATTGTTTTCGTCTTTTTCAAATAGAAAATTGTCATGCAGCATTTTGATTCATAAAATAGATATAGCCTATTAATAACAATATTTTGGTTCATCAAAATTTTTTTCATGACCTCAGATTTCATCCGAGTTCACACTCAAGCCCCTTTCCTTTCCCCACTCAAGGCTCAAGATTCCGACACTGAGCATCCTGCTCACTTCGTGCTCCTAGCCCTTGAGGTGCTGGGCCCTGATGCATTCGACACTGTAATCTGCCTGACCAGCTCTTCCTCATCTCGGAGCTGATCACGATCTCTTCCCAAGCTTTTAGTTGTTCGTAGGATTGCAACCATTCCCTCTGCTCTTGCAATCTCTTCGCCTGATTCGGCAAACCCTTCACTTCAGATTCCCTGTTCAAACAAAAAGAGTTATGCAAGCTCAAGCTCACGTTCTTCGCTAAGTCCTCCTTCAATTTTGACTCCCTCGCTTTGGTATTATCTCTAGACACCCTACCAACTCTCTTCCAACCCGTATTGATTGCATTACGATGGGTCAGCAAGGGTCTCTTGAAGTCTTCCGGCCCAATCTCAGCCAGGAACTGTCGATATTCTTTCTGATGTTTCTTCATATGATCCTTCGTCACCGCGTATAACCAAGACGTGAATGTCGCTCGAAACCATGGGAAGAATCTTATGCGGATCTACACGTTGCCTGACCTCCACAGGCATAGCGAATACTTTGCACGCAGTCTCAAACAACTCAAGCGTCCTGCTGTAATCAACAGCGTGTATCGATTCCGCTGTCGGTGCCTTCCACACCCGATTTTTCGTCACGCTTTCCTCCCGATGTAGTTTTACTTTTTTGCACCCCCTGAGGCAGAAGATTGCACACCTCAGAAGTTCCAAAATTATTTTTGTTCTTCTAAAATTTTGTGACATTCGTTTTGTGGCATGTACAAAAATGCAAAGTCAGAATTCGAAATTTTATTGTGACATCGGAGTTAGAAGATTAACGGTTTTAACGAATGGAGGTCTTAATCGTTCATTTTGACAAACACGGAAGGGTTAATTTGGACTTTCATAATAATTTTTAAAAATTCGTTCAAAAAAAGACACGTGACAACGTCGAGATTTCGCACCAACTGAAACGGCGGAAACACAACAATTAGCCTCAGACTCAACAACAAGAGAACTCGTGAAGAAAATCAGTAAACGGAAATTGTGATCGAGATTGGAGAAAACTTTACGAGGACCAATCCGATTTGTAACGAATGTGCCGCTACAATCGTTACAATGCGAGTCGCGAGAACAAGGAAGGGTGTTGGGATGGCGTGTCCAGCCTTCCTGAAAGAAATGAGGACGTTATTTCCCCGGATTCCAGAATCCAGAGGGGTCTCGGGAGGGGAACTCAAACTGTATTTTATAAAATTTTAGCTTCCTGGAGATGTCCTGAGTTGAATTCATATAACATCTAAATTCATTTTCAGGTTATGAGAAGCTAGGAGTTAAGGGAAAGGGTTGATCCATCTTCGATGGAGATGATAGTTTTTATCTACTGAACAAAAACAATAGTAATATAATAAATAAGTGGTAGCTCTGATTTTAGGATTGACCTCGTGGTCTGGGACTTCTGAGACCCAGCCATGAGCTCACTTTTTTTTGGCTTGTAATCAAGTTAATTGGAGCGTTCTGTTCGAAGCCGGAAACAGTAACGTTTTTTTATCGACCCCCGATGTTAGAAAAGACCACCAAAAGAACTGGCTTTGGCAGAGACGGTGAAAAGCATGTGGAGCTATGTTTAGACGCTAGCCAGTCGTTTTAGTACCTAGCTTCATTTTCCGTCGATATGTACTTCCGGTAGTATGTTACATAGATGTTTTTATGGCGTTCCTGGGTGTTAATCTTTTTTAACATCATGATCGGCAGAACCATTAACGAGCACTTTGCGCTGAGCGGAGGCTCACAACAAGACCCTAACTACCGGGGTGGAGGGATATTTTGGAACGCGGAAGTCTTCCGGATTCCCGTGAATAGTGTTTTAGTTTTTTAACCAAGTTAAGACCAAAAATTCACATACCAGGAAGGGTGGTGGGATTAGCCGTCCCGTCGTTCCCTGAGAGGTTTGTGACCAAAAACTTTTAAAAAGATACAGGAAACCAAACAAAAAGTAGTATAGTACCTAAAAGAATAACCGACAAACCAAAAACAGTAAAAAGCATAAAATCACCAGACGAGATGTGATCCGACCCTCCCGTTTGTTATTGTTAGAGATATTGTTGTTACAGGTATTTATATCAGTCAGGATTGTTACGATCAAATTTGTGGCCCGTTCCTGGTGCTTCTACTGTAGGGTTATTTGAGGAGTATTTAAGCACGTTAAAGCGAATTTGCGCTCAATCCGGAAGGGTCTGGGGATTAGAGAAGAAGACTGATCCGGCAAGCAGTGCAAGGTACATAAAAACATATATCAATCTGTGGGGGGCTCGACAGTGACTGCACTGAAGTGACCCTTCACCAAATTGCGAATTTCCGAGTTAAGCACCCTAATTCGGGTAATGAACAAACCCGGCGGGGTATAATATTACTAGTTATTCTATTTATACAGCCTATATTAATACTCCTATAGTGTTTTTCAGTGAAAAACACAGCAAGCAGACCGGTTTTGAGGGTCAAAATAGCGATATTTTGATCCCCCCACAAATCGCGATTAGTGAGATATCAATATTTTTTTAAACAAAAAAAGCGCAAAATTAGTGCGTTACATCTTAACTGTACTAGTTTAATAGATTGAACCAGTTAGGTTTAGTTCACAAGTGGTTGGAACTAATTGGGTACCAAAAACCGAATTTTTAAGATCTTTGAAAAAAACGAAACGCTACAAAATAAGAAAAATTTTTTGAAATTTTTGAGTTGGGACAAAAAAAAATTGTTGTTCGGAAAACGTTCGCTAGTGAGTCAACAGATTTTAAAACCCGTTCGCCGATAACCTTCCGGGTTACAGTGAAATTGGACTTAAATTGTTCGATTTAGTGGATTCATCAATCCGGAAGGGTCCACAGAGCATTGTTTTTGGCAAACTTTTTCAGCTGGAACGTTTTAGATCGTTTTTTTTTTTGCATTGAACTATGTTTTTTGAGCTTGAATCAATAATTTTTAGGTCGAGAAGATAAGAATTGCGAAAAAAATTAAGAGAGAAAAATTTTTGACTTTAGAAAAAAGACGTTTTGGTTAATGAAGACCGACTATGAGGAGACAGAAAACTTGAAGAGATATAACTTGAAAGACTGCCCGAATCATGCTGATAAAGATAAAGTTTTAAAGAGAATTGATGAATTTATAGGGTCTAGGGACAGAAAATACACCCTTCCTAGTTAGTTCATACAGCATAATAGCATCGAAGAACGTATCCGGAAGGGTCTCGCATGAATTTTTTAAAAGTCCCGCAAGAGCTATTTTTACAAACCCGGAGGTGCCCTTTTTTGCCAATCGGGATGATTCCTATTTTGCCAATCCCGAGGTGTCCTTTTTTTGCCAATCCGGAGGGGTCCTATTTTTACCAATCCGGAGGGGTCCTGTTTTTGCCAATTCGGAAGGGTCCTACTTTTGCCAATCCGGAAGGGTCCCAATTTTGCCAATCCAGAAGGATTCTAATTTGGCCAATCCGGAGGGGTCCCAATTTTGCCAATCCGGAAAGGTCCCAATTTTGCCAATCCTGAGGTGTCCCAACTTTGCCAATCCGGAAGGGTCCTTTTTTGTCAAAACTTAAGTCGACAAAAGAAAAGTAAATATTAATAAATAATAAGTTATTAGGTGTCAGGCTAGATACCAGTGACTGCACTGGTAACTTGCTTTTTGAAAAAGGTCAGAGTAAAACAAAACAGGTCTAAACCCGGATTTTCATGACACTATGTCTTACGTTAACAAGAGTTTGTCACTGATTTGTGTAGATTGAAATCCAAACCTTTTTTTGGAAAAGTGATTGCCTTGAGGATTTCAGTAGGTCTAGCTCGAGCAATCCGAAGGCAGATAGGTAACACAGGACTGGGTGGGTGCAATAGACGCCCACTTGAGAAAATCACTGCCTTCAAGTTTTGTCTGTTTAGTGTGGCACCGAAGAATTAAGTTCGACTATTGTATCGCGACTAACTAAAGTACAAAACCCATACGTTTTTCATTGTAAACATTTTTATTTTCCTTTATGTTTGGTTTTAAATCAAAAATATCTGTTCTTTATTGGGTAGTGAGCACACTATCTTTTAAATATATTGATATCATCAGACTGGGCTAGCTTCATATCTTACAAACAATAATCGATTGTTGTGAATAAATAATTATACGCTGTAATGTGATAGCATACAAGGATTCGTGGTCACTATTTAAATGAAACTTTTGGAATTTATTGTGTTGTTTCAATTTTATCAGTAGTCAAACAACAAGAACATTAGCAATCGAATTGAGTGTATAGGCATTAGGTAGTGATAAATCAAAAATGAGTCTAGACAAGTCAAGGTTACCTAAACTAAGTGATAGCTCTAGGAATCGTACCAGAGAAACAAAGAAAGGCAATGAGCGACCCTTTTGTGGAAAGGATCGCACGAACCCGGACCGACAAAGGGAAGAAAGTTTCAGGCGGAATGGTTGAAACCAGGAGCCAAAAGTCCTCAGAAGGACAAAAGGCTATATTAGAAGTAGAGTTCCATTCGGACCCTGCCATAGATGAGAATCGGGAGGGACATGGACCGGAAGTGAGTGGATACAGAATATTGGCGAGTGAATCTACTCCGGTAGAACAAGGCCAAGATTTTGCCACTTTTACCTGGACTCTAGACCGACAAGAGATGTCGGAACTGTCGGACATCTCTACTGAAAACGTGACGACTACCAGATCACCCACAGACAACACTATGATGCATGATGTGACGGAGAAACCGGCAACGTCCTCCTCGTTTACAGAAAGATTGAAGAACAATTCGGGAAACTTCTTTTCATTTACCACTGGAACGGGTACAGGCGATGAAAAAGAAACCCAGCAAGAGGAGGAGGACGATGAGGAGCAAAATGACTTCGGATCTCAAGTAAGCCTCAATAGCTTGACTAAGGAGAATGATGCATACACCAATAGAGAGACTGGCTCTATAGACCGATTTATTGTGGGCAGGACAGTAAGAAAGACCACAAATGAATCAGGTCAGTCAAGAGACTTTGTGACCATGACGAATTCGGAAATGCGAACTGGGAAGAACAGAAAAACAGGGCTATGTAACCCACCAGCGGATCCAGAAGCGTATTATGAAATGACGTCGAGACAGAGAATTAAGAATCGAGTCTGGACCAGCACCAAGCTACCTGAAACCGATAGAGTGACAACGGAGCATCAATCGAAAAAGTCTTGACCAATATACTTGGCAACATATGAGAACATAATGAACAGATTTCCTTAAGAATGAGTGAACTAGAAAGGGCAGTCCACGTCGAGAAAGAAAACCTGCGGGAAAAGGTCAACCGCAACAGACAAGAAGTTAGCAGAAGCGAAAAACGCTTGAAGGGGAGAACATATGAACAATTGACTAGGAACTTGTCGCGAATGACGAGGGAAGCTGAGCAGAGAGAGTTACGGTTGAGAGATGAAATGGAAAAATTGAGATTTCAACAAGAGCAGACTCTTGGGGCTCTTGACACGAAGATAGACGCGATGATGGAGAGGCGAACTCAGGCTATCATGGATAGATTGGATGGGCTACTAGGAAGCAGGAATTGATCGAAGAATGGGGAACCAAACTCAGGAGAGCCCGGCAGCGAGTCGAGAGTGAACTTCAATGAATAACCCAATAGAAGAAGGACATATAATTCCACTAGAGGAGGAGGCAGTTCATCCAGCTATGCCACATGCGACAATAGGCCACGGGGCCCAAACATCAGAGGAAATTCGACTGGCAACAGACCGACCTCAAACGAACGACCGACGCAAGACACACATGCGACTGGGAGATGTGATTCCATGAACTGGAATCATGCGAATCAGGGAAGAAGTCATCGCAGCAATTCGAACAGGAGGGAAATCCAGAGCCTCTATCAGGAGGCAATGATGCTCAAGCGGGGCGTTCAGGCGACGCGACATCAAAGGCCACAGCCTTTGAACCTCTGAACAGGTCCTTGAAAACCTTCCTAACGAGGTTATCTAGAACCAGTGAACTCGGTGAAAAGTCCAGAAGGGTTCTCAAGAAACCAAGATGCTATAAAGATGAATCTGGTGGCTGTACTGATACCTGGATAAAAGTTATGAAACTGCATTTTGAAGAGGAGGACTTGACAGAAAGACAAGAATGCAGTGCGCTCACCAGTAACCTGGAACTCCCTAAACTGCGCTCCCTAAACTGCGTGATGGCCAAAAAACAATACCAGTGGGACACTGCTGAGAAAATCTGTCTCAAGGGTACAAGAACATCAAGCTTTGATGCGCGTCGAGAAACGGAGACAACGTGAAGACGAGATGATAGACAAGTTTCTAGCCAATTTGGAGATGCTTAGAAGGCGTAGCCAACCAGATGAGTCAAACAGAAGGATGAACCTGGCAGTAGCCTCAAAATTCATCGATGGTGTGAAGAATGATGAGCTTCGAACAATGTTAGCGACACATTACACAACACTTTCAACCAATGAGCCAACACCAGAGAAGTTGAGACTTAAGTCAAAAGAATATCTTTTACTGAAGTTTCCATTGAGATCTCGTTATTACAAAAACAATTATGGCAATTTTAACAATGGACCAGCAAACAAAGGTAACAACTGGTACCAACCAAGGGACGATATGGACAGGAGACGCTCTTGTGCCAATTGCAGTTCAACGGACCATCATGTGTCAGCATTTCCAACTTACAAACAAGGCATGAAAGCAATAGGCTTTAGCCTCGAGGACGAAGATGCGTCAGAATTGGACCATGAGGATTTCATGAGGGGAGTAATTGCGAAATTCGGTCCAAAGTATTTTTTTGTAACTTGGAAGGTCATTTTAAATCGGATTGTCCACAATTTTGGGATGCTGTGGCAGAAATTAAGAATCCAAGGCATGAGGAAGCCTTATCGGGTGTGAAATCCAGCAAGGCTCGCCTGTTGAGTGAAGCCGAGGCACGCAGAAAGGAGAAACTGTAAGAGGTGGCGACAAAAAAATGCAGGCAATAACTGAAGAAATGCGTGAACCTGAACCAGTAACATCGGCAGATGACTTCAATATCGACTCTAGGGCAGCCGCGAGAGATGCTTTAAACAGAGTCCAGCAGGAGTTGGTGACGAAGAAGATCGAACAAAAGGTGAGGCTCGAACTACCGAATGAGAAAATTCAGGAAAAACTAAACGCCTCGAGGCATCAGAGGTCGAAGAAACGAAAGCACCAAGCAGTTTGAGCATGAAACTGAACGTGATCTGTGAGCAGACAATCGGCATGGTGCCACAAGGAAACAGAATACAGTCATTAAATTTAGTTGCGGGACATCAGGTGACCAGGAACTTAGGTGAACCCTCAGAGTTCACTATGATGCATTTAGATACATATGCAGATTATCTGAGACAGTTAGAGCCACGCACTGAGTCGAGGGTGGCCCTCGAACAAGGAAACTCCACGAGCGCTACAAGGAGTCCTATGCACCGTATCAAGTGAGGTTGAATGTTGACAGGATAAGTATCTACACTAGTACCTATGTCACAACAGATAGTGACCAAATGCGGCAGATCTATTTGGGTCAGGAAGAACTTAAGGTCCGTAGAAACTGCCATGATGCCATGATGAAGCAAAATGCAGTACACATAGGGTACGAGGCAGATGTGACTGCACATCCGCTAGACACCAATGGGAAAAAATTAGAGTAACAGGACTACTGGATACAGGAGCACTGGTGAGCGTGATGCCAATAAAGACATTGGAAAAAATGGGCTCCAAGAGGAAAGATCTAATTCCAACGAACCTCAGATTGGCGTTTGCCAACCGCGGAGCAATTTACGTGGCTGTAAGGACAAAAATAACGGTCCTTCACATAGGAGGACGCGATCTTTGGATGAGCTTCCTGGTGGTTGAGAACTCAGACGACTGAGACCAATTCATCTTGGGCCGTGATTTTTTCCGGCTTTTCGATGTGATGATTGACTTGAACAACGGCCTAATAAGGATTAGAAATCCGGCCTGGAAGTTTGGTATGAGACCAATTAATCGAATAATAACAGATGAAAACAAGGTGCTTATTTTTTAGATAGAAAGGTAAAAATACAACCGGGACAAGCTGTAATAGCAATTTTTAGGATGAGAAATTTAAATTCGTTAGGTGATAGTAGTAAACAGGTTTGTCTGGTACCCAACCTAAATAGCCAAAGCTCGGTGATTTGAGGCCGGAGCTTTTGAGTAACACGAAACGGACTGTGTGCCAGTGTGTTGTTGAACACCTGACACCACGGTTTTGATCCAACGTGGAAAGAAACTTATTTACGCTTTGCCGATGAAGATCGACTATGAGGAGACACAAAATTTGAAGAGATATAACGTGAAAGACTGCCCAAATAATGCTGATAAAGATAATATTTTAAAGAGAATTGATGAATTTATAGGGTCTAGGAACAGAAAATACACCCTTCCTAGTTAGTTCCTACAGCTTAATAGCATCGGAGAACGTATCCGGAAGGGTCTCGCGTGAAATTTTTAAAAGTCCCGGAAGAAATTTTTTTACAAACCCGGATCGGTCCTATTTATGCCAATCGGGAGGGTTCCTATTGTGCCAATCCGGAGGGGTCCTATTTTTGCCAATCCGGAAGGGTTCCAATTTTGCCAATCCGGAGGGGTCCTATTTTTGCCATTCCGGAGAGGTCCTATTTTTGTCAATCCGGAAGGGTCCTGTTTTTGCCAATCCGGAAGGGTCCAATTTTGCCAATCCGGAAGGATCTTAGTTTTGCCAATCCGGAGGGGTCCCAATTTTGCCAATCCGCAAGGGTCCCAATTTTGCCAATCCGGAGGGGTCCCATTTTTGCCAATCTAGAAGAGTCCTATTTTTGTCAAAACTGAAGTAGACAAAAGAAAAGTAAAAAGTGAAGAACATTAAGTTATTAGGCGTCAGGCTAGGTACCAGTGACTGCACTGGTAACTTGCCTTTTAAAAAAGGTCAGAGTAAAACACAACAGTAGGTCTAGCTCGGGCAATCCGAAGGCAGATCGGTAACACAGGACTCGGTGAGTGCAATAGACGCCCACTTGAGAAAACCACTGCATTCAAATTTTGTCTGTTTAGTGCGGCACCGAACAGGGAAAACTCTTTCTTTAGAAATAAATTCGACTATTGTAGTGCGAATAACTAAAGCACAAAACACATAGGTTTTTCTTTGAATTTTTTTTTATTTCCCTTCATTTTTGGTTTTAAGTCATTAATATTTGTTCTTGATTGGGTAGTGAGCACACTATCTTTTTTCAAATAAATTGATATCATCAGACTGTGCTTGCTTCATATCTTACCAACAATTATCGATTGTTGTGAATAAATTGTATATACGCTCTAGAAATTTAAAATTGTTAAGTGATAGTAAACAAGTTTGTCTGGTACCCAACCCAAATAGTCAAAGCTCGGTTTTGATCCAGCTCGGAAAGAAACTTATTTACGCTTTGCCGATGAAGACCGACTATGAGGAGAAAGAAAATTTGAAGAGATATAACGTGAAAGACTGCCCAAATAATGCCGATAAAGATAATATTTTTTAGAGAATTGATGAACTTATAGGGTCTAGGAACAAAAATTACACCCTTCCTAGTTAGTTCATACAGCATAAAATCATCGGAGAACGTATCCGGAAGGGTCTCGGGTGAAATTTATAAAAGTCCCGGAAGAGCTATTTTTACTAACCGGGAGGGGTCCTATTTTTGCCAATCGGGAGGGTTCCTATTTTGCCAATCCGGAGGGGTCCTAATTTTGCCAATCCGGAAGGGTCCTACTTTTGCCCCAAATGGGAAGGGTCCCAATTTTGCCAATCCGGAAGGGTCCCAATTTTGCCAATCCAGAGGGGTCGTAATTTTGCCAATCCGGAAGGGCTCAATTTTGCCAATCCGAAGGGGTCCCAATTTTGCCAATCCGGAAGGGTCCTATTTTTATCAAAACTTTAGTAGACAAAAGAAAAATAAATAGTAAAAAAAGTTAAATTAATAGGTGTCAGGCTAGGTACTAGTGACTGCACTGATAAATTACCTTTTAAAAAAGGTCAGAGTAACACAAAACAGGTCTAAACCCGAATATCCGCGACAATATGTCTTAATTGAACAAGAGTTTGTCACTGATTTGTGTGGATTGAAATCCAAATCATTTTTTGGAAAAGTGATTGTCTTGAGGATTTCAGTAGGTCTAGCTCGGGAAATCTGAAGGCAGAGAGGTATTACAGGACTCGGTGGGTGCAATAGACGCCCACTTGAGAAAATCACTGCCTTCAAGTTTTGTCTGTTTAGTGCGGCAACGAACAGGGAAAGCTCTTTCGTTAGAATTAAGTTTGACTATTGTATTGCGATTAACTAAAGTATAAAACACATACGTTTTACATTAAAAATATTTTTATTTTTCTTCATTTGTGGTTTTAAATCAATAATATCTGTTCTTGATTGGGTAGTGAGCACACAATCTTTTAATTATATTGATATCATCAGACTGTGCTAGCTTCATATCTTACAAACAATAATCGATTGTGGTGAATAAATTGTATATACGCTGTACTGTGACAGCATACAAGGATTCGTGGTCACTAATTAAATGAAACTTTTGGAGTTTAATTTGTTGTTTTATTAATATCAGTAGTCAGACAACAAGAACATTAGCAATCGAATTGAGTGTATAGGCAGTAGGAAGTGAAAAATCATAATGAGTCTAGACAAATCAAGGATAACTAAACTAAGTGATAGCTTTAAGAATCATACCAGAGAAACAAAGAAAGGCAGTGAGCGACCCTTTTGTGTACGCCACGCAAGGAGTCGAGGGCTGTGCGAGCGTTGTTGACAACGGGTGGCCCTCGAACAAGGAAACTCCACGAGCGCTACGTGGAAGTCTATGGAACGTATCAAGTTTTGAACGTTGAAGGGATTATTATCTACACTAGGACCTACGTCACAACAGATGGTGACCAAATGCGGCAGACCTATTTGGGTCAGGAAGAACTTAAGGTCCGTAGAGTCGGCTATGATGCCATGATGGAGCAAGATGCAGTACACATAGGGTACGAGGCAGATGTGACTGCACGTCTGCTAGACACCAGTGGGAAAAAATTGGAGTAACTGGACTACTAGATACAGGAGCAGTGGTGAGCGTGATGCCAATAAAGACTTGGGAAAGAATGGGCTTCACGAGGGAAGATCTAATTCCAACGAACCTCAGATTGGCAGCCATCAACCGCGGAGCAATCTACGTGGCCGGAAGGACAAAAATAACGGTCCTTCAGATGGGAAGACGCGATCTTTGGATCAGCTTCCTGGTTGTTGAGAACTTAGACGACTCAGATCAATTCATCTTGGGCCTTGATTTTGTCCGCAATTTCGATGTGATGATTGACTTGAACAACGGCCTAATAACGATTAGAAATCTGGTCTGGAAATATGGTAAGAAACCAATTATTAGAATAAGAACAGTCGAAATTAAGGTGCCAATTTTTTTAGATAGAAATGTAAAACTACAAATGGGACAAGCTGTAATAGCAATTTTTGTGATGAAAAATTTAATATCGTTAAGTGACAGTAAACAGGTTTGTCTGGTAACCAACCCAAATAGCCAAAGCTCGGTGATTTGAGGCCGGAGCTTTTGAGTAACACGAAACGGACTGTGTGCCAGTGTGTTGTTGAACACACTGGACACCACGGTTTTGATCCAACGTGGAAAGAAACTTATTTACGCTTTGCCGATGAAGATCGACTATGAGGAGACACAAAATTTGAAGAGATATAACGTGAAAGACTGCCCAAATATTGCCGATAAAGATAAAATTTTTGAGAGAATTGATGAATTTATAGGGTCTAGGAACAGAAACTACACCCTTCCTAAATAGTTCCTACAGCATAATAGCATCGGAGAATGTATCCGGAAGGTATCCTATTTTTGCCAATTCGAAAGGGTTTCAATTTTGCCAATCCGGAGGGGTCCTATTTTTGCCAATCCGGAAGCGTCCTACTTTTGCCAATCCGGAAGGGTCCCAATTTTTGCCAATCCGGAAGGGTTCTACTTTTGCCAATCCGCAAGGGTCCCAGTTTTGCCAATCCGGAAGGGTCCTATTTTTGCCAATCCGGAAGCGTTCCAATTTTGCCAATCTGGAGGGGTCCTATTTTTGCCAATCCGGAAGGGTCCTATTTTTGCCAATCCGGAAGCGTTCCAATTTTGCCAATCTGGAGGGGTCCTATTTTGCCAATCCGGAAGGGTCCTACATTTGTCAATCCGGAAGGGTCCCAATTTTGCCAACCCGGAAGGGTCCCAATTTTGCCAATCTGGAGGGGTCCCAATTTTGGCAATCCGGAAGGGTCCCAATTTTGCCAATCCGGATGGGTCCCAATTTTGCCAATCCGGAAGGTTCCTATTTTTGTCAAAACTTAATTAGACAAAGAAAAGTAAATAGTACAGAATATTAAGTTATTAGGTATCAGGCTAAGTACCAGTGACTGCACTGGTAACTTGCCTTCTAAAAAAGGTCAGAGTGAAACAAAACAGGTCTAAACCCGGATGTTTGCGACACTATGTGTAAATTGAACAAGAGTTTGTCACTGATTTTTGTGGATTGAAACCCAAATCATTTTTTGGAAAATTGATTGCCTTGAGGATTTCAGCGACTAGCTTAAGTACAAAACACATACGTTTTCCATTGGAAATATTTTTATTTTCTTCATTTTTGGTTTTAAATCAATAATATCTGTTCTTGATTGGGTAGTGAGCACACTATCTTTTAAATCTACTGATATCCTCAGACTGCGCTAGCTTTATATCTTACAAACAAAAATCGATTGTTGTGAATAAATTCTATATACGCTGTACTGTGAATGTATACAAGGTTTCGTGTTCACTATTTAAATGAAACTTTTGGAGTTTAATTTGTTGTTTTATTATTATCAGTAGTCAGACAACAAGAACATTAGCAATCGAATTGAGTGTAAAGGCAGTAGAAAGTGATAAATCATAATGATTCTAGACAAATCAAGGATACCTAAACTAAGTGATAGCTCTAAGAATCATACCAGAGAAACAAAGAAAGGCAAGGAGCGACCCTTTTGTGTACTCCACGCAAGGAGTCGAGGGCTGTGCGAGCGTTGTTGACAACGGTTGGCCCTCGAACAAGGAAACTCCACGAGCGCTACGTGGAAGTCTATGAATCGTATCAAGTGATTTTGAACGTTGAAGGGATAAGTATCTACACTAGGACCTGCGTCACAACAGATGGTGACCAAATGCGGCAGATCTATTTGGGTCAGGAAGAACTTAAGGTCCGTAGAATCGGCTATGATGCCATGATGGAGCAAGATGCAGTACACATAGGGTACGAGGCAGATGCGACTGCACATCTGCTAGACACCAATGGGAAGAAATTTGGAGTGAAAGGACTACTGGATACAGGAGCAGTGGAAGAGATATAACGTGAAAGACTGTCCGAATCATGCTGATAAAGATAAAGTTTTAAAGAGAATTGATGAATTTATTTCTATTAATAAACAGTTTTTAATGAAATCCGAAACGGATGACGGCTTGTCAGGCTCTTCGAATTGTCCGGAACACCCCTCGACATATGAACTACAATCCGAAAAACCGGTTTTGCCGGAGATAGAACAATTGAGAGGGAAAATAGGTGAGGGAGATTTTGAATCATTAAGGGTCGGTTTAAATCGGAATGCGGACGTATTTTCAAAACATAAGGCGGATATTGGTTGTTGCAACTTCGTCGAACACCAAATAGAGTTAGAGGAAGGCGCAAAGCGAATGACGCCTCATAAATCGGAAGCGTGCCGAGCGGAAATAGCAATAATGCTCGAATACGACATGATAGAACCCTCGAAATTGCCTTGGGCTTGCGGGGTAGTCATGGCCAAGAAGAAGGGGGCAGCTTAGGTTCTGTTGCGACTTTTGTTACCTGAACGCAGTGACAATAAAAGATGCGTACCCAATACCGCGAATAGACGAGAGCCTCCCGAAACTTGGTGACGCCAAGTTTTTCACCACTCTGGACTGAGGTTCTGCCTTCTGGCAGGTCCTTCTGCGGAAGAAGGACAGAGAAAAGACCGGATTCGCATGGGCATTGGGGTTGTACCAGTGGAAGAGGATGCCTTTTGGCTTTTGCAACGTCACAGCCACTTTTCAAAGACTAATGGCCCAGGCTTTGACCTGAGTGACGAAGAACACGAGAACCTTGTGATGTGTTACGTGGATGACGTGGTCATAGCAACACCCACCTTGTAAGACCACATTGATTGGCTCGATGAGGTCTTTGTTTGCATGAAAAGAGCAGGCTTGAAATGCAAACCATCAAAATGTGAAATCCTTGGTGATTCAATCAAGTATCTGGGAAGAATGGTGGACAGGCATGGCGTAAGACCGGATCCGGAAGCAGTGGAGGCTGTGTTCTCATGAGCTTCCTAGGGTTTGCGAATTATTACCGTGAGTTCATAAAAGGATACGCAGACAATGTGTACCCCATGCAGAAACTGATGCGCAGCAAAAGAAAGAAGTTCGAATAGAACGAAGAAGCTCAAGCTGCCTTCGAGAACATGAAGCAGGAACTGTGCAAAGCGCCAGTGCTAGGCATCTCTACTGAAAATGGCATGTATGTTCTTGAAACAGACGCATCAGTAGTAGCCATCTTGGGAATGCTGCATCAGGAGCAGGGGTGGAATGGGAGAAAAGTTCTCCGTCCCATTGCATTTGGCAGTAAAGTGTTGAGTGACACTGAAATGAAAACGGGTTCACCAAAGGCGGAAATGTTTGCAGTGGTCACAGTACTGCGCATACTAGGGGAGCGCTCCCTTTAAGCTACGCGTGGACAATAGAGCACTTTCCTGGTTGAAGACGTACTCGATAGACCAGATTTATATTGGTCGCTGGATAGTCAGGTTAGATGGCTACCACATGATAATCGAGCGGAGGATGCGTGACAAAAGCCAGAATACTGACAGCCTCAGTACGAAGACTGAGTTTTATGAAAGACTAGAACAGAAACATGCCAATCAGGCGGAAATCAAGGAAGGGTTCTCGTTTCTGAACAAAGAAACTTTTGAGGTGTTTCCCTTGACGAGATAGTTGGACAAATCTGGACATCCGATTCCGGGACACCCCGAGTTACCGGTAGAAAAAGCAGCGGAAACAAAGACCTCATCAAGGAAGGACCCGATGCCTTTGGATCTGTTGCTACGTTCCAACCTGGTCCAACAGGAACTCTCTCGTATGAACATAAACAGCCTCTCATTGCTGGACAAAAACGGTGCAGGTCATGCAGATGCTGGGTGGATTGTTGGAAAGAGAAGTGACTAGCGATGACCCCGAGTGGGTAGCAGCCATGGCATCGCTAACAGTCAGTGAGAAAGTAAGGATCAAGCCATCAGGACGTCAACACAAGGAAAATGAAAAGGATTGTAGCACAATAGTTCAGCAACTAGTATCCTCGATACCCCAATTCTTGACAAGTACATCATACAAACAAAAAGAACAGGTGAAAGGGACACGAAGGAAAACCGTCACCTTTGAGGATCAGGATCAGAAAGCGAAGAAGTTGAACAAAACCTGGGGCAAGAAAGTTTGTCTGTGGAGACGGACGTTGATGGGAACAGGCGAGTTGATCAACAAGACCCGGGAAAAGAAAGTTTGTCCGGGGAGTCGGGTGTAGCGGAGGATGTTCAAGGTGAGAAAAAAGACCTAGAGGATAAAACTAAGTCCGGAGAGTTCAGATGGATGAGCAGAGCGCATAAAACTGATCCCGAAGAAGAAAACTGCTCAGTAACAGGTTCTTCCGTTGATGACGTATCGAGGAATTCAGGAAATGACACTTACTCAGACAGGAACTCGAGCACAGGATCGGAATTATCAGAGATAGCGATTCACGTGTTGCTAAAGGAGACTCGAGCAAGAGACTTGGACAGAGAGGTATATCAAGACCCTGACAGTGATCGCTATCTGGTACTCAGCAAAACAGTCTTTGACAACGCAGCGGATGATCTGTAAACAATAGCGGTATCGAAACGATCGATGAATTCGTTGCCGCAGAAAGAAGTAGTCAGGACTGATCTTCAACCCTTCAGAAAAGAGACAGAGCCATTGGCGAAAATTTGGTGCGTGAAGATGGAAGATGACACGCATCAGCCCGATGATATGAATAATCAATTGAGGGTCATCAAGATGGATCTGAAGGCAAGATACAGACTCTCAGACCTACTAAGAGCACAAAGAAATGACCGCATAACGAGTAACTTGAAAAGATGGATCAAAAATGGAACATCAGACAAAGGTGACCTGGAGGAAGACAGTTACCGTATTCTGAGACAGTACTTTATACAAAGAGGGTTAAAGTTAAATCTGAACAAGGACGGGATTGTGACTTGTAAGAGAAAAGAAGAAGACAAAGTCCTGTACAAATATAACGCGATAGTGTTTCCGAAACTCTTTCGGGCAGAACTTTTATTCAGGTCGCATGATCAGATGGGCCATCAGGGAATTGACAAAGTATACCAGAGGATTCTGAAGCGCTTTGAGTGGCCTGAAGAAGGCATGCGAGAAGGTGGTAACAGCATGTCTGTCATGCCAACAGGTCAAGGATCCAAAGAAATTGCTATTTCCTTTGCAGTCGATCGAGTCATCTGAATTCAACGAGGTGGTGCAGATTGACCACCAGAAAATATGTATGACTGACAGTGGCTATTATCAGGTCTTGGTCATGATAGACCACTTCAAGAAGTATGCAGAGGCCGTGCCCTGCATAACTGCCCCAGCAGAAGAGACGTGCGATCATCTAATCAATACGTGGATAGCGACGAGAAGAGGAATGGATCGATGACCGGTCTAAACCCGAGGAAGAATTCGACGACGAGCAACTGCAATCTTACAAATAAGACTTGACAAATCTGCGTGTCTTGGAATGGCTGAACGAAATGAAGTCGGACCCAAAGGAGACCAGTGACACGATTCAAGATGTAGACTGTGAGAGCATGATATACATAAAAATCGAAAAGGATGATCATTCCCGGGCTGCCCAGAAAAGGCAATTACTCATTCCTGCATCCAACCTCGATTTAATATCCGGTATGCGATCGACGAGGACGTCGATGGATGCTTTTGTCCGGGGAGTGTGGTAGGACTTACCCACACTAAAAAATTATTCATATAAAAATTAAAATAGCAAGAGAGACAGGTGATCTATGCAGACATAGGCGAGGACCATAAGAAACCGGAGATAGGGAGAGTAGTTGAATCATATTTTAACTTGCCAAATGAGTATTCAAGTAGCATAATATTGACAGATAGTGATTTTATACTTACAATTAGAACATGTGCGATAGCGATCACAGCGGACATGAGTTTTAGGACAGCATTAGCAGCGGATTTTAAGAGAGAGTATAAAACATAGAATTCCTTCGGAAGCAAAGACCAGGAATGGGAAAAGTAGCAGCCTTGCTTCCGGCGGCTCCGCAGAAACCAGAAAAAAATGTTTGCTTCTTGTGACGAGGGCGACGGAGAAGCGGCACGTGGACCCGGAAAACTTGGTCTTGTCCTTGACGAGGTTGAGAGACTTCCTTGTGGAAGGGGAGGTAAAGGAACTCTCGCTTCCAGTATTTGACCCGAACTGAGGACGACTGCATCCAAGGGAGCTATATGCACTGATACACGTAAACTTTTCTGATACTACCATACAAGTATACTTACATAAGAAATATTATTTAAGTATAGGCTGAGTTTAGGTTGCATGCAGGAAGGTGTTATTATATGTGTGTTGTGTGTGATATGTGTGTTGTGTTATAGTACTAAGACCCTGGGTACGAAGCGAGTAATGACCATGATTAATCGAATGACGATTTTGGGAATAGATCCAAAATTTGAACTGTCTATCCTTAGGCCGAATTCCAAAATTTTAGCAACGAATTGATTTTAACAAATTTTAAGATCAAAATGTTTTTATCTGACTGTTTCAAATAAATTTTATTACAAAATTAGAGTAACGCTGATAAATGTGATATTCGAGACCTCTTTTCTAGATCCTGATTGATCGTTTAATCATTCATCAAATTTCAATTGAACAAACTAATAATCAAACCGAATCTAACGAAATGGACAATTTCGATTTGAATGAATTGATGGACCTAGCGGAGGCATATGTATGACCAATAATAGATGCAATCTATGGTCGGCTGATGGATCGAGACTTCGCTCTGGAGGTCCTAGAGGTATTCATGTGGCTGGTCGCCTTAATAAACATCTTAGGGCACGATAACCGTGGGAACCGCCCCACGGAAGTCTTATTGATGGCCGCATATGGAGAACAAGGAGTACTAGACCGCCCAAACAAGAGGATAATGAGGTGGAGAAACGGGGCTCTCTCAGGAAGTGACCTGGCGAACGAGCCTGGATTGGGAAGTTCCAGGACCTACCAACCAGATGAGTTGCCTCTGCCAACCAAGCCTAGGCCTGGTCTGAGATGAATGCATCAGGATATGAACAGCGAGGCTGCCTCGTCTAGTTCACAACTGAGAGCAACTGTGCCACCAAAGAGGGCGATAGTAGAAGAAGAAGTTCAGACGAACGAGACGATGCAAGATCTCAACGGAACGATGCAAGAACTGGAGAAGACCAGAAGGGAGCTAGATCAAGTGACTAAGACTATGCTCAGTGTAGAAGAATACAGGGTTATGTGGAAGAAACTGTTTGAAGATTGCACCAAGAAACAGGGTCAAGAAATAGAACGCTTGAGGCAAGAATATAAAGAGCGATCGGAATGGCTGACGTTGACGACGGCAGTAGAATAAGCGATACCTGCAAGGAATGTTCCTCGTGCCTAATCCCCGATGGAGCTCCTAACGCCTCGCGATCTAAGTCAGACGACGGAGGTGCGACCCCCGACTACGTCAGGAAGAGTGACGATCCCGCACCCAAGTGTTACCCTAGTGGGGTTAGGTTCGAGTAATTTCGGATAGGGTACACCATCTGCTCGTCACGCTATCTTATTTTCGGCCGGATAGATTCGTGCAATTTCTTAGTCTTATAACGATCCTAATCTTACTCTTATATCTACTAGTCTCAGGGTGTTTAACTAGTCTCTGCTAGGCTCAACAGATCTAGAGTATACTGGCTTATTGCGATTGCTAAAGTTCTCTGGGAGAGTTAACTAATTTCTAAGTTAAATTCAAATCTCTCTGGTGCTAAAATTACAAGTAATTTCAGCACTGACAAATAAGTGGATTGTTAGTTAGATGGATCATGATTGGTTAATATTAAATTTTATTATAGAGATAAAACATCCAATGTATAACCATCCGGGGTTTACAGAGTTTTGAATCTTAGATCTTCTATCTGTAATGAAGGATGAATGTTGGTCGTTGTTGTTTGACGAGCATCATTTCCTGTTTTGTTCTTGGAGAAGAAAGCTCCAGGATGCTGGAATCATCGATAGGAAATTGTTAGTTATCGTTTGACAAAGGCTATGGCTGTCAATGAAATCAATTTGATTTCAAGTTGGTTTGCTATGATCGTTTGTTCTTGATTGGTTGTGGAGAACTGTGTTTCGATCTGGTTTGGGAATGGCGTGAAGATCATTTTTGGAGGGGATGCCTTGTAACTCGGATCTGTACGTATACTTGAACATCGAGATGGTCATTGGTCTGATTCAATGAAGTCCTTTTCTGCGAAGTCAAGTTGTACTCTAAATCCTTCATGAGCTGTGATTGTGAGCGGCATGTCAATTGTATTTAGCCATCCTGTAGGTTGAGTGTGGTGGGTTCCTCTAGCCATTGGATGCTCGTTCTTGTGTTTGTTCGTGATCTATGTACTGCATATTATAATTTACATTTTATAAAGTTTTGTTAGTTCTTATTTTTTAGTTATGATTTTGATCAATTGTTTTCGCAAAAGCGTTTTAGTTTTAGTTCAGTTATTTTTAAGCGTTACTCACACTTGAGTACCTCGTGTCAAAAATTGTGATGTGGTCACAAAGCGTGGATGTAGTACGGTGGGTTAGGCCGGCTATAAAGCATGCTCAGGATGTCCTCTCTGGTGGGTTAGGCCAGGAAGGGGAGTAGGATTTTGTGCTGGTTTTTTAAGGGGTCCTGTCTTGTGTTTACGTTTGTATTATATTATTTTTTGTTTTTCTTTTGTTACGTTGGTTGTGTCCTTTTCTCAAAAACCAAATTGTTTGTGGTTTGGGTTTGTCTTTCGACTTTTTTGTGTTTTATTATTTCTTTCTTAGACTTGATAATAATCTTCAAAAGAATAATTTATCCAGTTTTAAGCTGGTTCAATCCGGTTTCGGTACCGTGATTTTTCTTTTCTTAGTCATGCTGTTAGTTTATGGTTTATGGTGTTTAGTAAAATACGTTGGTTAGTTTGGTTATTATATAATTCCATTCCAACCGGGTTAAAGGAAAAGCGGAAACTTGTTATTGCTTGTTTGAGTTGTTGCTAGTGCAAACTTAAAACTTGAATTCATTATTTCAAACAATTCGTCGTGGGCGAGCTGTGCGATTGTGGATAGAATTTCTGTGCGTTTAAACAGAAATTATAGAAACAGTTATAACTGCATTTCAATCGTATGAATTTACTGCTTTTAAGGTGAAATTTTACTGCTTTTTGGGATTAAGTAATTTATTTGCATCGTATATTAAATTTACTACATTTGAGGGAATAATTTAGAAATGAATTTAATACTTTGAATTAATTTTTACTATATCATTTAGTGCTATTGGTTTGATAGAGTTTAAAATGGAAAACAGTTTATATATTTTTTTGTCTTTTCTTTTTTTGAAGGTGATGGTGATGTGAAGGCTAAAGAGAATACAAGTTACTGAATAAAATGGTTAGTTTGGTTTTGAATTAGTTAGTTTGAAAATTATTAAATTCATAAAAACCTTTAGTCATCTGGCAAAAAGCCGTGTGGAAAAATGTCGTGAATGGCGTCTGAGGTAGTTAGTTGTTTTGCTAGTGTGCGTATTATGTTTTTAGTTTGCAACAGTGGCCAAAGCAATTGTAGTGCTTTGATGGTTTTTAGTTCTTCGGTGCCTACTGCAAATTCATGAGGTGTGTTTTGGATTAAATTATAAATTTTATGGTTATATTTAGTACTATAAATGAATTCTAAAATGGGTTCTTTTATGGGTTGAATATATTCATGCGGAATGATCAGGGGTCGGGATTCTTCGTCGTTGAAGGTCTTCGTGAGGGGACAAAGTATATACATTTGAATGATGGGATCATAATTTCGAAGGATTTTTAATGCAATACGTGAAGTTTAGAAAAAATGCTGAGCTGTATTTGGAATGAATGAATTGAAATCTGTGGTGGGGTTGACGTGATGGTGTGTGTAAATGAAAATGATTTTGGATAAAGCTAGAGTAATTATAAGTATGTGTTTGCTTAGTTTTCAACATGATGTCGTGTGAGCAGTGCAAATCGCGTTCTTTTGGTGTCAGGAAGCCAAAGGTTAGTGAAAATGTTTGAAATTTTTTGTGAAATGATTCATATGCTAGAATGTCTGATAGTGCTTCTGAAAAAATGTGATCATGTTTTTTATCGAGTATGTTAAGTATGAATATGTATGATGATTTAATAAAAAAACTTTTCTGTGATTTAAGGATTAGCGAATTTATTGCCATCAAGAAATTGGTCTTGATTAGATCTGATGATGGTATGATCGTAATTTTCAATTGAGTAGTCGTTAGCGCGGGTGCAGTGAATGTTTTTAGTAATTTTTTATATCCTACGTATGTAAATTGTCGTGTAGTGAGTGCTGTGGTTAATCTGACCAATTCGTCTTTATTCCTTTCAATATCGATAGAGGTGTTATAGAGTGGTAGTGTAAGGGGGTTAGTGAAGTTATAATGAGCTGTCCAATGAAGTGTGAGTATTAATACATGTTAATCTACAAAATGATCTGGTTCAGGGTTAGAATCTGATTGATTTAGTGTGTATTGGGGAAATAAAGGTAGAGTTATTTGAAGAAAATTCGTTGTATTGGTATGGTGTGGATGATTGATATATTCTCGGGCGAAATTGTTGAATAAGTTGTGATATCTGAGTAAGTGTCAGAGTTCATGCCGGATGATTTGTTAGCTTGTGGTGAATCAAGTGGCGGAAAAGCAAAAAGTGGGATAATAGAGAGTAGATTTTGGAGGTTGGCAGGGTGGGACTTTGATCGGTGGAGTGATCCAACTTGTCTGCTCATCGTGGGCTAAAAAAATGATTATTTTGAGACTGAAAAGTGGTGGTATGGGGCTGTTCAATGATTTGTTCGTATGTATCGTCAATTGAAGGTTGTTGTGTCACTATGTGTTGGATGGGGCTTTGTATGTGGCTGGTTCTTAAATTTAGGGGGTTTGTGATTGCTAAGTTTCGAAAATTTCGTGAGCCAAAAGATAATGGATGATTATTTGGCAAATGGGGTGCCGTAGGTATTGCGTTTGTATTATTATTTGAGTCATCGTATGGGTTGGGATTTGTTGATAGTTTTGTATTGTATTCCTTAATTTGTGCATCTAGGAGGATTTTATTTATTAATGATGAAAATATTCCAAAAAATCCTGCAAATAATATGCGTGCTACGCTGGCTTTTCTGTTTATTTGTGTATGTATTGCGCATGTGATAAAAATTCCTTTTAGTAATGAAAAAAGAAATCCAATAAAATTAAACATTGTGTATAAGATAGTCAATCTTTCTAAGATGTAAAATGGCCATACTAGAAAGGCTAAGATTTCGTTTTTCAAATTTACAAAACTAAAGATATTGATTGGTGATATATCTTGTGGTCTATCTTTTTCACCGTTTAAATATATGTAATCTTTGCTGTCTGTAAAATATCCGCTGTAATTTTGTAGGTAAATGTCTGAAAATCCTGCTGTTTCTGCAAGTTTTCGTAAATTTTGGTCTATTGATTGTCGTTGTATAGTGTCCATTTGTGTTAGTAGTTCTTGAAACTGTTATGTTCTAATGTGATGTTGTATATCAGAATTAGAATATATACCTATTGATTGTAAATCAATATTTGGGTTGCGAGCGATAGCTCGAATGCTTTCTGGTGAAAACGTTTTTAGTGGATGCATGCGTGTAGGGTATGGTGTAAGTAGATAGTATTTATCTTCATCAGGGTTTAATTGTACGACGTTGTGGCATTTTTCTGATCCACATGGAACTGCGGTATCCCAAAAATATGTTCGTCTTGAAAGTATATCAAAAAAATGTACTTTATTTTTGTAGAATATGGGGATTCTTTTGTAACAACGTTTGTCTTCGAAAACATATAGTGGTGATACTTTTTTGGTGCAAGTTTAAAACCATAAAGAGTTTCCTTCATAATCAAAAAAATTTGATCTATTTCCGGATAATAAATATCCTGCGTATGGTATTTTGAGTACTGCTAATGCGAGTGACAGTAGAATTTGTGTTCTTCCTAATTCGCATAGTTGGAGTGTTTCTAATTCAGAAAGTGACATTTCTTGAAAAACTCTACTAATTGTGTAGTCTAATTTCATATCTTAAAGAATATCATAATATATTGCGCCAAAATAGATATTGTTCATTAATGATAGTTCTTGTAAACGTGTACTTTCACTGTCGTATGGTTCTAGTCTTACACCAGGATTTCCTGTGCTTTTGCGGAGGTTCACTGGGATGTATGATGCATCTTCGTTTATTAGGTGATGTGTTGCATAGGGGTCAAATTTTATTTTTCCGGTGGTCATGTCGAAAACTTCGTCGTATTCAACAAGTATTTCGGAGTATTGTGTTCTGTAGAGTGGGTTTTTGTATTTACATGCAGATTCTGTTTCGTGAACTATTTGAAAACGTGTCAATTTATTTTCGATATTATGGATGTTTCTAAAGTTAGTACTTAGTCTTTCAATTTGGTTGACTTTTTCAAATGGGATTGATTCAATAAAATATTTTTGGTGAAATTTAATCATTCTAGCGAGTATTTTGCAACTTGGAAAACTGTGCAGGTTTCTTCAGGAAACCATTCTATGGTTGCTTGTGTGCGTGTTGTAGGATCGCAATATCCTTGGTCATTTTTGCAAGGGAGTCTAATGCCCTGGTAGAGGATTGTTTCGTCTTTTAAATCTCGTGTTAATTGTACTTTTTCAAGTTGTATTTTCCAATTAAAAAACATTATTTGTTGATATCCTTTATTTTTTGTATCTGCTTTGCAATTTGATGGGTCATTGATACCTATATGTGGTATCCAGTGTTTATCATGGAGATCGCATGTCAGTCGTTTCATGAAACGGAAAATTTCTGTCTAGTCTAATGTGACCTTGGTTTTTTTCAAGTTCTGCTTGATGTGCTGAGTCTGAGAAAACTTGAAAGCTTACAAGTTTTCTATTTGTTCCAATGTTTTGAGTTAAATTTAATCGTCTAAGTTCATTCTTACAATCTTGAGGGTTAAAATATATTAATCTTTCTATATTACTCTGATAGAAAGATTCGTGGTCTAGTCGATTTTTATTTCCGTTTGAGACTTGTGAGCAATGTACTTTCTTTTCGGAAAATGTTCCTGTAAACTTGTAACCTGTTAATGTTGTTGATCTGGCTTTTGGGTATAGTGTTGCTATTACATTTGTGCTTTCTATAGCTTGTGGTTCTGATTCGCATTGTGTTACTTGATTTATAGCGTATTTGTGTGTTTTGAGTAGGAAAAAACAAAATGTAACCTTTTGAGACCTCAAGAAAAAATCTCTTTTTTCAAAGAAAAAAAAAATTTTGCTCTTTTTTTAGTGAAAAAGAATAGGAACATGTCGGTAATCGTAATTTTGATTAAAAAGACATGTTTTTCTGCTCGGGTGAGTCAAACTTCCACGAAACTTCAAAAAAAAACGACCTTCATGAGGTCAGAAATTGTCACTACACATGTCTTTCGTCAATTCACCCAGTCTTGAAGCAAACAGAACTTTATAGATGTAAAGAAAATCAAGATCCACTTGACGGAAAATGAATAGCCAAACGATTGGAAATCAAGTCAACTAGATTGAGAAAACTAAAATTCGCACAGAATCAACCGAGTTTAAAATAGTCTCAAAAAGATTGACATGATATGAAGCTATGGGTCTACAGATACTTATACTCGGCTATGTTCACGTTTCTTTGGCTCAATTGAAAGCATTTCCACAAAAAAGGGTTAAATTATACAAGTGTCGAGAAAATGAGCGAAAAACTCAATGGTTGGCAAAGATGTCGTTCGTTAATGAAGCCTTCAAGAGTTTAAGTCTCCGCGTTGAGGAGAGTATTTTTGATGAAAGGTTTTTGAGCTGACATAGTCAAGCTTGGGAAAGACATTTTATGCAAACAATCATTTCAAAGCGTAAAAATGCACTATAAAAACAATCATCAAGTAATTATTAAATTTAAACTGCATTGCACCACATGAAAACATTTTTTGCTCACACTTTGATAAGTTCTTTGATAAATTGAAGACACAATTTTTCGGACAATTTAAGAAAACCAGACCTCACAATTTGACCCGAAACAAACCTGTAACTTATCGATCAGCTGCTTGATGAAACTTTGCGCCACTGATTATTTGTCAAAAAAATATTTTAGAGAATTTCCAACTTTGCAGATACGTCGATCAAAAAAAACAAATTTTATGAAAAAAAAACTATATTCATCATTACTTTAAGCACATTTGCTAAAAACAACATTTAGAAAACAATTAGACGAAAGCTGTTCTTTGGCCTAACCAAAGTATAAAACTTTCAAAATGAGTTAATGAAGACGCTCAAACATGTGTCGAAACTCTCCACGAGCCACGACTAATAAACATCAAAACTGAAAAAAAATTAATTAGAAAAACCACTTTGATCGTCTTTATTATACTCAAAAAACCCGTAAACAATCTTACGACCTTAAAAAATGACAATTTTGTTGTTGATTAATAACCATTTTGAATTTGTATAAGATTAGGAAGGGTTTCGTGCAAAAACTATCCTTAAAAACAAAAGTTTTTGTCTGATTATTGGAACCGCGCAACTTTTTGAAATCAAAAGCTGTTCTTGAACACGAAAAATGGCTTTTGAGAATTGTTAAACTCTATCTTCATATTTTAAATTAACAAAAATTTTTATATATATTTTTGAGCATTTTTGGCCATACACTTACACAAAACTATTAAAAATTTTTTGAGTAGGGAAAAACAAAATGTAACCTTTTGAGTTCTTGTAAATGTAACCTTTCTCAAATTGAAACCTTTTGAAAACGAAATTTCGCTGCTCGCAGTTTTAGTGAAAAAGCAATGAATCATGTCGGTAACCGTATTTTTGATTGCAATGACATGTTTTTTTGCTGGGGTGTGTCAAATTTCCTCGAAACTTCAACAAAAACGACTTAATGATTTCAAAAATTGTCACTCTCATTGAATTACTACACATGTCTTTCGTCAATTCACCCAGTTTTGAAGCAAACAGAACTTTCTAGATGTAAAGAAAATCAAGATCCACTTGAAGGAAAATGAATAGCCAAACAATTGGAAATCAAGTCAACCAGATTCAGAAAACTAACATTCATACAGAATCAACCGAAGTTAAAATAGTCTCAAAAAGATTGACATTATATAAAAATATGGGTCTACAGATACTTATACACGGCTATAATCACGTTTCTTTGGCTAAAAAAAAGCATTTTTACGAGAAGAGTATAAATTTTACTAGTGCAGAGAAAACAAGCGTAAATCGCAACTTATATAGCGAGGGAGATTCTCTGCCTCAGAAAACCACAAGTCTAGGTGGCTCGTTACCCAATCTGAATCTTTTTCAGACCTTAGCTTGCTAAGTCTCAGTTTTATAGTAGGTGAAACCCTCAATATCACGGAAGAATGGTTGAGATTTTTATCCATCGTTAATAAAGACTTCAAAAATTTGAATATCCTTGTTACCGAGAGATTTTTTGATGGAAAGTTTTGAGCTAAAATAGTCAAGCTTGTGAAGGAACTTTTAAGCAAACAATCATTTCAAAGCGTGTAATTTTAGGCGCACAATTTTTTGTCTGTATGTTCCTGATTTCCAGAGACAAGTTGTCAAAACATGTTGAAATTTTGTCGGAACGAATAATAAGAACAAAGGACCATCTTTGTTGGGGGTTCCTTTCAGATTGCACAAAATAAACAGTTTGGTCTCGTAGCTTTTTTGAAACTATTGAACTGACAAAAATTTAGGCTCATTAAAAACTAATAAGAACTTGATCAATTTTTTTTTTCGATTGGAAAAACAAAACAAACATCAAAAATATTTGAAGTTTTTTTCTGAGCATGGGAAATTTTTAATTACTGCAAAACAGAACCCATTTGATTTACCGGGAGCACTGTCTGCACAATTTTTAACGATTCAAACTGTCAATTTTGAAAAAAAAAAATTTTGAGATCAATTCGAAAAAGTTTTGGATTCTCGTTCTAGAATCAATTTTTTTTGATCTTACACCTAATTTCTGTTATTTTTTTTGTTTTTTTTTTACAGAAATTTTGGGATGGTTATCTCGCAAGATTTTGCAAGATTCTTGCAAGATAGCCTCCCTCTTTCAAGATTCTTGCAAGATAACCTCCATCTTGCAAGATCTTGCAAGATAACCTCCATCTTGCAAGATCTTGCAAGATAACCCTCTTTTGCAAGAATCTTGCAAGATCTTGCAAGATAACCTCCCTTGATCGACTAGGGAAGGTCGGAAATGATGTCACATCTATGGGCTAGTTCACAATTTAACTGGTTAAATTTATAATTCTTGTAGAAATTTTTAACAATATTTTGCAATACAATAGAAATTGAAACTTAACCTACAAAAATTATAAACCATCATTGTAGCTTGTTATTTTGCCAAAATCTTACAAAACAACAAATTCTCATTAGAAAAGAAAACGATAATCGAAGCTCGAGTAAAGTGTTTTTTCGGATATACTTTTTTAAAATTTGAAAAATCTATAATTCTTTCTTTTTGGAAAACTTTGATCAAATTTTTGTATACTCACTTTTTTATCATTTCGACCTTAACTGACCAAGTAGTTGTAGCGTGTCTTTTGATTGACTGGAAAAGCCAAAAATATTTCATTTTTGGTTCATAATTTTAGAACCGAATTATGTAAAGTTTTTGTTTCTGCCGAAATTCTAGAGCAAGTTTTGTGTTCTTTTTCATTTTTTGTTTACAATCAACCAGGGGCGGATCTAGGATTTTATCGAGGAGGGGGTGGATTTTCAGAAAAACTTCAAAAATTTTGACGACCTTTTTTAATTATTTTTTAGGCCAACAAAAATGATTTTCCGTGCTCTCGTAAAGCACTAAAAGACAAATTTTTGAAATAACAGGTCAAAAAACTATTTTTAAGCACTTTTTGGAAAATTTTGACAAAAAAATAGCACTTTTTGGCGCGCGCTCGCCCTCAAAATTAGTATATATTGGAGCCGAAGGGGCTTTAGAAAATTTTAGGGTCGGTCGGCCCAAAATGGAATTTTTAAAAAGTACCAAAGGGGGGACCCTTTGGGTCGGCGAGGGGTCGAATCCCATCCCGCACTTGCAATCAACCCATGGGGAAAAAAGCGTTTTAAAATTGAAGTTTTGTGCTTTTCATCCGGATAATGTAATTCAGCACTGTAGATCAGATGTTTTCAGCCTTGTTTTTTCAATCGAGCAATAACTGCATTTATTTAGTGTTGAAGATTCACAAAAAAAAACACTTTTTTTAGCTAAATTGAATATACTTCACAATTTACACATTCCTAAATTTAAAGACTACTAAAAGAACCAAGTTTAAGCTTCGTTCCTTATTTTCTGGTTTTCGGTTTATGATCAAAAGGTTAAAAATTGATTACCTGTTTGAAATTCTCAGCTGAACGGGAAGCTAGTTGCATTTGGTGTTTTTTGAATTTTCATTACTGTTTTATTGAGATATGCACCAACTCAATTTCGTTTGCTCATGATATTCCTATCCTGTACAACCTTCATTTGTTACACCCTTTTTTCTTGAGTCAGATCGATTGGAGACAATCAAAAAGAGACTGATCCAAAAGTAGCCCACAAGAGCTAGCATGGAATCTTCCGGCGACAATGCTGAGATCAAAAGAAAAGTTTGAACTTCAATTTTATTCTCCAATTTTTGTGTTTTTTTTGTTATTTTTTTTCGTAGTCAACAGAAATGAATCATATTAACATACTAATTATTTACTCTGTGTGAAGCGTATGACTTGAAATTTTGATTTTAAAAAAATTATCGTGAAAGTTCAGATTGGGAGCGATTATCCATCCAAGTGCTATCTGAAAATCAGAACATTTTTTTCAGAAAATCAGAGCGTTTTTCCGACACTAAGAGAATTTTTGAGATACAGTGTGAAACCAGAGTCGCATTGAAAAACTTGAAAGACCAGAAATCGCGAGCAAAAAAAATCATAAAAAAGCGTTAACCCCGACCTATAAGAGTGGTCGGGACAATTTCCGGCCTGATACATTTTCCTATTTTCACTAACTTTCGTAGAAGATTGGAGCCTGCAGGCTTTTTCCCAATTCGAGCATTTTGAAGTAGTTATTTCTGGTGTTACAATGTTATGAGTACCTATTTCTGAAGAATTTTTCATCATACTAAATATAGTTTCATTTCAGAGCGAGCCTCTGATTACCGGTTAGTTTTCTTGTCGCCAACCAAATAGTTTAAAAAGATATTCCAGAAATCCAGTCAGCCGTTTAAAAGAAACCAAACACAAATGAGCCGTGAAAACAAAACAAGCAACCGGAAGTCATAAATTGACATGCCTAGACTGAGATAAACGCATGTAATTTACTCTACCCAACAAAAGGCAGCACAACTTTTTCAGGGCCAATCTAACGGCGATATGCGTTATTATGTGTTCATAACCTGTAAGATGTTAACTTATTTCAACCTACTATTTGATCCTTTGGGAGCATTTACTTTCCCCAAAAAATCCAGCCCTCATTGAGCGCTTTCAAGTGACGGGCACCCTTTTTTTAGGAATCAAACTTCGAGCACACGTATAAGTTTTACAACGGCTTGGTTAAAAAAGCTCCGCTTGGATTGTTGATTTCTTTTTTTACCTATTTGAATTGCTATCAAATTAGATGTGAAATGATTCTTGTTAAAATAGCCATGTTCTAAACATTCAACATTACCTTTCTTTTTCTGTATGAAAGCGCTAAGTTAGCTTCAGACGGCATTACAAATATGTTTTGACACCCTGGTATTGATACTTTCCTAATAACTTATCAATTCAGGGCCGTGTCAAAAA
Source organism: Symsagittifera roscoffensis (assembly GCF_963678635.1). Taxonomy (NCBI): domain Eukaryota; kingdom Metazoa; phylum Xenacoelomorpha; order Acoela; family Convolutidae; genus Symsagittifera; species Symsagittifera roscoffensis. Next base: position 61,368,000 of record NC_087066.1, read on the forward strand.
ATCTAATGGCTGGTGGCTTACTAAAACTTTACCTGTTCCTCGTGATATACTGTTTTATTTGTTTCGCTGGTAAGTAACGTGCTTCCTTACTTGATTATGAACAGTTGGATTATGAACACAGGGATTATAAACCAATCATTATTTATAACAGCTTGAAGACAGTAATTATCTAACAAAAGATTTAGATTGACTTTTGATTTTTTAGTTAAAAAATGGATTTCCTAGATTATTAGAAGTGTGTTTCTGTAATCTGATCTTTTAGATCTTTTTTCAGTTGATACAAAACTGTTTTCCGCCTCAGATGAATTGGATTCAGTTTACATGCAACTTCTAAACACATCCTAATTGCTATTTTAAAGTCCAAAAAAGTAAAAGTCAGATCTCTAAAAAATACATTAGCATTTCCAGAAGCGAGGGAGTCTTTAAATAATGTCCGGAAAAGGAGGGGGGGGGGGTGCTAACAAAATTAAAAGTCAGGGTATTAAATTTAAAATTTTTGACTTTTCTTTTTTTTTTTTTTCATTTTTTATTATAAAAATTAAATGCCGTCAAATCTATGTACAAACGAAACAAAGATACGTGGAAATAAATCATTATCTAATAACACTTTGGAGACAGTAATTATGCAACAGAGGTTTAATTTGATTTTTTAATTAACAATTAAAAAATATATAGATTATTAGAAGTGTGTTTCTGTAATTGTTCTGACTTTCGTAACGAAATCAACGGAACGTTTGTTCTCGGGTGGGTTTTTTTTTCAGAGAAATTTCTGTTTTTTAACTAGCCATTATTGACGGAATTTTTCAAATCATTCAAAAAGTGTTGTTGTCCTGACCCTAAAATTGAAAAAGTTATTGAGGTTTAAAGTTATTGGGGTTTAAAGGTTGTCATTTTGGCTAATTTGGGTCAATTAACGCACGATATATTTCGCGCATTTGATGCGTAAGCGGAGATTTAATCCGTCTTAGAAATCGTTCCAAGTTAGTTGAAGGAAGCCTATTTGCCATAATTGATTTGTTACTAGGAGCAAAATCTATCACTTTGATCTGTGAATGGCATGTGCAGGGATGTTTTTGACAAAAAATCTCAAATTTTCACAGAAAAAATCATTTGTTTAATCTATTACATTAATTTTTTCTTACTAATACTGCTCCCTAGACCTTAAGATGTAGTCGGAACACTCAGGTCTTTGCCTTGATACGAGTAGTGTTGTCTCTTCCGTGTGATCATTTTTGTTTTATTCAAACTAATTGTCGCATCAGATGAATTGGCTTAGGTTTTCAAGGTAAAAGTACAAAAAATGGAAAAACCCTAAATCAAATTTTTAAAGCCTTTTTACCTTGACAGCGGCGTCTTTAACAAAAGTAGAGACTGTGGGGTTGTTGTTTGTCATTAAAATTTTAAAATATGGGCACAAATTTGAAAAAAAAACTTGTTCTGTTTTTATGAATTTTTTTTGTTTCAGAGTTAAGTGCACTCAAATCTATAAAAAAACCCATCAAACAGAGGAGGATCTAAGATTTTCTCGAGGGGCGAATCTTCCAAAAACTTTTAAAACTGTTGCCAACTTTTTTTAAATATTTTTTTTAGGTCAACAAAATTGATTTTCCGAGCTCTCCAAAGCACTAAAAAACATTTTTGAAAAAACAGATGAAAAAAATTGTTTTTTAGGCACTTTTTGGAAAATTTTGACCAAAAAAATTTGGCGCGCGCTCCCCCTCAAAGTTTGTATACATTGGCGCCAAAAGCGCTTTTAGAAAAAATTTTAGGGTCGGTTGCCAAACATGGATTTCTTAAAAAGTACCAAAGGGGGGACCCTTTGGGTCGGCAGGGTGTCGAATCCCTGAGGGAAAGGGAGCGTCCCCCTAAATCCGCACCTGGTATCAAAGTTATGAGGAGATACACCATTATCTACCACACTTTAGAGAGAGTAATTATCCAACAAAACAATTAGCTTGATATTTTATTTTACAATAAAAAAGTGGAATTCATAAATTGCTAAAAGTGTGCTTATGGAATCTAGTTTTTGCAATCTTTTTTTAATTGATTCAATTTGCTTGCCACATTAGATGAATTGGTTTAAGCTTACATTCAACTTCTAAACACATCTAGATTGCCATTGAAAAGTCCAACAAATGGAGTTAATTGATAACTCATATCAGGGATATATATGAGGGGACATATCGGAAAATAAAACAAAGAAAACAAAACCGGTCCCTGGAAAACTGAAGGAAAAACTCAACTGCAAAAAGGTAAAAACAACCTTGTTGATGGCAACTACTGCAATGATCTTATTTACAAAAAATTCTTGGAAATCTTAACGAGGGCTGCACAACTAAACGCAAATGCCGGATTTTTTCTATAGCTTTCGACAGTCTTAGACCTGAAAGGTTTATAATCAGACCTGTGGTTTTTACTCCTCACATCAACAAACTTCACCTTGATTGTAAAAAGCATTTGCGTTTGTTATTGCAGTTGATGACAAATTTTTTTCACAGTGAAAATAAGAAGTACCTGAAAAAAACTAGATATCAAGGAAACGTGGTTCAGCGGCGGAAAAGAAGCAACGTTGGAAGAAGAAGATCTCTAAAGATGGTTTTCAATTTTCTACTAAAAGCAAGACTGATAAAAAGCACTTAGAAACAGGGGCGGATCTAGGATTTTCTCGAGGGGGGGCGGATTTTCAAAAAATTTTCCAAAATTTCGACGACCTTTTTTTTAGGTCAACCAAATTGATTTTTCGAGCTCTCCCAAAGCACTGTTTTGCCCTTTTTTGGCTAAATTTTCTTTTTTTTTTGGCGCGCGCTCCCCCTCAAAGTTAGTATATATTGGCGCCGAAGGCGCCTTTAGTAAAATTTTAGGGTCGGTCGGCCAAAAATGGTTTTCTGTAAAGTTATCAAAGGGGGGACCCTTTGGGTCGGCAGGGGGTCGAATCCCTGAGGGGGAGGGGAGGAGGCGTCCGCCCCCCCCCCCCTAAATCCGCCCCTGCTTAGAAATTAAAAAAACTGACTGGAACGGCAAGACTGCGATGTCTTAGTATCAAACCGCATACTAAAGATTTGGGAGATTTGGGCGTCCGCCCCCCCCTAAATCCGCCCCTGCTTAGAAATTAAAAAAACTGACTGGAACGGCAAGACTGCGATGTCTTAGTATCAAACCGCATACTAAAAATTTGGGAGTAGTTTTTGATAAAAGGCTCAACTTCAAAGAGCAAATTAAAAAGTTCGAAAAACGGACGGTCAAATCGCTATCAAAGATCTATGGGTTGGTGATTTTTTTAAAATAAGATTCAGTTTCTCCTGTTATACAAAACCTACATCAACACTATTTATCAATATGCTGTCCTGGTCGATGGCAAAGTTGCTAAGTCAGGAAAAACTAGAATAACGACAAGATAACGACAAGATAAAATGTATCAAGATTTCTAAATTTGACAGCATTGGACATCACAAGCTTTGCAATCCGTAAACTGTGTGTATGGAGTTTCTCAAGCTCATGGCGAAACCATGAAAAATATTTTTTTAAATGAAAAATATTTTTGCATATAAACATTCAAATCATCACAAAAAAAATTATTGCAACGTTATTTGAAAAAAAAAAAAACAATAGAAAAAATTACTAACCAAGCGCAAATCAAAACGAAAAGTCGAAAGGATGGTTGAAACTATGTTTAACAAAAATTGTCGAATAGACAAAATTACACTTAAAAACCTTGTCACTAATGGGTGATTGTAATTTTTTGCAATTGGGCATTTGAAGATGATCGAGGGTAAAAAACGTCGGTTTTTAAAAAAAAATTTCTTGAATAAGAAAAATAACTGTAACTGAGCTGAACTTTGCTGAACTGATTGTTTCTGTAATTTTAAGTTACTTTGCTTATATACATACCTTTGAAATTGAAATGAAAACCTTTGAAATTTGAAAAAATAATTTGATATTTTTCCCTGTATTTTCTAATTCTTTTGAACTAAATCATGGTGGCTCAGAAATTTTTGGATTTTTGTTTAATGACCAGCCATTGTTGTGTAGAGTGGGTAATTGCTTATTGTCTTTAAAAGTTATGACGACTAGAGTCAGGTGTTTGGCTTGCTTAGAAAGTAGCTTATTGGATATTTTCGATCTGCGTTCTCGATTCATCAGTTCCCCAATCATCAAGTTGTCAATTGAACCTGTCTCAACAGCCATTCCACTTACTTTTTTCAGTCTCAGATAGAATTCAAACTAGTTATCTGAAATATTGATGTTCAGTCCCAGAAAAACAAAACAACCTCATTATATGGAACAAATTTTGAGGTCGTCTCACTATTTGTTTTTTTTTTCCTATGAAATATTTGAGCTTTCACAGTTTTTTTTCTCCGACCAACTTCGACTTTTTAACAATATTTTGTTTAAACGGCCACAAATCGATAATAACGGATGCTTATGATGATTTTTTGACAATTATAATTGATTATATTTACCAAAATTAGATGCTTAAAGGATTTATAATTGATTATAGTTCGGACAAAAAACCCTTAAAATCAGTTATAATCAATTATAATCGTTTATAATCTCTTCTTTTGCCGAAATTTTGTCAATTCAAAACTATATTCGATTTATGTCTTATGGGTTATTATTTTTGTGTCAATAAGAAAATCTCTAAAAGAGAGATCTCTTGAACACTTTGGTTCATCTGAACACAAATTTTTGCCACGAAACAAAAATTTCATGGAGATCCTTTTATATGAGTGGAAAGGTTCCCGCGGTAGATGAAAAATGAATCTTCCGAATCAATCATGAAACTAAATCAATTTGCCGATGTTTTGGTGTTTAAAAAAGCTTAAAATATGCATGACAAAACAACTATAATGGGGAAAAAATGAAAAAAAAAAACTTATAAAATTGAACTAATTGGAAAACTTCAAATATAGTTTTCTCATTTTTCATAGGAAGCAACGTCTACAAAAAGCATAAAATATAAGCAGTATAGATGCAACTTCGAAGACAAAATGAACAAACAAAAGGGATTATAAAAAATTATAATCGATTATAATGGATTTTTGTGCAAAACTAATAAACTAAAATTTTGAATAAATATAACGGTTTATAATCAATTATAATCGATTATAATTGTATCGAAAAATAGACGAATATATAATCGATTATAATCGATTATAATGGATTATAGTTAATTATAATTTGATTTTAAAAAGAGAGATTGTAATTGATTAATAATTGATTAAAATCGATTGTTTCTCAATTTTTGTAGGACTGGTGCTAAAATCGTAGCATAATCGATTATTAACGGTTGAAACTGCATGCGGGCGTTTCTTAAAATTATCTAAAAAGTATTGTTCTGAGCTCAAATTAAACAAAACGTTCAATAAAATTGAGGCCACTCTGGGATAATTAACGTGCAAAATACGTCTTGCTATTGACGCATGAGTGGAAACTTAATCTGTCACAGAAATCGTGCTCAATTAAATTGAAGCTTGCTACTTCGACGGGACTATCTCCTGAACGAAGGACCGAATGCGCAAAAGTTTCCAACTAATCAACTCTTTAATTTGTCCAAAACTAACTGAACTTATCGCTTTTTAGTCCAAATTAATAAATACTGAGCTGTGCATGTCGCGCATTTGATCCTTCACGCACGAGGAATTCCTTCTTGTTGTTCCGCCTTTCGAAGAAAACGGAAAATCTATGTTCAGTGTGTTTTTTTTTGTGTTCAGTCAACTTCGAAATAATAGTTTTCGACAAAACTTTTTTTTAAACCCCATTAAAATATTGACTTCTTCCTGAGTTCAAATCTAAAAGGATATTTTACCTCCGATTATTTTTTGTGAAGTTCTGAGGGTTTGAAAATAGCCAAATTGACTATTTTCTGGACTAAATTATGCGCGCTTTGCAGAATTTAATCATATTGCTGAGAACATAACGCGAAATATTTATGCTTGGCGGATTATCCCGCACAACAAAATCGTTCCAAATTGATTTGAGGCTAGCTAATTGGTCATATTAATTTCGTACAATCAACATTTCACACTTTGATATAGTCAAAATTTGATAGGTTTTCAATATTTTCAATTTCCAAAAAGTATTCGATATGAATTAAGGGACAGTCGGAAAATTCAGGGCTCTGCCCTGATATACGAGCAGTCTTGTTGGTCTCTTAATTCTTTGTATCTGCGAAACATATCACTTTGTATTTTACATAGCGTTTGGAGGTTTCTTGTGAAAGTTTGATAGATTTTGTGATTCAAAGTCACGTTTCTTTTTAATTCAAATCACTGACTTGAACTGGTCAGAGCTCATTAGCTTCTATTTTTTTTGGCAAATTTTATAGAATAAGGTATGAATTAAGTCAACTAAAATTGTATTACCTACTTTTGCACCTGTCATATTGCACCGGTCATATAGCTTCATTAGCTAATTTAATCACATCTATGAACTTTTTTTTAAAAAGCATCCATTATAATGAGCATATAACCAATTTCGTGGTCTGATTTTTGCATCTGTAAAAGGCTATAATGGATTTTTTTCCCGCAAAAATCCGTTATAAATAGTTATTCTTTCTTTTGTTGAAGAAACTGACTTACTATTTGTGCTCCGGTTGGTTATTTTTTTCTCCCGACCAGTTTCGACTTTTTACACAGCCTCTTCACGAGGTTTTTCTATATCACCTGAAATCTTTTACTTGTGCTCATTACTCAATAAAATTTGAGGATTTAGATATTGCCGTTTTGGTAATTTTGGGAAAATTAACGCATGAAAACTTTCAAAATAACTTAAAGTAAGAGTCAAATTAAATTGTTCCAAATTGATTGGAGGCTCAGTAAGTTACTCCTAATAATGCGTAGCCAATCTCGAAATATATTTCAAATGTGTTTAATCTTTACCTGTATATTTTATCAATTTTTGACAAATTTAAACTTTCTGATGTTGTTTTCATTTTGATTTGGTTGATATATAGTGTGTGTTTTTTTCTTCAATATCAGATTTGCTTCTATCTCTTTGATTGCTTCTTTTTCTAAAAAATAGAGAAATATTCATGTCCAATTAGTTTAATTTTACCGACCATCATCCTCCCATGAGAATGTTGAGTTGTAACAGTTAATTCTTGGCAGTGACGGTTTTATTGTAATGTCAGTTTTGAATTGGTCTAATGATTTGCTTTCTGTTGTCTGACAGGCTCTCCGCTTCACAGTCTCTTTTAATTTTATCATTTAATAGTGTCAAGGACAAGAAGACAGTTGATTAAGCGAAGGCAATTTCTATTAAGCATACCCTCCTTGTAGGTTAGCGAATTCTTCTTAAAATTGTCTGATTTTATGAATGGTAGTGATGTTTTCATCGTCTGTCTGCCGTATCCGGCCATATATCTAAACTGAAAATCAGCAGCTTCAATGACATCAAAAGATACAACACAGCTGGCCAAAAAACATGCTGCGATATCCATGTTTCCTAGATGGAATCTGAACTGAAATTATTAAAGAAAAACACTAAGTATTAACCGCATAGTTAGAAGAAGTATCCAAAAACTACCATAGCGACACACGTGCAAGAAATAAATTATTACACTCCGTTGAAGTGTAATGAACAAAACTTCGAAAACTAGTTTGTTTTTTAAAAGAGCAATAATTGTATGGAATAAGATTAAATATTAAAGTTAACTTGTGTTAAATTCTCAAGAGCCGACGAGCAAACAAATTTACGAATTATTTGTAATGATTGTTTAAAGAGTATCCATCAGTGGCAATCTTTGGTAAAGTTTGACGGAAAAGGTTCCATGACATTCTACCCTATTCCAATCTACCCTATGCTAATCTACCCTATACTATTCTATCCTACATACCAATCTACCCTATACCAATCTACCCTATACCATTCTACCCTATAATTAAAGCAATTGAAACTTACCCCATCCTCTTGAAGAATCCGAAACAGTATATTTCCGAACAAATCAAAGAACCATTAACTATGATCAAAGAATAATTGACGCACGTGAACAAAATATCAAAGCAACGTAAAACTTGCGCGTTCAAAATGGAAATGAGTTCAAAGCATGAACGAACAGAAATATTAATCCAATGTTGCTATAGAAATGCGTTGCGGCTATTTCTTAAACAAACAAAAGTCATATCACATCAAGTCGACATAGCGTAGCGGATAATGCCTGTGTTTGAAAATCAAAAGCTCGAAAGATCAAATCACCAAGAAGTCAAATTTTGAATGAAATTCGAAAATTGCTGAGGGTTTGACTAGTTGATCACAAAAGGAGGGGTAGACCCCCCAGTACCAGGCCAAGGCGGTACTGGGGGGCGGGGTGAGGGAGAAGGTAAAATTCTTTTGGTATTGGCCTCTATTACCTCCCAAAATTTCAGCCCTCTACGGCCACGGGAACCTCAAAAAGTGTATTTTTTTTAGAAATTAAATTGAATTTTTGAAAAATTCACAAAGTTTGTTAAAATAAACTGAGTTAGGAATGACTTAATTGCGCGAGAGAATACAAATAGGTTAAAATAGCATCTTCGTTAAAATTTTTGCAAATGTTTTTCACTTTCTCGTTCAATTCCCTGTACTTCTTTCGACTGGGGTTGCTGTTTCCTCCCATTGCTTTCATTATATAAAACTTCTGATTTGCAGCATCCAGTTTTGTTTGTTCCAGAAAGGTGTGAACGGATGGGTGTTTTCCTTTGAAGAGATTAGCAACGCCAAGATGCCAGCCTTCTACAGCATTTGTTGTCCTTATTAACCCAGCAGCTGCTTCTTCGGAATGATTCCAAAGGTTTACTGGGAAGAGAGGTTCGCGAGAATTCCTTCCGATGGTTTCGCCTTTAATGTAGGTGCGCTGAAAGTATGAGGCTACCTCATCAAGTTTTTGAGTGATATTGTCGTCAAGATCAAATTTGTCCGACACGTTTTCGATTTCCTCAATGATCAAGTCAAAAGCAGCATTGACCATTTCAACTGGTACAAAACTTAGAGCTGGAATTAAGCGCAATGACAAATTTTGATCATGATTAGTTTCGTACAGTCGCTTAGGCCCACTTCGTTTATTTTCCGGTTGAACGCAAAAAATTGAACATTACTCAAATTAGAACGAAAAATGACAAAAAAGTAGCTTTTTGTGTATGGCTACGAGGGCTTTATTTCGCAAAACTCAAACGTTGAAAACTGTGGCCTTTTTTTAATAGATTTCGGTTATATCTTATCATCTAAAACTGAAAAGTACAAATTTTGCCATCAAAAAGAACCTTCAACATGACTCGTAATTTTTAACGTATAATGACTATACGTTGACAACGTTATAAGCAAAAACTGAAAATTTTAAAAGCAAAAAAAAATTGGAAAACGTTTTTTTTTGTTCAGGAAAGTGGTTGAGCGACTAAAATTAGACCGAAATTTTTTTTCAGATTTGAAGTTTCTGCATGGAATAAAATTGTATGATACATTTTTCATAAACGGATTTCGTATGATAAGCATTGTTCCAGAGAACCATTCATGGAATTATATGACGAGTTTTTTTTGTACGGAATTGCATGTTAAGCGATTTGTTGTATGGGGTCAGCCCGGGTAGCTACATCATGCTCCTTGTAAGGGATGATCAGGCACATATCACCTTCATTGTCGCTTCAGTTTCTTTTCCTGCTTCCATTTGCGTGCAAAGTTATATATCTGATTCTGCTGCACTCATGATTAGATGAAATTAGCATAGTGGTAAGGCGTTTACTTTGAAATCATCAGATCTTGTAATCGATCCCATGCCATGGCAATGATAGTGAGTGAGGACGAGCTCTCATTTGACCTGTAGCTTCAGGTTTACCACAGCCCGACTGATTTCGGCTGCAATAGTAGTACCACGTGAAAGTTCTAGACGCAAAAAAAGAGCTTCGCTCAGCAAAATAACACAGTTTGGGATGTGATGAGATAATACACAAGGACTATCCTCGACAGTAATGTTAAGGCTTAGTGGCAGCTCCTCTGCAATTCGCAGACACCAAATTATTATTAAGATTAATGGACTAGGACGAAATTTATCAAACGGTTACTCAACCGAACCTCTGGCGCCAATTTTCATGTCAGACGCAAAAAAAAAGAGCTTCGCTCAACAAAATAACACAGTTTGGGATGTGATGAGATAATACACAAGGACTATCCTCGACAGTAATGTTAAGGCTTAGTGGCAGCTCCTCTGTAATTCGCAGAAACCAAATTATTATTAAGATTATTGGACTAGGACGAAATTTATCAAACGGTTACTCAACCGAACCTCTGGCGCCAATTTTTATGTCAGACGCAAAAAAAAGAGCTTCGCTCAACAAAATAACACAGTTTGGGTTGTGATGAGATAATACACAAGGACTATCCTCGACAGTAATGTTAAGGCTTAGTGGCAGCTCCTCTGCAATTCGCAGAAACCAAATTATTATTAAGATTAATGGACTAGGACGAAATTTATCAAACGGTTACTCAACCGAACCTATGGCGCCAATTTTCATGTCAGACGCAAAAAAAGAGCTTCGCTCAACAAAATAACACAGTTTGGGATGTGATGAGATAATACACAAGGACTATCCTCGACAGTAATGTTAAGGCTTAGTGGCAGCTCCTCTGCAATTCGCAGAAACCAAATTATTATAAAGATTAATGGACAAGGACGAAATTTATCAAACGGTTACTCAACCGAACCTCTGGCGCTAATTTTCATGTCAGACGCAAAAAAAGAGCTTCGCTCAACAATATAACACAGTTTGGGATGTGATGAGATAATACACAAGGACTATCCTCCACAGTAATGTTAGGGCTTAGTGGCAGCTCATCTGCAATTCGCAGAAACCAAATTATTATTTAGATTAATGGACTAGGACGAAATTTATCAAACGGTTACTCAACCGAACCTCTGGCGCCAATTTTCATGTCAGACGCAAAAAAAAGAGCTTCGCTCAACAAAATAACACAGTTTGGGATGTGATGAGATAATACACAAGGACTATCCTCGACAGTAATGTTAAGGCTTAGTGGCAGCTCCTCTGCAATTCGCAGAAACCAAATTATTATTAAGATTAATGGACTAGGACGAAATTTATCAAACGGTTACTCAACCGAACCTATGGCGCCAATTTTCATGTCAGACGCAAAAAAAGAGCTTCGCTCAACAAAATAACACAGTTTGGGATGTGATGAGATAATACACAAGGACTATCCTCGACAGTAATGTTAAGGCTTAGTGGCAGCTCCTCTGCAATTCGCAGAAACCAAATTATTATTAAGATTAATGGACAAGGACGAAATTTATCAAACGGTTACTCAACCGAACCTCTGGCGCTAATTTTCATGTCAGACGCAAAAAAAAGAGCTTCGCTCAACAAAATAACACAGTTTGGGATGTGATGAGATAATACACAAGGACTATCCTCCACAGTAATGTTAGGGCTTAGTGGCAGCTCCTCTGCAATTCGCAGAAACCAAATTATTATTAAGATTACTGGACTAGGACGAAATTTATCAAACGGTTACTCAACCGAACCTCTGGCGCCAATTTTCATGTTAGACACAAAAAAAGAGCTTCACTCAACAAAATAACACAGTTTGGGTTGTGATGAGATAATACACAAGGACTATCCTCCACAGTAATGTTAAGGCTTAGTGGCAGCTCCTCTGCAATTCGCAGAAACCAAATTATTATTAAGATTAATGGACTAGGACGAAATTTATCAAACGGTTACTCAACCGAACCTCTGGCGCCAATTTTCATGTCAGACGCAAAAAAAAGAGCTTCGCTCAACAAAATAACACAGTTTGGGATGTGATGAGATAATACACAAGGACTATCCTCCACAGTAATGTTAGGGCTTAGTGGCAGCTCCTCTGCAATTCGCAGAAACCAAATTATTATTAAGATTACTGGACTAGGACGAAATTTATCAAACGGTTACTCAACCGAACCTCTGGCGCCAATTTTCATGTTAGACGCAAAAAAAGAGCTTCACTCAACAAAATAACACAGTTTGGGTTGTGATGAGATAATACACAAGGACTATCCTCCACAGTAATGTTAAGGCTTAGTGGCAGCTCCTCTGCAATTCGCAGAAACCAAATTATTATTAAGATTAATGGACTAGGACGAAATTTATCAAACGGTTACTCAACCGAACCTCTGGCGCCAATTTTCATGTCAGACGCAAAAAAAAAGAGCTTCGCTCAACAAAATAACACAGTTTGGGATGTGATGAGATAATACACAAGGACTATCCTCGACAGTAATGTTAAGGCTTAGTGGCAGCTCCTCTGTAATTCGCAGAAACCAAATTATTATTAAGATTATTGGACTAGGACGAAATTTATCAAACGGTTACTCAACCGAACCTCTGGCGCCAATTTTCATGTTAGACGCAAAAAAAGAGCTTCACTCAACAAAATAACACAGTTTGGGTTGTGATGAGATAATACACAAGGACTATCCTCGACAGTAATATTAAGGCTTAGTGGCAGCTCCTCTGCAATTCGCAGAAACCAAATTATTATTAAGATTAATGGACTAGGACGAAATTTATCAAACGGTTACTCAACCGAACCTCTGGCGCCAATTTTCATGTCAGACGCAAAAAAAAGAGCTTCGCTCAACAAAATAACACAGTTTGGGATGTGATGAGATAATACACAAGGACTATCCTCGACAGTAATGTTAAGGCTTAGTGGCAGCTCCTCTGCAATTCGCAGAAACCAAATTATTATTAAGATTAATGGACTAGGACGAAATTTATCAAACGGTTACTCAACCGAACCTATGGCGCCAATTTTCATGTCAGACGCAAAAAAAGAGCTTCGCTCAACAAAATAACACAGTTTGGGATGTGATGAGATAATACACAAGGACTATCCTCGACAGTAATGTTAAGGCTTAGTGGCAGCTCCTCTGCAATTCGCAGAAACCAAATTATTATTAAGATTACTGGACTAGGACGAAATTTATCAAACGGTTACTCAACCGAACCTCTGGCGCCAATTTTCATGTTAGACGCAAAAAAAGAGCTTCACTCAACAAAATAACACAGTTTGGGTTGTGATGAGATAATACACAAGGACTATCCTCCACAGTAATGTTAAGGCTTAGTGGCAGCTCCTCTGCAATTCGCAGAAACCAAATTATTATTAAGATTAATGGACTAGGACGAAATTTATCAAACGGTTACTCAACCGAACCTCTGGCGCCAATTTTCATGTCAGACGCAAAAAAAAGAGCTTCGCTCAACAAAATAACACAGTTTGGGATGTGATGAGATAATACACAAGGACTATCCTCCACAGTAATGTTAAGGCTTAGTGGCAGCTCCTCTGCAATTCGCAGAAACCAAATTATTATTAAGATTAATGGACTAGGACGAAATTTATCAAACGGTTACTCAACCGAACCTCTGGCGCCAATTTTCATGTCAGACGCAAAAAAAAGAGCTTCGCTCAACAAAATAACACAGTTTGGGATGTGATGAGATAATACACAAGGACTATCCTCCACAGTAATGTTAAGGCTTAGTGGCAGCTCCTCTGCAATTCGCAGAAACCAAATTATTATTAAGATTAATGGACTAGGACGAAATTTATCAAACGGTTACTCAACCGAACCTCTGGCGCCAATTTTCATGTCAGACGCAAAAAAAAGCTTCGCTCAACAAAATAACACAGTTTGGGATGTGATGAGATAATACACAAGGACTATCCTCGACAGTAATGTTAAGGCTTAGTGGCAGCTCCTCTGCAATTCGCAGAAACCAAATTATTATTAAGATTAATGGACTAGGACGAAATTTATCAAACGGTTACTCAACCGAACCTATGGCGCCAATTTTCATGTCAGACGCAAAAAAAGAGCTTCGCTCAACAAAATAACACAGTTTGGGATGTGATGAGATAATACACAAGGACTATCCTCGACAGTAATGTTAAGGCTTAGTGGCAGCTTCTCTGCAATTCGCAGAAACCAAATTATTATTAAGGTTAATGGACAAGGACGAAATTTATCAAACGGTTACTCAACCGAACCTCTGGCGCTAATTTTCATGTCAGACGCAAAAAAAAAGAGCTTCGCTCAACAAAATAACACAGTTTGGCATGTGATGAGATAATACACAAGGACTATCCTCGACAGTAATATTAAGGCTTAGTGGCAGCTCCTCTGCAATTCGCAGAAACCAAATTTTTATTAAGATTAATGGACGGTTTTATCAAACGGTTACTCAACCGAACCTCTGGCGCCAATTTTCATGTTCCACTTTTCTGAAAATATAACAATTCCAGCTTTACCATGCTAGTTTTCGAAATATTGATTGAAAATTGCGCCAAATCTACATTTTGACTGCGCAACCATAAACTATTTTACTGAGCAACATGCGAAGTTTTCCCTCGGTAGAACACAGTCAAACTGTTTTTTTATCGGATGGAATTCTTCTCGGTCGTAAAAAACTGGGTCCAACTCAGTCGGAACGTTTTTCCTCGGTCGAACTCAGCCGAAATGTTTTTTTTTTAAAAATCTCGGTCGAAGTTCTTCTCGGCTGAACAAACGCCCCGGTCGAACTCAATCGAAACGTCGTGTTTCCTCGATTGAACTTGGTCGAAATATTTTTCCTCTTCGAACTTGGTCGAAACGTTTTTCCTCGGTCGAACCTGATCGAAATATTTTCCTCGGTCGAACATAGTCGAAACATACACAGCTTGGGTCGAGTCGATCGAAACATATCGAGCCTGAGATGAGACCGTGAAAACATACCATTTTTTGGCCGAGTCAAAACATAAATCACAAACCTCGACCCGGGAAGCAATTATCAACTTCGTTTGTTTTTGGGACTAAAACTTTGCTTAGTTGCTTTCCCCACTGTCAGTGTGGTCTGTATGGTGTGTATGTAATGTGATTACAGAAGATTGGGCAGCTGTCAAACACTTCGTGACATTGTTGAGTTCTTCTTTCAGTATCGAGGTCTCGTCATGATCTCCCCGGGTTGACCTCCATATACCGAAAATGCTTATCATACAATTCCATACATCAAGTGTGTGGGAAAATGCTTGTCATACAATTTTCATACAATTTCTAAAAATGGTTGAAAACTGGTATTAACTCATTTCTGTGGCTGTTTGATTCTAATAAAACAATCTGGTGATAAAAACTGAGGTTTTCGTTTTTTGAAAAAAATGCTTATCATACAATTCCCATATATGGAAATTGTATGACTGGCATTTTTTTGGTGGCGACACAAAAAATTTTTCAAGTAGTTTTGAAAATTAAGCCCAAAAATTTTTTTGTTTTTTTTTTTCAACCGCAAATCGATTTTCGTACGCAAACAAACATTTTTCGAAAAAAAAAAATTTTGCATGCAAAATTTAATATTTTGTGTGCATAACGTAGTCCTGGGTACGATAAAATTGGCTTAATTTTTTCTTTTCACTTAATTTTTTTTTCAAAAACGCTGAAAATTCCTCTTTCTTTTGTATGGGGTGTTAATAAACGCCTTGATCAATGTCTGATAATTTGAAAATTCAAAAATTTAATATAATCATCATTAAAAAATTTTGCCAAAAAATAAAAGTTTGTTACTTTTGTTATATCAATTGTGAAAGACAGCCAAATTCAGGTCGTTTTCTATGCATTGTAAATGCAAGACCGTCCAACCTTTGGTGTTTTGAGTAACCAAGGTCTTTGTCACTTGTGTTTGGATGCAACTACAACCGAAAATTTTTCAGAAACTAAATTTAGAAAGAAAAATTCAAGATTTTTTGTTTATGGGAAAACATCTATCATACAATTTTCATATATGGAAAAATGCTTATCATAGAGTTTTCATACAATTTTCTGTACGTATGGAATTGTATGACAAGAAATTTCTCATATATGGAAATTGTATGATAAGAAGTTTTGGTCAACCCGGGTCTACTCGACGCATGAACTCTGAGCTGTTTCCCGTCTGCTCATCAACTTTTTATAGCTCCATAATTTCCCTCTGTGCGTTTTTATCTCCTCTGTTTGCTCGCCTTCATCTCTTCCCATGTCAAACCCGAGTATTTTGTAATTTATTGTAAGTTTCATAGCAGGAACTTGTAAGTTTATGCATAAATCCGCCAGAATCTTGTAAGATTCTTGCAGATGGTACAAGACAAACATTTTTTGTAGGAGTCTTGCAAGACAAACATTTTTTGCAGGAATCTTACAAGATACACATTTTTCTGGCAGAACTTTACAAGATTGGCATGTTTCGGTCAAAGTCTTGCAATATATGGCAATTCGGGCAATTTTTTTTTGTCAAAATCTTACAAAAGTCAGATGAAATATTTTCTAAAAATCCAAAAGTTTTCTGTACTCTCGAATCTATAGTTGAACAAGACTTACAATTTTAACGATTAAAGTGAAACAAAATCAACAATCGCTGAAATTATCAAGTCTTACTGAAAATCACCATGGTCGAGGTGCTCACTTTATGTTTCGACCGTTGAGGTATGTTTCGATTATGTGTTCGACCCAAAGCCTTGTCTCGACTCTTCTTTTTTGGTTGAGTACTGAAATGTGTTCGACTTGCAAAGCCGAAACATGTAGTGAGCACCTCGACCCGGGCAGCACATAATGTGGTCTAAATTTAAAGCTGGCAGATAAGAATGTCAAAATGTCTTTTCGACGAAGATCGTTTATTGTTGTTTTTTCTCTTCAAGTAAAATTAGCTATCTGCAAACTCAAGTGCTCGATTGTTGAGATATGTTTTCAAATTAATAAATCTAAAAACCTTCAAAACCAAGTTATTAACCAAAACGTAAAAATAAACAAATGTTCCACATACAAGCCGTCAATCATTTGGAAAACGTCAAGTAGGCTCCGAAACAAAATTAATGCTAGAGCGAAACTAAAAAAACCTTATAAAAAAGTCGACAAAAATTTCAAAAATAATTGAAAATCCAAACCCCCTCCCCCCCCCCCCCCCTCGAGAAAATCCTAGATCCGCCCCTGGTCGCAACATTCTAATCTACTTAAGAACATTCTGGAACATTCTATCACCCTTTGTGAACATACTATATCATACTCTGGCTATCCTTGTTTTTCATTTATATATTTAGGTCCGGAAAAGCAGGTAAGCGATGTTCTTTTTGAAGACTACATCAACACAGAGAGGCCAGTGAAAAACAAGTCACAGGTTGTGACGGTCAACGTCAGATTGTCACTCAACCAAATCATGGATCTGGTTAGTAATAATGAATATCTTTCACTTTTTGAATTAGTTGAAGGTTGAAATTCGTTAAAATTAGAAATCATTTAACGTGGTTAGGAAGTTAAAGGATTAGTTAAAAATCACCGCAAGGTCAAAAATTTTGTCTGCTAGGTAGTAGTCCAACTAGCCAAGAACAGAATTACCTTTTTAACAAGTTAAATTTTGTATCAACAGCGCATAATACGGGAAATAATAATATTTAAGTCACCTAATGCTTGCCCAAACTAAACACTAGTCTAAAAAATTTATTCTCTCATTTCGTATCTTGTTAACTATTTCCCCCCTATTACCATAGGGGCCGGGGATAATTACAAGGTACAAAATTCGTATACGCGCTTAACTGTTCAATTCTTTATTTATATCCCTCATTCCAATTAAAAGATGATTCTCTTTTTGAAATTTTCTGTTTTGAGAAATTTACCCGTTGAGTTATTTATTGCGTTTTTATACCGAATTAAACAATATTTTCAGCAATTGAGTACATTTAACACAACTTGAAGAAAACTATTGGGTATGAATTTTATCCGATGACAATTCCCAAAATTAAGCAGATTTTCTCTTTTTAAAGACGTGTCCCTTCTCACACAAAAAAAGTGCGCCTATCTAAGGCACAGTTTCGCCTCGTAATGTATTATGATAATTGATTTGATTATGATTATGAATATTAACATTTTATGGTTTTTATTATCATTATTGATATTTATGATTTTCATTATACTTATGATTATGATGATTATCTTGATTATTATGATTATGAATAATTTAATATGATCAGTGGCGGATTGAGGGGCGATGCCCCCTTTCCTCAGGGCTTCGACTCCCTGCCGACCCAAAAGGTCCACCCTTTGTACTATTTTGAGATATCCAATTTTGGTTACGGACCCTTGGTTACTGTTCAGAAATTTCGGCCAAAACAGGTTTTTTTTAGTACTTTGGGAGAACTCAGAAAATCAATTTGGTCGACCTAAAAATTTTTTTTTCTGAAAATCCGCCCCTCCCCTCGAGAAAATCCTAGATCCGCCCCTGGATATGATTATGATTATTATTACTAAAATTTCTTATGATGTTTTTGTATATCTTTGTTGTGGTTTTTTGTTATTTTGATTATTTTGATTATTAGAAATATAATGAACTTGATTTCTACGATATTTTTGTTATTTTTGATGGTTGGTATTATAATTATCAGTTTTTTTTTTCAATCTTTTTATTAAAAAATAATAATCATTATGATGATTAAAAATTTGTTTTTCTGAGATAGAAGCCATCAATTACATTAATTGTCAAATTTTACAAAAATTGTCAAATAATGTTTTAGTTGAAGTCTTAATTTCAATTTGAATTGCACGTGTTGAACTAAATTTTTGATGAAAATAGAGCAAAGAAGAGCAAAGAGGAGCAAAACTGAGACCAGAAATAGTCAGAAAACAGAATTTTCTGAAGACTTTTGAAAATTAAAAATTCAGATTTTAAATATAGATTTGAAATATATTTTTTCAGATCTGAACTAACCATGAAACAAACTTTAGATTTGAAATTTAGATCTAAAATAGTTATTTTCAGATCTGAAAAAGCATAGCATTGAAAAGCTTTTTTAAGGTTCAATCCTTCATACGCGAAGGGCCGAATGCGCGAAAATAAAAATCTAAAATTTGGAAAGAAAGTAAAAACATTTAGTAAACATTCTCAGGTACTGAATATTGATATTGGCCGAACATGAAAACGGCAGAAATATATTTCAAGGGCCGTTTCGTTATAAAAGAAGCAAACCATTGCTTCATTTAATTCATTTTAACTGAATGACAATTGCTTCTTTTCAAATATTGATTTTCGGCTAACTTTGTTTTCGGTCATTCGCTCATGAATTTTTTCGCTCATTTGGTCCTTCGCGCATGAGAATAGCGCCCTTTTTGAAATCTGATTTCAATAATAGATATAAAATTCAGATATAAAAAAGGAGGTCAGATCGTCCTTAATGATTGTTCTCAGTACGGCAGCACATTGGTATAAAAATGCGTGCTAAAATGTCTAAAAAGTTTATTCCCTAATTGAAGAAGAGGAGCTATCTTGTAGTATCTTGTAAAATTCTTGCAGAAATGACCTATCTTGGAAAGTTTAGAATGTAACTGGCTATCTTGCAAGCTACGTACAACATCTATAAAACTTGAAGTTTGTACCTGAAACAATATAAAAAACTGATTTTAGCGCGATTGTGAAATATTGACGTCTAATTCAAATACTAAGGCTGAAAAAAATATTTCAGAGTTCTTTTCAAATTTTTCTGCCAGTGAATACTAGAAGAAATATAATTATTACTGAACAAATTTTAGCCAAAGAAAGCATAGTGAGATAAAAATTTTCATCAAAAAACAACTAATTCAAAAAACAACTCAAAAATTCCTAAACTAATTGATGAGCTGAAAAGTAAAATGGAAAACTAACAGTAACAAGACGAAAAGTTTCAAAAAATAGTGGCTTAATAACGGCACGCTTTTATCTGCGGCACTGCACTATATTGGTGCCTGTGAAAAAAACTCAAGCATATGTCGTTCCAACTTTTCAAGAAAACCTCTGTGCTTTTTTTCAGGCCATTTGTGACTTTTTATCAAAATGTGGGTAGATATATTTATGCCACTTGAAAAACAAAATCATTTCTTGAGCTGAAAACGAAATGTTTTTCTTCTATGTCTGCTTTCTCTTTGGCGAAAAATTTGAAACAAAATAGAGGCAATCTAATTAACTAATAATAATACTTTGGTAGACACAAGTTTTGCCATATTGTACTGTTTGCTACGTTTGAGGTGAAGTTTTCAAAACAACAGTAAGCACTAATTTTTTAACTACAAATAGCTATTTCAGACACGCTGCATGCTCAACGAAAGCCAAAACATGTGAGCAGTTTTTTTGAGAAAATCATTCTAGAAAGAAAGAAAAAAAGTTTAATTTTAATGAGCCAATGTTGTAAAAAGACTTGAGTTTTACTTGATTATGACTTCGAAAATACAATGGGAACCATAAAATTTTTTGGCAGTTAAGCTTTTATGCATATTCGAGCAGATCGGAGAAGTTCTGCTGTCTGGGTTAGCTAATATTAGCTAACACTAAGGTAAAATCGTGAAACCCGGGACAATTACAACAACTCTGATTTAACTCCAAATATTTAACGCGACTGCTCGTATCAGGGCGAAGCCTTGAATGTTCTGACTGCCTTTTAAGGTTAATGAAGCAGTAATAACATCAAAAAGTTAAAGGTAATAAAACAAAATGAATTTTTTTTCTTCTAAAATTTGAAATTTTTTTCTGAAAACCATCCCCCCACACGCCGTATAAAGTACAAAAGGATAAATTGCGCTCCTTGTAACGAATCAGTTATGGCAAACAAGCTTTTTTCAACCAATTTGGAACGATTTCTAAGACGGATTAACTCTCCGCTTACGCATTAATAGCGCGAAACATATCGCACGTTAATTGTC
Source organism: Symsagittifera roscoffensis (assembly GCF_963678635.1). Lineage (NCBI taxonomy): Eukaryota > Metazoa > Xenacoelomorpha > Acoela > Convolutidae > Symsagittifera > Symsagittifera roscoffensis. Next base: position 61,388,695 of record NC_087066.1, read on the forward strand.
CCAAATTGGCCAAAATGGCCGAAATGGCAATCTTTAAACCCCAATAACTTGACGAAAAGTAATCACAGGTAAAATATCTTTTCAAATTTGAGCTTAGGACAACAATACCTTTTGAATGATATAAAAATGGCTAGTTAAGAGTCGAAATTTGTCTGAAGAAAAATAACCCACCCCGAGCACAAATATTCCGTTACCTTCGTATCGAAAGTCGGAACAATAATATTTCTAAACAGAAAGCGTTTCTAAATTTTGTCATCCATTGTGTAAACGGTTTCATAAATCTGTTTCACCGTAGAAAGGTTGCTTTCTCTTTTCAAGTAGGCTTGAGTAGAAGGATAAGTATCAACAAAATGAACGTTTATTTTTTTTTCAGCGTTTTTTCTGAAAAGTTTGAGTCATTTTTAAGCCAAACTTTTAATCATGCGCATTAAAAGAAAGCCAGAAAATTCGAAGCGTCGCCCTGATGCGAGCAAGTAAGTTCAGTTGTGACTCAAAATTCTGAATGGATTAGGAGAAACAGTTCCCGAAATAATTGAAAAAGGCTTCACCAATTTTATAATTTTCGGAAATAGTTCGGAATTGATTCTACAAAGATACTTGACACAAACTAAAGGGCACGGCAATTAGATCAGTTCGGTTGTTGTTCCGACTTTTGATACGAAAGTAACGGAATATTTGTGCTCGGGGTGGGTTTTTTTTTCTTCAGACAAATTTCGACTTTTTAACTAGCCATTTTTGACAATTTTTTAATATCATTCGAAAGATATTGTTGTCCTGGGCTTAAATTTGAAAAGATTTTTCACCTGTGATTTTTCGTTTAGTTATACGTTTTTAAAGATTGCCATTTTGGCCAATTTGGGACAATTAACGCGCGATATATTTCGCGCTATTAACGCGTAAGCGAGATTTAATCCGTCTTAGAAATCGTTCCAAACTGGTTCAAGGAAGCTTATATGCCATAATTGATTTGTTAATAGGAGCAAAATCTATCACTTAGTACTTATTATGACGTGTGGGGGGATGATTTAAAAAAATTCAAATTTTAGAAGAAAATTATTTCATTTTTTTTATTACATTTAATTTTTTTATGTTATTACTGCTCCATAAAACTTAAAAGGCAGTCGGAACATTCAGGGCTTCGCCCTGATACGAGCAGTCTTGTTGACATTATAATTGTTTACTTGCTTTCTTCGAAATGAGGCTTTCGGCATCAAGGAAATCAGTGCTCTGAGTGTGTTTAGAATATCATCCAGCAAGCGCTCACAGCTATCTACTCGTGCGAGCTGGTAAGTCGAATTTAAACTGACCATATTTTCACTGCCTTCAATTATCAGATGAGGCTTCATGATTTTTGCTGAATAGCTTCACTGGTACAGGATTTATACAAACCCCCTTCTTAATTCTGTTGATGGACTTGACATAGTCCGAGTGAATTCAATTTTAAAGCACTTAAACTCGCACTGTAAGCTTTTTCATAGGCTCGATTTTGTTTTGGGCTCAAAAAGAATCTGTTCCCAACCTTACTTATTAAAGGGTTGGAGGCTGAAACTTACGACTACCAATGAACCAATGTAAGAATGAAAAGATTTTAGTAAATGTGTTTATGAAGAGCTGGACTGATGAATTCCTACGCTGGAATCCAGCCGAGTTTGGAAACGTGACAAGAATCCGGGCGGACAAGTCAAAGATATGGCTGCCAGACATCAATGTTTTCCAAAGGTAGTAACGGTTGAGAATAAATGCTAAAAATGGTCGGATTTACAGAGTTTCCACGTGAATTTGTTGCTATCTAATTATTCAACTAATTTTCCTGGCTCTCCTTTGAAACATCCTTATTGCTACTGAATTGTTCATTACTTTACAAGTCAAAGCGTGATTTCATTTTTTTGCAAAGTGTTTGGCCTCTCTTCTAAGCATCAAAAAGGGGTGTTCTGAACTCGTAATAATTCGTGCGCTTTATGTTTTAAAGGTGAAGCAAAGTTACTTGATATTCTAAAAAAATAACAAGATTAGTTGGGGCCTTAGTTTACCTTTTCTTGTTCGTTTGAAATTTCGTCAATCCGTCAAACGTGTGAAAAGTTTGATACCATCCGGGTCGACAACCGCGACTAATATTTTGGCTTTGTCGGTGGCGCCTATGTGAATTCCGCGACCGAAAATCCATAGGCTGGATAGGTTTCTATAGTCGCGGACAAGTTAAACTCCGAGTTGGATAAATTGGTTGACAAAAATTGATTTTAGTGAGAATTCGTTTTAAACGGATTGAAAAAAAACCAAAAAATGTTTTCCGCCCTTTTACAATAGGACAGGAGGCAAATTTTTTGAGAAAAAAAGTCAACCCTACCCCAAAAAAAAACGCCTCTGGCCTGGATAATAGGTTTTGGTCATTTAACTGAGTTCTAATTGAAATCTTCCTTAGTCTGCGTCCTCTTCACATTATCTGAAAAATGAGGTTTTGATAATTAAGTCCCAGGGTGATCCATACACCAAAAATGCTAGTCATACAATTGTCAAGATTTTTTTGAATACACTTCAGTAAGGGAAGAACGCTATTCATAGAAATTCCATATATGAGGAAAAGTTAGTCAAGAATTTTTCAATCAGTTTTTTGATGTATCAAATGAATGGGCCATAATATGGAAACTGTATGGGTTGTTTGAGGATCAACTGGGTGGACGTGAAGAGTCTGGAGCAGGTGCTGACCAACCCTAAACTGAGAAGTGACGGCAGAGTCACAATGCAGCAGCCCCTCTACCTCAAGTCCGCTTGTTCAGTCAATGTCAAGTGAGTTGCTAAGATCCCGGGCCGAGATGCTCACTTTATGTTTCGACAAAGAGTTAAACTCAGTCATTAAAATATTTGCTGTTTTGCTAGCCTTGAAAAAAAAATTTCAAGCTGAAAGCGTTCGAAAAACAGTTTGTCGGGAAAAATGTTTTGGCTTAAATGTTTTTTCTTCTAAAATGCACTAAGTACATGCAATTTAAAATGAATAGCTTGAGAACTTGAGCCCGATACAAAACATGCTCTTATTCATGTGGACAGTATTTTAACTCCAATAAACTGAAACAGCTGAAATCATTTGTCTTCAAATTTTATATGATTCACCTTAAGCTTGAAACAAAACCCCAATTTTTCAAAAACGATATAATGTGAACTAATTGATACTTCTTGAATCCCATAAAGTGTTGTTTCTTGTTGTGATTTAACCTATTTCAGTATGTTTTAACCTTGACCTCTATGTGGGAATTAAGTACCAGTTAACGTTTATCACACTTTTATTATGGCACAGTCATCAACTGATTCGAATCTGCGGGGAATTCCCGCCTTTTGGCCAAATCACACGATAGAACCACCCACCCAATGGAACAACTGGATAGACCAATTTCATCTGGCTATCATTGCTTAATAAAATTTGGATATAGATAATTCTAGAAGGCGCCCAGAAGGCATCCCTATCCTAGAAGGCATCCCTATCCTAGAAGGCGCCCAGGAGTCAGAAAATGAACCACAGAGGAAAGCCAGGGAGGCCAGAAATAAAGAGACCATGCAAGTCTACTAACACGCGGAGGATAAAAGAATAGCAGAAGAGAAACGAAAAATTGGAGGCATGAGGAGATATGAGGCCGACAAAAAAGTGAGATCAATCTTATATTTGGCCCTAGGAGCGAAAGGAAAGAGAATTTTTGCTCAAAAACACCCAAGAGTTAAAAGTCCTAGTAATCTCTTTCAAAGAATTTTTCGATCTACTGGAATCTGCTTTTATCAAACCGACAGATGTTATATTTGAACGATACAAAATGCTGAGCAGAAAGCAAAAGACAGGGATTCCAATGAACAATTTTGGGGCGCACTATAAGACTTAGCAAGATCATGCGAAATTGGAATCAACGCTGAACAGGAGTGGATAAGAGATGTTTTTATTTTCAACATGAAAAATTGTGATTTACAACGAAGATTACTTTCGGAAACTCCTAATCCAGTGGATGCAATCAACCAAGCCTTCTTCGACGAAAAAAGCTACTACAAAAATCTGAAACTAACAAACATGACTAGATCATTCAACAAGACAGGAAGAAGCGGCAGAGTGTACAAAATTTTTAATAATGTAAAAAAGGAACCAAATTTGAACATAGAAAGATCCAATACTTGTATGAAATGCGGGAATGCGTTTACCAAGGGTCACCTGAATGTGTGTCCGGCGAAGGAAATAATCTGTAACATTTGTAAATATAAAAGACATTTTGAAAAACTGTGTAAATCGAAAGGAAGAAAACCCGCTGTAAATACTGTAGAAGAAGTTGTAAATAGTCAGAATTGTTCATACTCCACAGAAGACCCAAAAGCAAGAATTGAAGAAACATTTTGTGGCGTGATTAATGACTGGACAGAAGAGGGGATCAGCGACAAGGACGACTATTCCGTTCTTAACATCAGAACCATCTATGACACCAATGGTATGGAAACCAAGAAATTGGTTAACATTGGTTTGGGAGACAACGCGATAGTTAACCTGAACATTCCAGTACATTTGGCGAGTTCAGTAAGCTTCCTGAAGCAAAACGTCCGGCATGAACTGAAGTTGAGAAACTCATATTTGAAAATCCACTCAGTAGACAAGAAGACTCGTGAATTATACTGCGGGTTTACCAACGATAAAATCAACATCATCGGGAAAATTGAAGTTAGAATACAATCCAATGGATGGATCGCGGAAGAAACTCCATTTTTATCAACACTGGAAACGAGAGGAACATAGTGGGAAACGATAATTTACCACGAATCGGAATCGAAATAGCCCAACGACAACCACCACTACCCGTCAACAACGTAACCCTTCCAAATTCGCGTAAGTCAAATAATCATTCAGACAAAATCCTTAATTTGTACGATAAATACAAAGGATTACTTACCAGAGTAGGAAAAATACCATTGGACAGAAAAATCATTCATTTCTATTCCCCGTTCAAACCTATCCAAACGAAAGGCAGAAGAGTTCCTCTGCATTTACTAGATAGTGTAAAGGTGGAATTAAATAGAATGGAAAAAGAGGGGCATATTGTGAAACTAAGCAAATGTGACAAAGACTGCTTTTTTAATCCAATAGTGATAACAAGAAAAAAAGACGGTAGTATCAAGTTGGCTTTAGATTCGAAACTCTTAAATGATCAGATATTCAAGAACAAATATCAAATGCCAAACATACACGAGCTCATCGACAACATAGCTCTTCAACTTTCTAATAAGGATTCCGGGGAAGTCTGGTTTAGCAATTTAGACCTACAATATGCGTACAGTCAGTTACAGTTATGCACAGACACTAGCAAACAATGTAATTTTAGTATCATAGGTGGTAAAACCACCGGAACTTATAGATTGTTGACGGGGTTTTACGGACTAGGCGATATGCCAAACGAGTTCCAGAGGTTGATCAGCCTTAAACGCCAATCAAAGTAACAAAACTATGCACAGCAGACTGACCCGTTGGGTAAATCGACGCTTACCATTTAATTTCAAGATCAAACACAAACCAAGAAAAGACATGGGATTTACAGATTTATTGTCGAGATTACCTTCAAGAAAAACCCTCCCAACCTCACACTACGATAACGAATTTGTAGTGGCAACAGTAAAAAGGATTGTAGATAACCTCTCTGTAAATATTGATTGTAAAAAGAATAATTGTACAAAGAAAGAATTGTACAATCCAGCGGATTTAAATACTATTAGTAACTTGGATTACAATAATCCAATGGGCGGAAAGAAAGAAATAACGCTATATTTACAGCGGTCGTCGAATATTCTCAACTACGTCAACGACAAAATTAGAATTTGTAATTCTAATCACTTGCGTTAAGAGTCCTGTACAAGCGGTTGCATCCCATTAAACCTTTTCAAAAGTCAATTTTAATTACTTCGATCATTCAGACAAAACTTGTCTATTTTTTCTTTCACAGTGACTTTTATCAGTTAACCAGTCCCTAAATTCCCAAAGCAAAAATCCATTTGTAAAATTTCTCACGTCTGTGAATTCGTTAAAAATTTCCCTTAGGGCGGAAAAAAAAAGACTCACTTTAAACTCCGACAACGACACAATGTCAGATGTTCATAAAAAATTACTCGCTAAATACAAGGGAGATCTGAAGTTACCAGACACTCCATTATCCTTCACCGAACATTGCTCAAACAAAATAATTACTCTTATGACAGACGAGGACAAAATTCTCAAGGATATGAAGAAGGCAATAGAAGAAGGCAGACCATTGGACAGATTCGAAGCTTACCTGAAGACCTTTCAAAGAGATATCCTCGTAAAAGTAGGATTATCATTCAACGACAGCAAACTGACAGTGCCAGCAGCTCTGAGATCGCCATTCTTGCCGCTACTCCATGAAACCTACCCAAGGACAGTTCGGAATGAAATCTCTGGCAGAAAACATCTGGTGGCCACATTTACATAGAAAGATTTACTACTTTGGGAAAATTTGTATCCAGAGTATCAAGGCGGGTAAGAATTTAAAAATGATTTTGGGCACGAGCAATACTGAGAAATTGCCAATCTTATCTGAACTAAATGAAGAAGTAGACTTAGACTTTGCGGGTCCTTTGGACAAAAATTGAGGCAACTCAGAATATCCATTACTATGCATCGATCGCTTCTCAAAGTTTTCGTCAGCAAAGGTGGTGAATAACACTTCAGCTTCTTCGATTTTATCTTTTATGTCAGATTATTGTCACCTTCATGGATTTCCTAAGTCTACCAGAGTCGATCATGGGTCAAGTTTTTTTTCGAACGATTTTAGAAACTTCTGTGAGAACAACAACATTAACTTAATTTTATGTACGGTCGGGGATCACAGATCCAATGGAGTCGTACAACGACTCATCTGCACAGTTAAAGCAAAACTCATATCAATGTCGTTTAACGAACCAAAACCATCTTTAAGCACGGCAATTGATAAAATCATTTGGAATATTCGTTCAACGAAACAATCATCGATTGGATGCTCTCCCTTTTCAAAACACTTTAATAGATCGCCTTATATGGAAATATCTGGTCTCACACGCGACTAATTTAGATAAAGGGAAATCAATAATGCCAAAGGAAAGAGCTCAAGACTGGGGAGCAAATGACACATTCGAAGACGGCTATCTGGAGAAGGCAGTGGCAGACAAAAGGGGCTACGAGAGCGACCCAACTGACATACCTGACAGAAGCTTTCAACGAGCCCCACTATCCAACCCATTTAGCCAAGGAGGTAATTGGTTTAGGAAGACAGTTAACCGAAGGGAACGCGAACCTTACTTTAAACCCCTTGGTGGAAAACCGCTGTCGGATACAACGCATACGGTTACACTAGACAATGACCATGTGCTCAGAAAATCCGATTTAGCCTTTAAAAAAATCAACTTTCGGCTCCCAGTAAATTTTCAGCAGTTCCGAACTCGATAAATAATAGTTATGATTTAAAAGGGAAACGGAAGAGAAATTCCCAATTGAAGAGGCCGGACTCGAACGAAACTGTCCTATCGACAAGATACAAGCCAACGGGAAAAAAAGCGACAAAAAGGGGGAGAATGAAAACCCCGATTTTCAAAGGTTCAAATTTCGCTTATTCTGAATTAGATTCTTTGCTATATTAAGACCATTGGGACAAAGTTATCGATGACTATTTGGGTACTGACTCGGAAATTGTATATAATACTCCGACTTATAATATTGATAGTGATTTAGATCAATCCGGACGTACCATAGCGAGTGAAATCAACACTCAGACGATTACCTTATCTCCAATGGGCACAAGCGACAACCCAATTAGGATAGAAATTTCCGGAAAAGATCATAGAGACTCCTACAACAGAAATTCCGAAAGGCAACGAACCTCGACCCAGGAGGAATCCAGGCCCGCCTAAATTTTATGGAGACAGGCGCTTCATAGGCCAAGTTGCCCTAGGAACAGAGACCACCGAAATCGCGGATTCCGACGACGAATCTCTGATAACTTTTTCTGGCTCGAAAAGTTTACAGACGACTTTTTCCTCAGACTCCCCATCGGATTACTTGACGCCACTCGAGGAGATACTCCCCCATCTAACACTGGTGGCGGAAACTACGCAAGGTTCCTCGTCAACTCTTTCATCTATGACACCAAAGATCGCGGTACTATCCTCTCCATTGGAGGAAGTCAGACCCGACATTCAGGACGATGATGGGAGTGATATATCTTCAGTCATAGATATAGAAGTAAGAAAGGAGGCGGAAAGTTTTCATGATAAATTTAACTCCACATCTTAAAACTCTTAAAACTCCAAGACTCTTTTAGCGAAACTCAATAGAGCTGATTTTACCATTGGTTAATCATTTTACCTAATTTTACCAATTCTCAGTTTTAACAATTTTGTACAATTTAGTTAGTTAGTTATGTAATTTAACCTGTTAAATTCGTTTATATGTCACATAACCCCAATTTTACATAACATTTCGTCATTTGTATAGTCGCTGTATATATCTGTTTCATCTTGTAGGTAGCCTGTAAATATTACCACATAGTCATCTCCATTCTAAATTGTATTATCGTAGTAAATATTGTAAATTGTAGTATTTTAGTATGTTTTAACCTTGACCTCTTTGTATTAATTAAGTACCAGTTAACGTTTACTCTACGAAGTCCAGTGGACTTCGCGTCACTAGTTCCTCTTTTGAGACATCGATTAGTTTTAATTTAATAGCTTATTTTATTCCTTTTTAACTTAGTTTAGTTAGAATAGTTACCTGTGGTATTTTCACACTTTTATTATTTCTCAGCTATGATAATGAAAGTTGCTCAGCATCGAAAACTTTGTTTAAAAATCCTGTTATGTTTACGCTTTACCTCATTATCTTTGGTATGACTCATCAGGGTCAAGTTAATTCATAATAAATCTCAAAAATTATTGAACATGGGAATGAACACAAAAATTGAGCAGCATCAAAAACCATGCTGGAAAAATGTGTGCTGCTGAGGTTTTGCGCCATCAATTGTAGCATGAATAGTCAAAAACATTTTAAACATCTTGTATCTCATTAACTGTTAATTTTTCGACCATTTGCATGAACATCAAGATTGCTCAGTATCAAATATTAGTTTACAAATATGTTTAAAAAAAAACTTTGTTCGTACAAATTTTGCCTCATTAATTGTAAGTGACTCATTAAAAACATGCGACATTATCTGTTCTCTCAAGAATTAATAATTTTGTGACCCTAAACATGAGTAAAAAATTTTTCTCAGCATCACAAAGGTACGAATACTTTGGTTGATTTGGCCACATACCTCTGATATGACTCATGTAGATCCTGTTACATCTCTTGCTCTCTGTTGACTTTTTACCATAACTTTGAATCACAAACTTAGTCAGCCTTGAATTTTATGCATTTTTTCAGTAGTAAGAACAAACTGTCATTCGCCAACTTCATATTACAACTTTTTGTATCTAAGTAGATTTTGTTTTTGTTCGAACGAAAACTTGAAAATCAAAAGTGTCAGCTTTAGAGACTATGTTGAAACAATGTTTCGTTCAAACATTTGACCATTTTAGGCTGTATGAACCAGGTAATGCGAATAGTTTTTCCTTGCATTGACTAAAAAATTTGGAGCATCCGCTGAAAAATTTTACAATCAAAAATTAATATTCTGTAAGGGTGCACCATTCAATTCTGGTTCACTAGATGAAATAGCACTAAATTAGAACTCTTACATGCTTTGTTACCTGATCAGCGCTTAATGTTCTGAACATAATTTGAAAAAACTATTTGTCATCAAAATTTCTTTCCTGTTAAAAAAAGAAAATCCTTTGAATTTTGACTCATCAGTAGAAAAAAGAAAGGTTGTCCTATTGAATATACTTTGTTTGACCATACACAAACCAAAAAAAATCCTCACAAGTAAAAAAAAATAAAAAAATTGTTTTCTAGATTTATGTAATCCCGTACTGAGAAAATTCTTTAATTCTGTCAAGAAATACATAATTTCCGATTTCAATTTCTGGTCAGGAATTCTTTGCGAAATGTTTAAATAAAGCATGGATTTTCTATAGATACTTTATTTCTAATCCAATTTCTGGTCAGAAATTTTCAAAATCTAGGCTATTTCTAATCAGAAAAAGCTTTTTTCTAATCTAACTTCTGTTCAGAACTTTTCTTAATCTGGGCTATATCTAATCAGAAAAAGTTTTTTTCTAATCTAATTTCTGTTCAGAAATTTTCTTAATCTGGGCTATTTCTAATCAGAAAAAGCTTTTTCTAATCTAATTTCTGTTCAGAAATTTTCTTAATCTGGGCTATTTCTAAGCAGAAAATCCTTTTTTCTTATCCAATTTAAGGTCAATAACTTTCTAAATCTATGCTCTAGAACAGAAAAAATAAGGCTTAAATAGGTTAAATTGCATCAATTGACTTGATTAGAAACAGGAAATTTCATCGTTGGTTTTGTGTAATAGAGTTGCGTTAATTTAAAGTCGAGTCCAGTTTCTTTCTTTTTCTGTTGGTTTTCATTTCAGTTCCTAAAAGAATGGATATTCTACACTTTAGAAATATTTATCAGTTTGAGGATTAATATGACTCTTCGTTATTTGGGTTATTGTCGTTGTCCTGGTCGTCGTCCTGCAGGACCTGTTCGTAATCCATCTCCGCCTCTTCCAACCCCTCTCCCACTTACCAGTGGATGAAGGCTCTCCTGCAGATATAGACAAATAAGCAATCAACATCCAGATAAACACACCAGAAGTAACAGTAATAGGCAGTGGCTCATTTTGTCTAAAAACTGGGGTGGGGTGGGGGTTCCTCATTGGCAGAAAGGCTCCTTTTAATTGCTGTGTTGAACAATGAATTTTTCACCGCATTCGATCAATGAAATAAGCTTTTTTAACAACTCCAGGAACACATCTCGTTATTGAGAGTTATTAGATGGGAAACATTCAGGAAAATACCAACAAAGAATCCATTCAAAATATCCGTTTATTTGATTTCGCCAATTTCAATGGACAAAATAAATAGCAAGAAAAAACAAAGGATATCAAATTTTGAAACGTAGCCAACCCAGTGTGCTATTAATACAGTAACTGAAATAGCTCAAAACGTTCCTGGCTGTGGAACTCTCTGCTCTTTGGAACAGTTCATAGAAGTTTTGGCTCCGATGACAGTCCAAGACTACAAAGCAGAGTGCTCATTGAACAATTCCCAGACCTCAAATTCGGCTCAATTGCATCTTTCAGTCAGCGATCCGGAGAACAATTCAAAGAAGGAGAAAACTACTGAAATGGCAAGCCAAAACTCTAAAGGTGCTATTAGTTCACAAATCAACAAGGCTCAAACTTGTGACAAAAAAAAAACAAAAAAGGCAAAAAAGGTAGTGACGTATAGGTGAAAGTGATCAATCTGGAAGGTATTGTTGTCTTGAAAAAAATCAAATATTTCTGTAAAAACAAGACACGTGACAAACTTGAAGTGGACTTTCGAAAATTTGTTTTAGAAAAATCGATTTTTTTTTTTATTTTTCAGAATAGAAATGGTTTATTTCTAACCTTAGATAAGAAATAAAAAATTTCTGTACAGAAAAAACGGGAAAACTTGGTGAGATAATCTACAGAGAATTTCTATCTAGAAAAACAGCTTCCGTTCGGTACGGGATGAAACATATTTGTTATTTATCATCCAAAAAACGTTTTCGTCGATTTAAACAAAATCAACAAGTAACCCTGTCACTGAAAACTTAGTATCGTAATGATGAAGTATTTTCATTGTTTTTGAAAGCTTATCAGTGCAGAGAACCCAGTGCTTGCAAAAGACTTGAATTTCAATATCAAACTTTTATTTAAAAAATTAACAAACGATAAAAAATGTGAAAAAAGTTCCAGCAAAATTATCCGGTTGAGTATCTGGGGCTATTTTAATTCAGGTTAACTTTAACTATTCGTCAAATCTCGTCAGTTTTTTTTAAAATCATTTTTATAACCTTGTGCGTTTTTGTTGGAATTGATTGACGTTTTATAGACTCCAGCTCACAATCACGGCAAGTGTAAAAGTTTGCGATGATCTCAGACTTAAAAGACTTTAAGCCAGTCAGTGCGTAACCTTTTGAATATTCTGCAGATATCACATAGATTAAATATTTCAAAATTATCTGATAGCGAATCAGGCGCAGAACAAAAATGAGTGTCATAAAAACCAAATAAGAATCTTTTCCGTGGTGAAGATATTGAAACTAATTTAAATCCGCTGCTGAATCCCAGGAAACTACAATTTTCCTTAATTCATTGCAGCATTAGAAGTTGGAGTGGAAAGCAAAAGGTTTAGAAAATGGGCTGAGATATGGGTTCTGAAACGGATGTGAACTTATTGATTACGTCTCAAATGGAAGAACTCCCAAATGGCATAAGAATGCGAAACTTCCCAATTTCATACAGCAGTTGCATTGAAAAAACATTATTTGGAGAGAACGTTTTTGTAAGCAAGTTGTAAAAAGTAGTAGAGTTGTCGACCGCAGATGATCGATGAGCGATAAGCGAATCATTTGAAGAGCGAAATTTTATCGTGAAAAAGTTTCAATATTTCTTATTAAAAGTTTGCTGTTGCTAATAAGTTTCGTGTGATTAGTCCGTTCTGCATATAAATATTGCACAACAATTTTGGAAATAATTATTTGCAAACTTGTTCACATGTTTTTGTTCACGGTAAAAAGGGAAAATATGAATTAATGGAAAACGTGAAAACATGAATTTTTTATGCCTTTACAAAATTTCAATTTTATGACATTTCGGAAGTATGCCTTTGTTACTTTTGTTCTTTGAAAGGTACTTCCCCTTTGACTCCCATGTGTGCAAAATAAGTGTGGGCTCCTGGTCCTACCCGCCCACAGAGGTCGATGTGCGTCCTGGATTTTACGCCAACGGCATCTTGTGAGTTATTTACAGGAAGTTAACACCAATTTTATGTACTAACTAATTTATGACTCGGAAAACTACTAACTTAGCAATAAAAATCTATTTAACTTAACGTCCCCAGTCAAAGTTGGGTTCGGAAACCTGCTAATTTAGCAAAAATAAGAGCCAAATTACCATAAGTAACTCGATACCTTCAGATTTTCAAAAACAAAGCTATGATATTTGGCATTCAATATGATAATCTTAATTTCGAACAAAAACAAACGGCGTATGACTTCTCCTGAGCTGCAGTCAAAATCTTTAACATAAAAAACCTTGATCAAAATCCTTTTGCAAGAAAAAGCTTCTTATTGGATTTTGGAATTTTAATTGATCCGATTTTGGAACGAAAAATTAGAATAAAAAGCATATTCGACAATCATTGTAAAAAAAGCCAATGGGAAAACAAATTTTGTTTTTATTAGAAAAACGAAAAAAATTGCGAAAAAAATTTTTCCTTTTCCGAATTTTAGCTTAAATTTCAAACCCATACTGAGAAAATTTCAAACCCATATAAAAAAATTCCGTCAAAAATTCCTGATTGTATTCCCCAATAGAATGTATAAAAAAAACTTGACATATTTTGCGTCTAATAACGTACTGAAATTGATTTGGAAAGATTTAACTGCCGCTGTCGCTTTGATATATCTCGCATTAATGATCCCAATTTGAATTATTAGGATCCCAAATTGAATCCCCAAATTAAATTCCAAATTGGGATGCAAAATTAGAACTTAAACTGAATTTTCGGGATCTAAAAATAATTTAATGGGATCCCCAAATAAATATCAATTATGAATAGTATCAAAATTTTGTTCCGACTTTTGTAGCGAATGTAACGGAATATTTGTGCTCGGGGTGGTTTTTTGTGTTTGCTTAGACAAATTTCGACTTTTTAACTAGCCATTTTTGATAAAGTATTATTGCTTTGAGCTTAAATTTGAAAAAATATTTCATCCGTGTTTTTTCAATTGTGGCGGTTTAAAGGTTGCCATTTTGGCCAATTTGGGACAATTAACGCGCGATATATTGCGCGCTATTAACGAGTAATAAGCGGAGATTTAATCGCTCTTAAAAATCGTTCCAAATAGTTTGAAGGGAGTTTATGTGCCATAAATGATTTGTTACTAAGACGAAATTTATCACTTTGTACTTTTGTATGGCATGTAGGGAGATGTTTTTCGCAAAAAATCTAAAATTAAAAAAAAGTAGTTTTATTTCATCACATTTAGATTTTTCATGTTATTACTCCATAGGCCTTAAAAGGCAGTCAAAAACTCAAAGCTTTGCCCTGATATGAGCAGTCTTGTTATAAATAAAGCCAAAATGAAACCTTTGTATAACCTTACATCAAGTTAGACGCATAAAAAAGTTCTTTTTCTTATGAACTTTGGAAACTAATACCTTTCTGTTAGTATGAACATCAAAAAACGTCAGAGTTTTTGTGGCGAATAAAAAAAACTGACCGAAGCACAATTATATCATGTTAAAAGTTGAAGCAATCAAAATATTTGAAACTTATTTAGAAAAATGTTTTTCACAATTTTCAGGAATTTCTTCATTCAAAAAAGAAATTTTATTGACCTTAAGGAGAGTCACAACAATCAGGGCTTTGCCTTAAATCACGCTGTTTTTATCATGAGAATTTTATTCTCACAGAAGCAGGGATTTTTGTGGAGTTATGACTACTATGCTCAAACTATGCTCAAAACTTTTATCTTAAATACTGGCTCGTTAAGGCAAAAATCGGCAAGCAGAAAACTCACTCGAATAATATACTCCTATTCAAAAAGAGCAAAGCTGTTTATATCAGGAAACCTTCTGACCATTACGACTCTCTTTTCTATCATGGATGAGTGACTGTTATCTAAAAAATAACGAAATTTAAAATAAAATTAGGAAAAAAAGAATTTTGTATCATAGAATTTTGTGAAATGATTATTTTTTGTTTTTTTTTAGCAACTACATGAATAATATGGAGTGGGATCTGCAGAAGTACACAGTGAGATATAACATGGCACAAGAGCCGATGGGCAATTACACCGAACTAATATTCAGTCTTCAACTGAACCGACGGCCCTCGTTCATGCTACTCAACACTGTACTACCCACCTCATTTACCAGGTGAGTGTAAATTTACAGATGGTATTGACTCACAATTTTTTGTCTCATCACGATTGCTTTAACATGAGTTATCATCAA